>NC_062570.1:75560000-75917500 GCF_022837055.1 Prionailurus viverrinus
CGTGTACCGGCCAGTGCCTTCCATTAGGGCGTGCCGCCTCAAAACATGACTGCCTTGGGTCTCTTTGTCTTGAACCTCTTGCCCTTCCTTCCTACCCACCCTCAGTCTGACCCAAAACAACCCATACTCAAGCACTTATGGCCAGTCTTGGGTTACTAAGCATCCCTCCTTCCAGGTCACGCATTGGCATTTTTTTTTACATTCATTCATTCATTCATTTAGAGACAGAGCCCACGAGTGGGGGAGGGGCCGAGACAGGAAGAGAGGGAGAGAATCCCAAGTAGGCTCCTTGCTGTCAGCACAGAGCTGGATGTGAGGCTTGAACCCACAGACCATGAGATCGTGACCTAAGCTGAAGTCAAGAGCTGGACACTTAGTGACCTGAGCCACCCAGGCGCCCCCGCACCTTGGCATTTTAACAGACTGTCAGGAGTTTGGCTAGTAGAGGTGGGGCTATGGGCAATCCCTGTGAGCCGGGCAGGGACAGGAGAGACTTATGCATTCTCCAACCCCCCCCCCTCCCCGCACCCCTGCAAAATGTACAGTAAGAGAGTTGGAGTCTTAGCTTGGGCTTCACGCAGGCAGTGCCTGGAATCCAGAGGCCTTGGACCCAGATACCCACTAAGGTCATAAATCACACACACAGCCAGATCTGCCATGGAAGGCGGGCTCAGGCCCACCATCCTCCTCTCAGGCCGGCAGTGTGGAAAGCAGCCCTCAGCCCTCCCGTCCCATCGCAGTGCTATGTATTATGTGGACTCTCCAGTCAGCTGGGCCAGAGTTGGGCCCTGGCCTCGTGGGTACTTACTGTGTGACCTTAGTTTTCTCATTTGCAATATGGGGATAATGGTATTACCTTCCTTGTAGTGTTGGGAAAACTGAATAGCGAAATACTGCAGTGTGCTAATTCAAAGGCCTGCACGTAGTAAGTGTTCACTAAATGCAAGGTGTGCTTGCTGCCCTGGTCCCACTCTGAACCCCTCTAGGAGATCCAAGCCTTCTCCATGGGTGTCGTGACTAGCAACTGTACCTAGCAGCTCAGTGCTACTGTTGCTCGGTGGTAGTGAGTTCAGCCTGGGCCCTTATCCGCCCTCCCTGGCTCTCTCTGCTAGATACATGGGTTTCCGGGGTTAATGTTGCTCTGGGAGCAGCCCTCACCCCTGGAATCCTAGATGGGACCTCGTAGAATTCTTTTCCAGCTCCACCAAGATTTACATCAGAGGTAATATTAGTTCTAGCCATTACTTACAGAGCACCAACTAAGTGCCAGGCACCGGCTTGATTAATTTAATCCTCGCGACCATCCCGTAAAATAAACGTTGTTGTTACTCTCATTTTGCACGGGAGGAAACAGAGGTGCAGCAAAGCCAGATCGCTTGCACGTGCTTGTAGTTGTATAGCCAAAATCAGAGGCACGATCAAGCTCCTAACCTCCCTGCCATTCTAGGCAAAGGAGTTTCAAGCCATTACTTCTGCACGATGCATGAAATTTTAATAACCTGCCAACAGCCCGGGAGGTTTGCTGTTTCTCTGAGCACAGGGGACCAGAGCCATCTGTTGGGTGCTTTTTCGAGGGAGCTGGTGTGACTTGTTTCAGGGTAAAATGCAGAGAAATAGCATCACTTTTTTTTCCCCCGTGGTAAAAATAACCTGCACGGATGGGAGAACAAATGGAGGCTGGGAGGCTGACATCGTGGCGGGGGGGGGGGGGGGGAGGTTGAGTGCAGGGTGCCACCTGCCTATGCGATGCCATCTGCCCAGCCTGGGGGCAACATCAGCCCGACCTGCCAGCACCTGTCCGACCACCAGCATCAGCCTTTGGGAACCCAGTGTCTTTCCAAAGAGACTTTGGCCCAAGGCAGCTCAAGGGATGGAGCGAGCTCCACGGGGGGAGGGGAGGTGCCATTTAAAACAGGTTGTCCATTCGTAGGGTGCAGCAGCGACCACATAGCTCTCTCTATCAACCATCTCTAGACACAAACTGGGCATGGCTTTTGATCATGAAGCCTGTTTTTAAAAAATGAAAAACGAAGTAGTTGGTGAGGTTGAGATTATGTTAATATATGCAGTTTCCACTGCTGCTAGGATTAAAAATAGCTTCCTTTTAGGAAAACTGGAGCTACTCACTGTCAGTCTGCCTTCTAAGCCACCTCCCGTTGAGTTCCGGGACTGGTGGACACAGGGCACAATTAGGAGGACCTTCGGCCATGCCAGGCTCTGGAGCTTTGCTGAAGTGGAAGGTAAAAAGACAAGAGCAAAGCCTTCACTGAGCTTTACTGAGAACACTTATCAGCATTAAATACCCAGGGAAATATTCTAATCCTTCTCAGGGAGTATCTGCTCTTTAGGTCTGTATCTCCTGGGGCACCTAGCCAACTGTGCTAGGTGTGTGCTAACCAAAATCTTGATTGATTTGAAGGTCAGTTTCAAATCCAGTAGCCATAATTTGTTTTTGTTTTTTGCGTTTTTTTTTAATGTTTATTTATTCTGAGAGACAGAGACAGCTAGTGTGAGCAGGGAAGGGGCACAAAGAGAGGAAGAGACAGAGAATTCCAAGCAGGCTCCACACAGCCAGCACAGAACCTGACACAGGGCTAGAACCCATGAACCGTGAGATCAGGACCTGAGCAGAAATTGAGAAAAGGATGCTTAGCTGACCAAGCCACCCAGGCGCCCCCAATAACCATAATTTGTTGAGTGCCTACCATGAGTTGATTTTTTAAAATAAGATTTCTCATGTCTTGTTCATAATAAGATTATAAGGAAATTAGAATTATATCCATTTCGCAGAAGGGATAACTGAGAGTCACTCTGTATAATTTACTTGCTAAAAATCAGAGAACTGGTGGCAGAGGCGAGGTTTGGACCAGGTGTCCACACTCATAATCACTTTGCCAGCCTGCCTTCCCAGCCATCTGGAGTCCGATCACAAAATGCGAGCACAGTGATCAAAGTAGGGTTTAGGAGCACCCACGCTCTGAACAGTTGAAAATCCACGTATAACTTTGACTCCCCCAAAGACTTTACTAATAGCCTACTGTGACCAGAAGCCTTATCAATTACCTAAATAGTTGATTAGCCCATACTTTGTATATTACATGTACTATATACTGTATTCTTTTTTTTTTTAATTTTTTTAACGTTTATTTTTGAGACACAGAGAGACAGAGTATGAACGGGAGAGGGTCAGAGAGAGGGAGACACAGAATCTGAAACAGGCTCCAGGCTCTGAGCAGTCAGCACAGAGCCCGACGCAGGGCTCGAAATCACAGACCGCGAGATCATGACCTGAGCCGAAGTCGGATGCTTAACCGACTGAGCCACCCAGGCGCCCCTATACTGTATTCTTAAAGTAAGCCAAATAAAAGAAAATGTTACTAAGAAAAGCGTAAGGAAGAGAAAATATATTTACAGTATTGTATTTATCAAAAAAAAAAAAAAGTCCACTTATTAAGTGGACTCACACAGTTCAAACCCATGTTGTTTTTCAAGGGTCGGCTGTAATTTGGAAAGATTTGGGACTTTTAGAAAAACCATCACAGGGCTGCCTAGGTGGCTTAGTTGGTTTGGGTGTCCTGCTCTTCATTGCGACTCAGGTCATGATCCCAGGGTCACAGGATCAAGCCCCAAGTCACGCTCTGTGCTGAGCATGGATCCTGCTTGAGATTCTCTCTCTCCTTCTCCCCTTCCCCTGCTCTCACGCACTCTCTCTCTCTCTCTCTCTCCCTCTCAAATAAAATAAAATAAATTTTTCAAAAGCCTATCACAAAGCTCCTACTCCAAAGTGCTTACGCTTGACTCCACAGGAAGGTAGGATGGAACTTGCCCAATGTCACTCAGCTGGCCAATGACAGAGCTGGGATTCGAACTTAATATCTGCCCCCTCCAAAGCCCAGACTCTCAAGACCTCTTGTCCCGCAACTCTGCCGTTCTGGAGGTTGATTACAGCTTCCCTTCATGTTCTTTTTAATCAGATTTCATCAATATAAACATATTGGTGTGGTCTTCCCATGGGGAGAGCATAGACCCAGCTTTCCTAGGATATTTAGGGTCCCCAACAAGTATTTTTGAGGGATTCCTATCTATATGAAAAAAGTTTCTCACCAAAAGTCAATGTGCCAGCACCATTTGGACAGGCTGACCTTGCACTGTCGCATGAAGGAACTGTAGTCCAGCCAGGAGGAGCAAACGCTTGCTCCTCTGGAATTGAGAGGCCCGGCCATAGAGCCCAAGGCAACAGCATTGGAGTAATTGCTGGAGCTCCTTGGGGCATCTGCTTGACACCACGAGCAGGTGGATGTTCAGTGGAGGTCCTGAAGGGAGAACTGGGGACAGGGCCCCCCACGATTCCAGGTCAGAGTGGGGGCACCCTAGCCACCCCCAGCCACTGGAAGGAGACTGAAATTTCTAGGAAGGCAATCCAGAGCCTGATTTTAAGGGCACTAGTGAGCACAGAGACAAGACAATATGAAGGAAAGAAAGGAAGAAGGGAGTCATTCTGTTTATTAAACATCGTCTATGTGTTCAGTCCAGTGTTTGGAGGGAGAGGGCAGTACAGGGTGAACAAGAAGGACAGAATTCATGTTTTCATGGGCCTTACAGCCAGGTGGGGGGAAATATGCATGAATCATATCATTTCAAGGAGGAGGGGAGGGAAAAAAGAGGGAGGAATGGGGCCAGCTGTCCAGTAGATAATTCAAAGCAGGGTAGCATGGTGGAAAGTGGTATGTTATGATCACAGACTTTGGAGTCAGAGACTGGATTCGAGAACCCTCTTGCTCCTTCCTATGCAAGATGCTTAAACTCTACACTTGGTTTTCTTATCTGAAAATTGGGGATAAGAGTTTCTACCATGCAGCGTGCTTGGGAGGGTCCAGTGAAATTGCTTATGGAAAGAAAGCACTTAGCAAGAAGGCTGTCCCCCGTATAGTGCCCAGTGAGTTGTGGGTATTACTGGTGATAATCTGATTTCTCAGACCTAGGCAGACCCAAAGCAGCTGATTAGGAGGGCTAAGTAGGTGCTCTGACAGCCCATTCAATGTGCACAGCGAAACCTCCCACAACTTGATAGCAAAGGAAGAGGGGACCCAAAAATCCACAGTCTGATCAGTCCGTAGAGTGATTAATGATGGTTTTGATGCTTGTTGGGCATGAAGAAAAGGTAAACTTCTGTTCGATGCACTCTGATGTTTGGGAAGGTCAGAACGTATAATACAGAACTTCATGGGGGATAAAAAGGGCTAAAAAAGGTTTGGGTACCAGTTATGCTTTCCTTGCCGCATGGTCTAGGCCCAGGCAGAGAACAGGGGCCCCTAGATGTTTGTCTGCTGAAGAGCCATCCAGAGCCTGTCAGCCTTGTCCGGGCTGGATTTCCAGTTTCAGAGATGTAGATCTTAAATGTGGGTGACAAATGTGGGAGAGGCCCATCTAGGAGATGAAAAGACAACCCCATCTACTTGGGTCTGGAGGAAGTGTGGAGACCATGATAAGTGGACGATGGCTTTTCCTAATGGGGAACTTGTGGGTGAGTTTTCAAGCGGGGAGAAGGTGTTCACAGCTGACGTGGACACCTAAACCTGATATCCTGCCTCTTGATGTGGTGGGTGAAGTTGGCAGATGGGGCTTGCTTGTTAGGGGACACCAGGGAGGGGATTCCTGGCCACTGTGGTGAGTCTCTTCCCCGCAGTGGAGGTCACATAGGTTTTATTGCGTGGGCTTTACGACAGTTCTTTGAAGCTGTTTTAACCACCGCAGGTGGAAGGCTTCTGCTGCCGTAATGTCTGGCTGCCTATAGCAGTGCAGAGCCATATTCTGGAGCCCAGAACCCCCTTAGAGCTTGGCCATTTAGGTTCCGTGGACCACACATTGGTACCTGTCGGGAGAAGAGGCAATAGCTGGGGAGAACACACAGCTAATACCAGAAGGTACGGTGTACTTAGAAATGTACACAGATCTGGGGCTCCTGGGTGGCTCAGTCAGTTAAGCAGCCGACTCTTGATTTCATCTCAGGTCATGATCTCACATTCATGAGATAGAGCCCTGGGTCAGGCTCTTGCACTGATAGCGTGGAGCCTGCTTGGGATTCTCTCTCTCTCTCTCTCTCTCTCTCTCTCTCTCTGTCCCTACCCCCACTCATTCTCCCCCTGCCTTTTTCTGTCAATAAATAAATAAACTTAAAAAACAGAGGGAAGAAGGTCTAAAGTCTTTCCAGACTTTAGAGGACTGAAGAACTTCTGGGGCCTTAGGTTTTGCTTTTGTGCTCAAAGTTCAGCTTACATGAATTCAAGGTTCATAGTACATCTGAAGGGGACAATGGAGAGGGAAATGCTTTATCCTGTCCTTAGGGAGGCAGAGGAAAGTTCTCTCATATTTATCAGGGCTCCAAGCAGGCAGGCCTTGCAGCCGTTCAGCCCTTGGCAAGGTGTTATTTGCACTGTGCACTTTTGGGAGCACCTACTATGACCAATGTACTGTGGGAGATTCTGGGAGTGGTGCCTGCATGCATCTGGGGACAATACAACTCATTCATAAAGAACTAATTAAAGGCAGACTGTACTCATTTGTGGTGGGCCTTGAAGTTCGGAGGGGTTTGTTCAAAAGAAGTAGGGGAAATGGCACTCCAGGTATAGAGAACATGATGGACAGAGGCACAGAGGTCGGAAAACACAGATGGCATTTGGGGAAGGAGAGTCACTGATGTTCTGGAAGATGTGGAGGGGAGGAGCATGACCAGAGAACCAAGCCATAGACAAAACTTGCTTTGTTAGACCAGTCATTAATAGGAGCAAGTGCTTATTGAGCACTTACTGTATATCTAGGGAGTGTTAAGAGCACGTTATATATCTCATCTCCTTTGAACTTTACAAAAAGCCTGCAGGGTGAACGCTCTTCCTATCATGATCACATTTGCAGATTAGGAAGCCGATGCAAAGAGCTCAGGGTCACGTTCAGGGTCACCTAGCTAGTAACCCAGGCAGTCTGGCCCAGAGCCCATGCTTCCTGACCTTGGCCCCGTGCTCTTCCCAACAGCGGCCTGCTGGGCTTGTACAAGGGATATCAGACTGTGTGGCAAGAGATCAGGAGAGGGTTAGATGCTGGTGGCACCATTTTCAAAGCTTGGAATCAAGGCCCTTTCCTGGGTGGCACGCCCTCCCCTTAGTTTGTCTTCTTCCACTTACCCCACCCGAGCACCTTATAGTCCAGCCCAACCAAGAGCTCAGGAAGAGCATGAGCTCAGGAGTCATGTGGACATAGGGTCAAATTCTGACTTACCCCTTCCTACCTCAGATGACTCTGGGCAGGTTACTTACCGTCTTTGAGCCTCTGTTCCTCATCTGTAAAACATGGGTCTTAGCAGTACCTGCCTCATAGATGTCTCGTGAGAAGTGAAGGAGGTAAGTGCAAGGCATTTAACACGGGGTTGGCACATAGGCATTGCCCGACAGACAGGTGCTCTGAACACAGAATTCATTTCCCAAGTGGCCATCACACAGGTCTAGGATTGGCAAGTGTGTGTGTGGTGTGAGTGAGGGTCCAGGAACTGCGTGCTATCCTCCATGTGAGGTGCACCAGGCAGGGCCTGACGGCTGACAGTTGACGCAGCCTTGCTCTGCTGGGTGCCTGTGCAGATAGTTGGGACTGCACTGGGGCCTGGCCTGGTGTCAGCCCTGCGTGTCTCTCGAGAGTGAGAGAGCAGCCATCCTTCGGCCTTGGTGCCCAGACGGGCAGAAAATCAAGAAGCCGCCTCTGCTCTTGTCCAGATGCATCCATGTGTGGAGTAGAAGCTATAGCTCTGGAGCACTGAACCTTGTGGGTGGCAGACAAACCCATGTTCCCCTGCACCCTGCCGGCTGCCCTGGGAAGCTGTGGCTGCTATTGCCACCTGGTGGCGTTTTGCAGCAACACATGCATAGGGACTTCTGCAGTATCATTACGGCGATTGACATCCTGGGAAGTAAAGCCTAATTCAGCCTGCTCACAGTACAGAGGGACGAAGCTGAGATCCAGAAGGTCAAACAGTGAGGTTTAGGAGAAGGAGCCCTGTGAGAGGGGTCATGTGACCTAGGTTCGTCTTCCACTCCCCTAATTGGGATTTCAGACAAACGACTGAACCTTTAGGAGCCTGTTTCTTACCTAGAATGTGATAAAAATCCACATCTACGCACAAGGCTGTTGGGAGGCTCCTGTGAAGGACTTCATAAACTTCCAAGAAGCTTACAAGTGGGAGAGGTGGGAGAGGTGGTGGTTACGAGATAGCTGCAAAGCGATATCGTTGCTCCTGAACTAGCCTCTCCCCTGACCCTGTTGGGAGGGACCACAGACCGCCTAGGCCCAGCAGGGAGGCAGGAACAGGACTGGATGTGGGTCCTCCCTCTTTGCTGGCCCAGCATATCTTTAGGGTGAGAGGCACACCGAGGTCTCCAGGCCTAGCCGTGTGCCCAGGCCCTTTCTCCTCCTGGGCCTTGCCTGAGGCCTGCTTACCCAAAGGCAGCTTCAGGTGGAGAATGAGTAGTGCCTGCAGTTCTCGGCTCTGGGCATGGAGCTTGTGCCTGGGTTTCCCCCAAGGACAAAATTCTGAGTCTGAATGAGGGACACAGCATTCCAAGATGAGGCGGTAGAGCAGGGCTGGTCTCAGCCCCAGGCTGCTTCTCCAGCCCCGGGAATGCAGTGGTATCTGGGCCTGGTCATGAAGTACTAGCTCATCCCTTCCTGCTGCTGGGCAAAGGGCCCTGGGTCAGACAGGCATCCCAGAGGCTCCTCGCTGTCCTGCTAGGGCAGCTGTCTGGATTGATCCAGCCCGGGAAGCTGGGAATGTGTGTTTGCCCCACTAGCAGTGGAGGGTTGAGGTCAGGTCCCCATCCTCAGCCCCTAAGGGTCCTCTTCCCATTGCGATGTGCTCCCTTGCTCATAGCATCCCCTCCCTTCCACTGGCTTCAGAGGCAGTTGGTGTTTACTGAGTACCTACTATGTGCTAGACATTGTGCTGAATGTTTAGATATGTCTCATTTCTTCCTCAAAGCAGTGCTTTAAGGGTGAGGGCATCGTTTCCCTATTACAGATGAAGCAACTGAGGCCGCCACTAACCACTCAGTTAGTGAAGTCGGAGCTTGGTTTTCAGCTCAGACTTTTTCCTTGCTTATCTTTATGCCATCTGAGAATGCAGGACATTTCAGAAAGAGACCTGGAATCAAGGCCTAAACTAGGGGGTGAGTCCCAGGCTTCACTGAGCAGAGGAGAGGATCCCAATAACACACTTTGCCAGAGACCCTTTGAAATGTGTCTCTGCTGGGGCGCCTGGTGAAGTGTCTGACTTCAGCTCAGGTCATGATCTCACAGTTTGTGAGTTCAAGCCCCATGTCGGGCTCTGTGCTGACAGCTCAGAGCCTGGAGCCTGCTTCGGATTCTGTGTCTCCTCTCTCTGCCCCTCCTCCGCTCTTGCTCTGTCTCTGTCTCTCTCAAAAATAAATAAACGTTAAAAACTTAAAAACAAAATGCATCTCTGCCAGCCTCGTCCTGGCAAGGCCTGGCCGTCCCAGCCAACCTCATCCCTACTCTCTCCTAGCTGTCGCCTCTGTGATTAGTTACTTGTTCATCATTCCAGAAATTTTTGTACAAAAACAAGCATATTTGAATACGTCTTTCCTCCCCCATTTGGAATCTCTCCATATTCACATCCTCCAGAGGTCTTTTTTCACTCTTCACCATCTCTTGACACAGTGATCACATGACCTCTTTTTAACTTCTGTATTACGGTCTCTTATATGGTTGTTGGCTATATGCAGTTTATTGGTTATTGCCCTCCTGGTGGACATTTTGGCTGTTCTGGGTTTTTACTGTCATGAACATCGTGTTCATTACACCTTTATCTTTGCACAGTTGCACAGGAAAAACTGTGAGATGGATTCCTGGAAGCAGAATTGTTGGGTCAAAGTACAGACTTCTCAGATGTTGCTAAATACTGCCAAATGGCTCTCCGGAAAGTTTGTACCAGGTTATACTCCCACCAACAGTGAGGGGAGCAAGTATCTCCACCTGGAAAATGAGTCAGTTCAGTAGTGAAGTTGGACACCGGTTTAGAAGGCCTGATTCCAGAGGCACCGAGGGACCACTCCCCGCTTCCCCCTTCAGGACTCTCCCCTTCCAACCTGCCATGCTGTCAGGAATTTTCACTCATTCCTTGACCTGGAATTGGCATTGCCTCTTGGCATCCCTGGCGCTGTCTCCAGAGGACACAGATGTCTAGGAACAGACATCAGTCCCAGAGGAACAAATCTGGGCTCTGGGAATGGTAGCAAGGAAAGCCTGCTGCATTCATTAGCGATGGCCTTGGTCAGGGCCACGTTATGACTTTCACGAGCCCTTGGCTCTTCTGCTTTCCCCTTCCTCCATTAAAAAAAAAAAAAAAAAAAAATATATATATATATATATATATATATATATATATATATATATGTTTATTTAATGACTGCATTGGTATAAAACAAGTATAATCCAAGCTGGATTATATTCATTTTTTTCTTCTGATTATAAAAAAAATAAAAACATTTCCATGGGCTCTGTAAATATCATGGGCCCTAAGCACTGTGCCTAATGGATCTTGTAGCCCTAGACTTATTCCCCAGGTTAGCCCTCCATGCACCTGCTTCGCTACCTGTTGTCTTCCTCCTTCACCCTGGCTTTGACACTGGAAGGGTATGAAATTCAGACCACCTGAATATAGCTGGCCACCACATAGAGCACCGGGCAACCTTTGGACCAGGTCAGGGCTGTTAATAACCACTAGCAGCAGCAGAAAATTGCAGTTTCCGGAGTGTCTTACCAACATGGTTATCTTAAAATATAGCCCATTTTACAGATTAGGAAATGGAGACAGTGAGACAGAGAATAGAGAAGTGTTTTGTCCAAGACATAGAGTTGGTAAGAGATAGAATAACAGAAACCCCAGCCTTGGCCCGCTTCACACCCTCCCGCACAGCCAGCTCTCCTGGCCTCGTTTAGCCCAGAGACTATGATACATCTTTGTCCTTTGAACATCCTCAAGTGTGCAACTTTACAGAAGACAGTGCCACCTCCAGACAGGCACACAAGTGAAGCTCCACATATTTGGGTGACATATGGAAGCCAATTGCAGCCATGCCTCCCAAATCTCTCCCTAAATAACGAAACTTCGGTTTGCGTGTGTATGTTTTTTTTTTTTTTAAACTAGAGGAAAATTGATTGTCACACATGCCTGCAATCTTATTTTAATGTAAGTAGAGCATGATTTGAAATTCAGAATTAGATGGCTCAGCATTAATTACCTCTCGATTGCACTTTTTATTTATGGAGCGTGGTTGCTGTCGTTAACTAGGAGGATGGTGGAAGGGCATGGAAGGAGGATTAATCAAAAGAAGGTGGATTTAATAAGTGGTTGTGGATGGAGAAATTAGAAATGGATTCGTGTCCTTGTTAGTCATATTTCATCAGATTCCCGCATTCTTCTGGTTCATCTAACCCCTCTGCCACATGCCCCCGCCATTTCTCTTCTAGGAATCCTGCTTCCAGTCCCATTCTGTTGCCCTATGCACAGTGTCGGTCATAGCCACCTTCCAGGATGCTCCCCGCAATCTGTACCCCTGACTGGCAGGGGCCGCGGGATAAGCTTGGTAAAGCTGGGCTCTCATCACATCCCCTCTTTAAAAAAAAGCCACTGTGATTATTATCATTATTGTCTACCTTGTATCGAACACTTACTGACATCACTCATGTTATTTTACCTTCCAGTAATGCTTTGGGGTAGGAATAACTATACCCAGTTTATAGATGTGAAACTTAAGGCTCAGAGAGGTTGAGTCCATAGTCTAAGGTCACACAGCACAGAGGACTCAAGTTAATCACCTTCTATCACACTGACTGTGCCATTCTCAGACAGGATGGCAGTCAGAAAGGGCTGAATAAAACAAACCCACTAAATAGCCAGAGGTGAACAGAACCTGGGGTGAGAACTGAACCTCCATGCTTGAACCGTCTTGTGACAAAAGCGAGTCAACTTTTGTCCCATCCCCGGCCCCCTTTGTGTCTCCCTGAGTGTCTCCAGGCAGTGGTGTTGATCTGGTTCCAGGCTGTGTGTTTTCTTGAAACCAAATCAAGCCGAGCTGGTGTAGACGATTCCCATAACACTTGAAGGAGCCAGTGATCCTATCTGGAAACCAAGAACTCTCTGCTCAGATGGAGCCCTGGGAGCCCCCCAGGGCGCACTGACTGGGCACTGGGGAGGTTGTGCGTAGCCCAGGAAGCCTAAGCTCGTGGGCCGTTGCGTGCAGCACTTGTGGGATCTGTCGGGCAAGGAACGGGACCTTCTGGAGACTTTGTGGGGATGGCTCGGCTGTGGAGGAGGGAGCTCTCTGGCCCAGGCAGTGCTGACCAGTGGAATGGTGGTACCAGGGAGATCGTGTTTTTGTGGAGCACAGGGCGTCCAAGGTACATTTGCTTCCCCTGACTTGTTCAGAGGCCCCTCCAGATGCCCGTGTGTGCCCTGGGGTCTCACATCAGCCGCAGGGGATGGTGAGGCAGACCCACTTACCTGCATTTTACAGATGGCTAGCTAAGGGTTGCAGAGTTCAGTTAAGCCAGCCCTGGTTAGTGAGCATCCGTAAGAAAGACAGCCAAACACAAGAGACCCAGGCCCCATTTTTGAGGAGTCTGGGGGCAGGAAAAAGAAACATACCTGGACGGCTGGAGCGAAACAACTCAGGCTGGGTTCGGGTCGCACCTCTGCTACTTCCCCCTAATTAGCCCTTTCTGAGCCTCAGTTTCCTCTCCTGTAAACTGGGTATAATGACGCTTATACTACAAGCTCCCGTAGGTCTGCCTGCTGTCTGGCATGGTGCCTGGCACAGGGTACGTGCAAATAAACACCCAGTAAGTGAGGGAGCGCTTCTGCGAGTATTAAATTGATGATGTGGGTAAAACACGCAGTTCGGGCGTCTGTGGGAAGTGCTTGTGGACAATGACTTTCATCCTCCCTGGAGGGCTGAGTACCACTTCTGCAGAGAGGTGCGGACCCAGGAGAAGCAGGATTGGCAGAGAGTGAAGGTGTCTCTCAGCCAGGCTTCCAAGGCAGATGGTGATGCTGAAAGACAAAGGTGTGTGTGAACAAGATCGAAGATATTGACGGGCCAAGACGGGGCAGAACCGGACCAAACTACAAGGCAGGCAAACGACAGCATTGAAACCCAGAGACTCTAAACTCTCAGTGTCATTTCTGGACCATTCTGAGGTCTCTTTTTTTACTCGCTTACATTTTACCAACAGATTGTGTAGCCATCCGCCTGTAAGATGCTCTTAGAATTTCAGATGGACTCTTATTTTTAGAAGCAACTTCACGCTGAGCCTGTGACAATGATTGAATCCTTTCTCGGCTTCTTTTTAATAAGCTTAAAGGCTATGGTTGATAATCGTTTATAGACAGAGTTAACACAGCATTTATGGCTCCTGACTCCACAGGGCCGGGACTCTTTGCGTCCTCATTAAAATGAAGACACCGAGATGGGAGAGTGGGTGGAGGCATCCCTGTCACAGTGTTGTCCCCACCTCTTGGAGCGTCTGGCTCTGCCACTACAGTCACCGGCTGCTGCGACTTGGTTCCCAGTTTGACTAGAATGTCATCACATGTTATTATGACTTTATTCTTTCCGTCAGAAGCCGCTTGATTAGGAGCTGCAGGCAGGCAGTAATTAAGCTTACCTGTCAGAGTTTAGCTCCAGTCAGAATGAAATACGCGTTCCGACTTCCGCCTTTCATTTCCCTGGATGTCAAGGCATCGGAATTAAGCTCCTTATGGGAACAATGTCTGACCCAAAAATGTTCGAGCGGGGATTACCAAGATGGAAATTCAGTTAAGTTTACCTACTCGTCATGACGAGAAGAGCTGTGAGTTCTCAGGCTGCTTGAGAAAACTACTTATTTGGGAGGAAAAATTGAGTTCCAAGCCATAATAACCAGTGAAAGCAATTGCTGGGATCGCAGCATTCAAACTCGATATTCATTCGTTCCCCCCCACCCCCCCACCCCCTCCGGAGAGAAGAACTGTGGGCTAGTCCAGAGACTTTTATAAAGAAAAGTGCAAAGTCCACAGAATCTTTCAGGGCCATTTGTCATCGGCGGGCAGGCCTGCCTCATGTCTGTGGCTTTGAGGGAGCTGTGTCAGATACTTTGTTCCTACTGATGGTCCGAATGAGCCAAAGGCTACAGGGAGCTTTGTTCTTGACTCCTGAAAATTATAGTCTGATGTACTTCAAAGGGATTCTAATGAGGACATTGGAGGCACAAGGAACTGAGCTGTACAGATTTGGTGTACAAGTCCACGAGGTTGGCGTTACTTTGTTTCTCTAGCCAGCCTCTCGCTCCCCTGCCTGTGCCTGGCGACAGTGCTCTTAGAGCCGTGTCGTCCTCACCTTCATTTTCCCCTGTGCCTCTGCTGTGTTCCTCTTACCCAGCATCTTATTTGCAGCTCCTTCCCGAGTTCTTTTCTCTCTTTACATGCGAGGTTTGGCACACATAGTCCTCCTTCCTAAATTGCTTTTTAGGGGCGCCTGGGTGGCTCAGTTGGTTAAGCATCCGACTCCTGTTTTCGGCCCAGGGCATGATCTCACAGTTTGTGAGTTCAAGCCCCACGTCAGGCTCTGTGCTGACAGCGTGGAGCCTGCTTGGGATTCTCTCTCTCCCTCGCTTTCTGCGTCTCCCCTGTTTGCTCGTGTGCACTTTCTCTCTCTCTCTCAAAATAAATAAACGTTAAAAAAAAATAAATAAAATGCTTATTAAAGGCATTTTTCTGAGAACATGTTAATCCTCAAACCACTCACTCAGATCTCTTTTTTCTCTCCCCACTGTCAGGTATCTCTCTCTCTCTCTCTTTCAGGTGTTTTCCTCTTGAACTTTTAAACAGTTCTTTGGTCTTTGTCAGGAAAGAACTCACTCAGGCTTGCTGTCCTAGACTCTATACCCATTTGCCACCTCTGTTCAGGTAGCTTTGAATACTGGTGAGAATCCAGGGAGCTCCATCCTACCCTTATGATGTCCTGGTAACCCGTAAGCACCTACTCTTTCCAGTGGTGCTTCTAGAACAGTCCCCGAAGTAGGAAGTTGCAGAATGTCCAATCTGGAAGGAACTTTTTTTTTTTTAATTTTTTTTTAATATTTATTTATTTTTGAGACAGAGAGAGACAGAGCATGAACGGGGGAGGGACAGAAAGAGAGGGAGACACAGAACTGGAAGCAGGCTCCAGGCTCTGAGCCATCAGCCCAGAGCCCGACGTGGGGCTCGAACTCCCGGGCCGTGAGATCGTGACCTGAGCTGAAGTCGGACGCTCAACTGACTGAGCCACCCAGGTGCCCTGGAAGGAACTTTATAACTAGCTCTGTCCCTCACTTCAGATGGAGGAACCGAAGCACAGAGAGGAGAAGCAACTTGCCCTAAGTCACACAGGAAGCAGAGACAGGGCCAGAATAAGGCCCCACCCCTCCTGTTCACCCTCTGCTGTCCTTCCTTTGAGGATTCATTTCTACATACAAGAGCCAGACCAGAATTCAACATCCTTACTGAGTAAGAATTACAGCTCTCGGGGCACCTGGGTGGCTCAGGCGGTTAAGTGTCCGACTTCAGCTCAGGTCATGATGTCACGGTTTGTGAGTTCGAGCCCCACATCAGGCTCTGTGCTAAAGCTCCGAGCCTGGAGCCTGCTTCGGATTCTGTGTCTCCCTCTCTCTCTGCCCCCCACCCCCGTTCATGCTCTCTCTCTCTCTCTCAAAAATAAATAAACATTGAAAAATTAAAAAAGAAGAATTATAGCTCCCACTTATAGAGTGTTAACTGTGTGTGATGCATGGTGCTAAGTGCTTTTTATATACACCTCATCTCATTCTCACCAACTACTCTATGAGGTGAAATCCATTTTAAAGATGAGGAAACTGAGGTGATGTGCACTGGCGGGTGCTGGCTCTTGAGAGCCAACTGTACCTGTCTCTTCCTAGTTCTGTAGTCCGTGAGTGCACGTCGCTCGCTGAAATCAGCCACCGTGGCTGTATTTACACCACAGAATTGGCGAATGCTGCAAATCGAGGCTTTCCTCCATCTCCTGCACCCTCTTCCCCAGAAGATCCAAGTTATCAGCACACTCCTTGGCTTCGTATAAGCTTAGCAGCTTGCTCAGGGGCCCACAGCAGGGATGTGAGAGAGCTTGGACGTATACCCACGGGCGTCTGACTTCAAAGCCTGAGCTCTTAGCCATCACCCTGTGCTGCCAGTCACCAAAGCCAGGTTTTCGGGGACTCATTCCCCCTGTGGATGGTGGTGGTGGTACAGAGAAAGCAGCTTCCTTGGGTCTGATTACGTAGGATGGTGGCAGGGTGTGAGATGCCCACGTGCCGAGAACCCACACCCGGTTGCGGGGGAAGGTGCCCCCAGAGCGTTTCCCAGACGTCACAGGAGGTCTTGTGCTTTTAAGTCTTCCAAATACACTCAAACTCAGGGCCTTTGTGGCTGTGCCCATGGCCTTAAATGCTTTTCCACAGGGAAACACAGAGCTTGCTCCCTCACCTCCCTCTTGTCTGTGCTCTTCCTCGAGCAACCCATCCAAAATAGCAGCGCGTCGGTCTCTATTCACACCCTGGCATTTATGTTCGTAGTACTTTTTGTTGCCTATCTTTGTGGCACACGTGCCTTTGCTTTTCAAAGTCTTCCTTTCCGGGGGGACGTAAGCTCCACGCAAGTTAGAACCGTGTCGGGCTCACGTTGTAGCTTCAGAGTGTAGACTAGGGCAGGCTCGGATGGATAAAGTGCTCAGTCTCAGCTGTTACTCAATCCTACCTGCTGCCTTTCTTAGATGTGCCTTAGGTGGTCGACTGCCAGCCTAGATATTCACTTGTGAAGGCAAAGGGCCTTCTCCTTGGCTCTCTGACTTCGCTGGCCCTTCAAAGACTACAGCTGCCTTCTGTCTACCCTGGAGCTGCTTCCTTCATCTTCTTCTCCCCACTCCCCCACACTTCCCCCCGCCCCCTGACCTGCCCAATAGGCCCACAGTCACATCTATCATTGCTGATTTGCTGACAAATAATTATTACACATTTTTAAAAGGAACTTTTGACTCCAAGAACTAATGGCATTCCTACCTTAGAAGGTAAATGTGGCTATGCCATTGACACTGGCTATTTTTTTTTTAATTTTTTTTTTCAACGTTTATTTATTTTTGGGACAGAGAGAGACAGAGCATGAACGGGGGAGGGGCAGAGAGAGAGGGAGACACAGAATCAGAAACAGGTTCCAGGCTCTGAGCCATCAGCCCAGAGCCTGACGCGGGGCTCGAACTCACAGACCGCAAGATCGTGACCTGGCTGAAGTCGGACACTTAACCGACTGCGCCACCCAGGCGCCCCTGACACTGGCTATTTAAGGAGCATGGTTGGGGCTGATTGAACATGACCTTTGAGAAGAGAATGTGAAAGGACTCAGGTAACAGCCCACAATGGGAGTGGCTGCAGGGACCCTGGGCTGAGCGCCTTTTCACTCATTCTGACCTGCAGGGTCACAGTGAAGCTCTTTCTCATATTGCCTGGGTCACCTCTGGCAGTAAATACATAAACTCTCTCTCTCTCTCTCTCTCTCTCTCTCACACACACACACACACACACACACACACCCATCCCTTTCTTATTTCAAAAATCTTACATGTTTACTGTAGAAAATTTAGAATATATGGACAGGGTAAAAGGATAGCTAAAAGTTACTTTTAATGATACCTCCGAGGTAAGCGTTGTGACTATTTTGGGCAGTTTTGCTTTTCTAGTCTTCTTTCCCAACTGATTAACATCTGTGTTTTTTCTGACCTACAGTTTAAAAAACTTCATCCCTCATGGACATCCCTCCAAGCTACATACCGTCGCTTTTACTAGCGAGAGAGTATTTAGTTGTACGCAGGTAATTTATTTCACCCATCCCCGACTGTTGGGCAGATAGGCTGTTTCCGACTCTAGATTGTTAATACTGGGATAGACTTTCTCATTGGTATATGTCTTGGAACAGATAGTGATTATTCTCATAGTCATTAATGTCAATTATTGCAAACTCAATCTATGGACTGAATGTGTGTGCCCCCCCCACCCCCTCCCCCCAACTCATGCGTTGAAGCTGTAATCCCCAACGTGTTAGGAAGTAAGGCCTTTGGAGATGATTAGGTTCAGATAAGGTCATGAGGGGGGAGCCCCATGTTAGCATTAGTGTCCTTATAAGGGGATGGAGGGACCAGAGCTTGCTCTCTCCGCCATGTGCGGATTCAGTGAGAAAACAGCCATCCATCAACCAAGAGGAGAGCCCTCGCCAAGAACCCCACCGTGCTGGCACGCAGGCTCCAGAACTGTGGGAAATAAATGTCTGATATTTATGCTACCCAGCCTCTCCTGTTGTTATAGAAGCTGCTTCACTGAATCCTCCACGTATCCTTACAACAGTGGTGTCTATATGGCAACCATGACTTTGCCTCTGGACCTTTGCATGTTCTGCTCCCTCTCCTTGGCTAGCCCTTTCCAAGCTTCTTCACCTGATTGTCATAGGGTCTTCCTGCTGCCCCAAGTCATACATTTCCTTACATTTGAATATTTAAAAAGATGATGAATCTAACAGCCAGCGTGTGGATTTGTGGTGGTAGTGAGTTGTAGACATAATCCCTCTTCACTCTTTAAGGCACAGCTTAGCCCAGGCAGTAATTCCTGGGTTGTCCTAACCCATGGGCTAATCTCTCTTTCAACTACTACTAACACTGCATTGCTGTTGCCCGCTTGTTTGTCTCCTCCTGAATCAGGACCTTCCTGAGAACAGCAAACATGTATTTTTTTGTTCCTGTATACCCAGCTCCTAGCAGCTCAGTAGCCGGGCCCCGGGACAGGTGCCGAGGGCAGGGGTAGGTGGGGAGCAGGTCTCATTGTCTCCTTTCTCCCCCGCTGAACAGGTAAATGGACTTATTTCCTCATTCCAGGCCCATGGAGAGCTCCTTCTCGGAGCTCTTTGTGGGTAGGTCAGAGCATTTCACCTGCCCCGCCTTTGAGGGGCCATTTCAGACCATGGTGGATATATTTATTTGCTCTGAGCAAGAGTGGGGAGAAAGCTTGGCAGAGGGAAGTTTTGTTAATTTGTGTCCACATGGCTGTAGAGAGCTTCCAAGAAACCAGTTACCAGCACAGCAGCTGTTTTCACGGTGCCTCGCAATGACACTCAGTCAGGGGAAATGCTTGAGTTTCAACTTTACAAAAAGGCCTGCTGAAGATATCACCTTTCCCCAGCTGGACCTGCCACCAGCCCCAGACAGTGACTGTGAATGAAGTTGGCCATTTGAGTTTTCAGTGTCCGCTCCTCCCACTTTCTCCCCTCCCCACTCTCCCTCCTGGGTCTTTCTCTTTGTTCTGAGGTCATCTTCCCTTAATCTGCCTCTGGGTGACTTTTTGTCTTGTTTTTTATTGCTTAACTCTAACTGCAGATAGAATACAGTACCTGTTGTGTGGGAATACGCCCTGCCCGCAGCTAAGAGATAGAGGATGTCCCTTTCCAGCTGGGAAGGTGGGGGGAGGCTTCAGGCAGGAGGCAGCTGATTCTTGAAGGATGGGTAGGATTCAAATAGCTAAAGAAGTGGTATAGGAAGGGGAAACGTCATTCTAAGCACAGGCAGGAGTAAGTTACGGTCAGGAAGGTGAGGACCGAGGCTGAAGCAAGCATTCGTGTATAATGTTCACAAAGTGCCCTCCATATGCTGCCCGCTTGCATGTGTGGGTAAACCAGATGTCCCCCAAGTCCTTGGTTCTCCTGCTCACGGATCGGTGTGGGCTCTCCTCACTTTACTCCTATGACAACCCAGCCTCTAAATTCAGTACCTCTCCAAACTCAAGCCTAAGGAATCCATGATCATAAAGACATTGGTACCCAGTATAGAGTTCACTGCATATGTTGTAGAAGAGATGCGGGAATGGGCTTACATTTTAGACTTCACCACAAAGAACTGGAAATATCCATTAGATATTTCTGTTCCCCCCAAACTCCCTACTCACACCATGGTGTGGAGGGGTGTTGCTCCCTCCTTCCCCCAGTCTCTGTCTTACTGGCCCTTTTTATCTCCTCGATTCTTGCTTATGAACTTCACCTTTCTCACACTGCATCAGCCAACTCTTACCACCCAACTTATATACTACCGATGCATCCTGTTAGTCAACAGAGCCCCTCAGTTTCTTGATCTTAGCACTTGGAAGCCACCGTCCTGCAAGGAGGTTTATTTGGCTCAATTTTCCAAGCAAATATAATGCCTTCAAGCCCCAGAGAAATTCTGTGACTGATATAGTCTCCTTCTTGTTACATGCACATTTTCTCCTTCAACCTCCTACAACTACCCTTCCGTTATCTTCATGGTATACATAAGACAACTGAAAAAAAAGAGAAATTAATTGCTTTGCCCAAAGTCACACAGCAGCCAACAAGGCAAAGGTGAGACCTGAACACTGTCACTTTTTAAATGTATAACAGCCGCCTCTTCTACAGGGAATGTGAGGAAGGTGACTTGGATGGGAGCAGGGTTAGACAGGTAGATTGGGACCTGTGCTAGGTTCCAGGGTTGCCATAAAAAAAAAAAAAAACCCACGCCAGGGTGTCCTCAAATAATAGATGTGTTCGCTCATCATTTTGGGGCTCGGAGTCCAAAATCAAGGCATTACTGAGGTTGGTTCCTTCTAGAGGGTTCCTCCAGGTTCCTTCCTTCTGAAGGAGAATCTGCTTTCTGCCTCTCTCCCGGCTGCTGGTGGTTGCCAGCAATTCTTGGCATGTAGACGCAGAGTTCTGATCTCTGTCCTCGTTTTCGCATGGCATTCTCTTCTCTGTGTGTCGCTGTGTCTTCACGTGGCCTTGTTATGAGGACACCGATCACTGGATTTAGAGCCCACCCTAGTCCATTGCGAACTCATGTCAACTAATTACACCTGCAAAGACCATATTTTCAAATAAGGTCACATTCTGAGGTTCCAGGTGGATATGACGCTTTGATGAGACACCATTCAACCCAGTATAGGGCCGGTTCATAAAGGTCCTGGAAGGTGATGCTGAGAAATGCAGATGGTGGGCAAGGAACAATCATGAAGGGTTTGTGAGGAAGAGGATGGCAGGATCCGACCGAAAATCCCTCGCCTGGTTCCGTGTGATTTCCTTATCGCCACAGCTCCTTGTGCCTTGTTGCTTTATTAAGGACTTGAACTGGGTGGGCTTCCGCCAGCAGGTGAATGCTTTCTGAGAGTGGCAGCCTTTCCTTTCTCTTGGAAACTTTGCACTTTTGGAGACGTTTTGTGCCTGCCTCCGTCGTGCCTTGGGCTAATCACTATGCCGCTTGAAACTATTTAAAGCCTGATGCATTAGTCACAACAAATCTGCTCCCGCTGGGAGTTGAAAAGACTGAACAGGGCGCCAGCTTCTTTTGGGTAAGTGCGGTTTGTTTTCCCCCTCACGTCATTTGCACCCAGCCCCTTGGATTCCTTGGACTGATTCAGGCACAGAGTCCCTTTCCTGAGTTGTCCCTGATGCAGGGAGAGCTGCCAAAGGCTAGTCGAGGCACCTTGGAAAGGGCAGACAAGGGCCAGGGGCTGAGGCAGGGCAGGGAGTGAGAGCAGGAGGGGCCGCTAGGCTTGCCTGATCCGCGGGAAAGACCCTGACGCTCAGCGGACACACCGTGCCAGCTGGAAGCAGTTGAAAAAGCCTGGGGTGACCTTGTCAGTGCCCTGCTCTGACCCACCCCCAGAAACGCTGGGCTATGTTGATGTGCCTTGAAGCTGGGAGAGCACTAGAACTTTGGCCCTGCTCTAGTGGCAGAAGCCACAGTCCCCGTCTGCCTTTGTGGCTTTGCCAAACCCTCAACCCGCCTGCATGGGAGCCGGCTCGGGAGAGACACGGTTGGCCTCAGTGAGTGTGCAGAGGCCCAGGGCTTCTATTTATTTTGAGCAGGAATACGCAAAGAGCATGGCAGGCTTTCCCCAGCCTGGGCCTGACCACGTGTTCAGATTCCAGGGCTGTAGGTCAGGCGAGGAAGCAAGCACGGCGTGGGGCTAGGAAGAGAGTTTTGGGGTCCTGAATCGGAGGCTTTCTGCCCTCTGCTCCGGCTAGCTGTATGATCTCGGGCAAGCTGTCCTGAGCCTCAGGTTTTTCAGCAGGTAGGTAATTCCTGGCCCTCGGAGGGTTTTAGAGGCATGAATGAGAGGATTTACATACATGTGCTTTGCAGGCTGTATCGTGTGCAATGGGAGAGTGGGACAGAGGGTATGCGTTCTTGTATCTGCTACGCAGTAATAGCTTACATTTATCGAGGGTGTGATACGTGCTACAGGTTCCTCTGAGTACTTCTCATGGATCGTTTAATGTAATGCGTACAATCGCCCTGGGAGTTAGTACTATTATTATCTCTCTTTTACCGACGAGGAAACTGTGGCCGAGAGAAGTTAAATAATTTGCTGAAGGCCCAAAAGCTAATTAGCTGTGAGGGTCCAGTTCAGACTCTGGGGCCTGCAGGCCTCACCGCCAGTCTATACCGCCTCTCTCCCATGCCCAAAGAATGAATTTAAAGCTTCCAGTTAGTGGGACCTCGTCTTGACAAACCCTGAAAATATGTCATCTCTCCCCCTCACAGAAGCCTTGTGAGACAAAATTATCTCCTCCACCTTATGAGTGAGGAATCTGTACACGTTAGTTCCCTCCATTTATTGGGCACCTACTACTCCACCCAAGGCGGTGGGGACACAACTGTGAACAAGATGAGGGGTTTCTTGCCTTCATAGACCTTATGTTTTAGTGCCAGGGAGACAGGCAGTGAAATGCATGGAGAAAATCATTCCAAACCATGGTGAGGGTGATGAAAATAAAACCGAGTGAAGCAACAGAGGGAAGGGAGGCCAGGGAAGGCCTCTCTGAGGGGGGGACGTTGGAGCTGAGACCAGAAAGGTAGTGAGATGTGTGAGGAGGGGCTTTCTCAGGTGGAGGAACAGTGGGGGTCTGTGAGGAATAGAGACGGGGCTGGAGCAGCTGGAGGAGGGGAGCCCAGGGAGTGAGAGGAAGCATGGATCGGGCCACGGGAGCAGGAGGCAGTGGCCACGGCAGAAAGTGAGGTGACTATCAAAGGAGGCAGTGAGGGCCAGGGACCTTCTCTCACTGACGCCAGTTTCTTGGCATTGTCGGCCATGTGTCCAGTGAGGGATGATGGGATGATGGCTGAGGAAAGGCCCAGGCCCGGGCAGGTGGGCAGCATCCTTGGTGGGTGGGCCGTGGCTTGCAGCCTGCAGAACCCTCTTCCATTTTGCTGCAGGGCAAACGGACAGCGGGTCTGAGGGCTTAGGGGTTCCCTCCACAGCTACACAGTCTGGTCATCATAGTCCCATGCATCCAGGAATTGGCGTGGCTGTGACTAAACAGCTGGCTACCGAACTGGGAGTGAGACCTTCCCAGTGGGGCAGAGCAGTTTCTTTCTTTCTTTTTTTTTTTTGAAGTTTGAGAGAGAGAGCGTGGGGGAGGGACACAGAGAGAGAGAGAGAGAGAGAGAGAGAGAATCCCAAGCAGGCTCTGTGCTGTCAGCACAGAGCCCCACATGGGGCTTGAACCCACAAACCATGATATCATGACCTGAGCCGCATTCGGACACTTGACCGACTGGGCCACTCAGGCGCCCTGGCAGAACAGCTTTCTTCTGCCCACCTTCGCACACTCTCCTGCCCAGGAGAGTGTTGATCTTAATTAATAACCTCCTGTGGGGATTCTGCAGGACCCTGTCTATGGAGAATTGCAGGTGTATGTTCTAAAGAGCTTAATAAGATTTTTCCCCCCCTTGAGAGGAAGGAGATGCTTTGTGTGATAGGTCAGAATGAGATCCTGAACTTTGGACCGGGAAGACACTCAAGACAGTCCTGCCCAGCACTCTCACTGATGACAAGAGACTAAGGCTCGGGTGGTACTTAACCCAGCGTTACAAAAAATAGTTGGTGAAAGGCTTTCTGGGGAAAGAGAAAAAGCTGACCAAATACACTTTTCCTGGCTTAGTAAATGGAATGAATTGATCCTTCCACTGAACAGAGGCTAGCAGCAGATGAGAGTGGAGCTTCTGGTATCCAGTGAGGGGCTGGTCCCCCATGCAGGACTCATGGGCTGGCGGTTCTTGGGCAAGTCTCTTAATGTCTGATTCTTCAGCTTCCTGGTCCGTAAAATAGAGACAATAATAGACAGTCACCTAAAGGGGTTTTTATGGGAACTGAATAAAATAACATAACCTATATCAAGGGCTCATCGCACAGTGAGTATTCAATAAAAGATTACTGCTATTACCATTTGGGGGTGCAGATCAGCAGTGATGGAGAGCATATGAAAATGCTCAGGAAGGGCAAGCCCACCTACAGATGACATTGCTGTGACCTTGAGCGGAGGCCGCCAAAACATCCCTCAGAGTGAATTTTTATCCATTCCCCCCCAAAAGTTTATCTTTCCATTTGCCTCTATTTCCTGAAAGGCAATATCTAAGAGAAAAATATCCCCTAGTCTATCCCAGCATCTGAATTAGAGTTTTAGAACAGAGTTTGGTCTCTATTCCACAAGCCTCCCCAGCTCATCTGCCAGCGTGTGAGCCTAGACACTGTTGCTGTGACAGGCAGGTGGAAGAGAGGTACCTAGCCCCACCCAGCGGTTGTGGGATCCCATCTTTTGTCCCAACTCAACTCAACCCCAGGACAACACAGAAGATTTGTAGGATGACAGCTCATCTTCTCCTACAGGTACCATGTTATGATTTCAGGTGAAATCATCACTGGACAGTGATGTCTGTGATTAGTCATTTCCCTTCTGGCTTGGGGAGGAGACTGCAGGCATGTGGAAGGGACCAGAAGCCCCATGTGCACAGCCAGTGACTCACAGGCCCTGAGAACTGACCATTCATGGTGACTCGGCATTGACTCGACCCTCGGCATTGACTCTGCAGGGGCCTGGCTGGGCCTCACCACGTCCTGTTTCTTTCCCCTCTGCTGAATGCAGTCCCCATCTTCATGTTAGGAAACATCTTGTCGAAAACAAAATTAGAAGAACAAGAGAGAAGAATCAAGAGCCCTTTCCAAGAAGGAATTTAGCTGGGAGAACTGAATCCTTTAGCCGGGAGGACTGAATCCTGTCTAATACCCTGGGTTAAAAAGAACCAGCTATGAACTACAAATGCAGTTGACTTTGGCCCTGAGATCTGTAGGGAAAACCAGAAAAAGAAATAGTAACGAATCAGCAGCATAAGTGATATTTGCTTGTGAGCTCTTCTAGCCGTGTGCGTGAATAAGGAATTCTGTCCCAGGGTCCTATAGAGTTTGCTTTGTGCCCCAAAGTGTGGAGTTTGGAAAAATACCAGCCCTGGCAGTTCTGATGCTTTGGGGAATAAAAGGAAACTCCCATAAGAATCCTGTTTCTTGGAAAACCATTACTTACCTGAGCCCTGTGTTCGGACGGAGGTTCAGAGTGAGTCTGAAAGGGCTCGTGGGGAATCTGAGCACAGGGGCCACTCAGTCTGTGCCCAGGCCCAGAGCCAAGGACGTCTATGTTGCCCAGGGAGAAGGCACTCGGGGGGCCCTTGGGACTCTGGGGAGTCATTTACTCATTCATCTTCTTTTTATTGAGGACCTGCTGTGCACCAGGCACTGTGCTAGGCACGATAAAACAAGAATAGCGAGGTTTCTGTCGTCATGGGATTTACCTTCTCGTGGGGAGATACAGACAAACCACAAGTAGGCAAGTGCATTAATACGTTTACTTCAGAGAGTGGCAAGTGCTGTGAAGACGGGAAGGCAGGGTGACATGTTCACGAGCAACTGGGGGTGATGTTAGACCATGTTAGAGCTGAACGACCAGCCGTGGGAAGACCAGGGGAGCCTGCCTGATCCAGGTAGTGGAATCACCAACACAGAGGCTCCGAGTGGGGACAGCTGTGGCTCCTGCAATGTGTATAACAATGGCCAGTGTCACTGGAGCCTCGAGAATCAGTGGCTCCTTTTCAGATTGATACGTGACGTGCTAAATCACCCCACTGCAGTGTCCACTTGGATAGCCATCTCCTGGAGGCAGGGTGGGAAGGAGGGTCTAGAACTCCTTTGGAGACGAGCAGGAATGATTGGTTAGAGGACTAATCCTTCCCTCCTCCTCACCTCCACAGCTAACCCACCATCAAGTCTGTGGGCTCACGCTCCCCGTTTTCTCTTAGGAAGTCCACTTCTCATCATGCCCACCACTTTCACCCTGATTCAAACCACCCAGCATCTCTCCCCAGGTCTACTGGAAAGGCCTCTGAAACTGGTTTCTCAGGCATGGTCTTGCCTGTCCCTGGTCTACTCTCCACACTGTGGTCAGAATGATCTTTTAAAACCTCAGATCTAGGGGCATCAGGCTGGGTCAGTCGGGGAGCATGCGACTCTTGATCTCGGGGTTGTGAGTTCAGGCCCCGCATTGGGTATAGAGATTACTTGAAAGTAAAATCTTTAAAAATAAATAAATAAAACAGTAAAAAGACCCTTTCAGAGCTAATCATGCCCCATACGCTTCACAGTACTTTTCCATGACTCCCCATTGCTGGGTCAGGATTTGGACCCAAGTCCCCACAATGACATGCAAGGCTTTGTCTATACAGAGCCTTTATTTCTTCTCTAGCCTGTTTCCAGCCATTTGTGGCTCCACGTTCTGTTCTGGCTACGCAGGCTTTCTTCCAGTTCCTCCAATACGCTGTACTAGTTTTGGCCTCAGGGCCTTTGCACAAGACTCAATGGCTCCTAATCTCTTCTCCTTCCATGCACCCTGGCCTTAGCAACTTCTACTCAGGCTTCAGCGTATCTGTTACTGCAGCAGGGATGTCTTCCTTGCTCTTCACCATGGTGATATTACACTGGGTCTTTGCTTCCATGTTCCCAGTAGTGCTTCATAATTGTTGTCCTAACTCTCAACACACGTATATTTGCTTGCAATGGCTCTTTCCTGCCTTAGTCCATAAGCTCCAGAAGGGTGGGAACCATGCTTGTCTTGTCCATTACTGTGTCCTCAGCACTTAGAAAGTGTCTGGTGCCCAGACACTCGATCTGTATTTGCTGAGGCAGGGAAGGAATGAGTGCTCGCAAAGACCTTGACTCCTAAATGTTCCACTTGAATGTGCTACTTGCTTTCAACAAAATGAAATAACAGGAGACTGTCTGTATTTTCTGTTCCTTTTCTCTACCCTATAGAGATGGTGATTGATATCTGGAGTTCAAGAATAAGCATAGTGAGCAGGAATTCTGGCAGATGAACAACCTGCTTAGGAAGTCTGTTCTTGCCTTCGACTATCAGAACAGGGTTATTTTCTTTGGCCCCAAAAAGTCTAAGACTGTGTGTACTCAGGGAAACGGTATAGACCCACAGTGTGGAGCCAGGGCCAGGGGTGAGACTCAAATAATAATCAAGTGGAAGAGGGTTGTGTGAAGCCTGGTGGGGGACATTGCCTTTCTCAGCGGCCGAGGAATTGGAACATTCCCCCTTGTGTCAATGTGGAAGTGAATGAATTAAGTTCCGTTTTATGCCGTGCCTGGAAAAATACCAATGCTATACTCGCGTAGTTTCTGAAAGCAAACCCCAAATGCCACTCAGTCTCGGCTCTATGAGAGTCTGTTACAGAGGAAAAGAGTCAACATTCACTCACAGATTATGGGAAATACCACTGAAGTGGAAAAAGATTATGGCCGTGGATTTTTACTTTTTTGAGGTTATGCACCCCGTTGCAACTCTGACAGAAGCAATGGACCCTTGCTCCCCTTCATGTCCCTGACCCTCTGCAAAATGTATATCCATATAACAACATCCTCTCATCCATGGAGACCCCTGGAGGGCCATAGCCTCAGGTTAAAAATTCCAGTTACTGGATCTGGTTGGAAACTGAGCAGAAATAAGCTAGTAAAAATGACGTGGAAGGACAAGTTACACAATGTTTGGTCCAAAGAATAAAACAGAAGCACTGTGTAATTAGATAGTTCTTTGCAAGTTGGTCGGCACAGGGTGGCCATGTGCATCAGAGCGAAGTAAGGCAGACCTCTAGGGTCTGAGGGGAAGCTACTCCGAGTGTTTCCCCAGATTTAGCCAACCATGGTGATCCCTTGACCAAATCCGCCATGAGGCCAGGATCTTAGTCTGTCACGTTCCGCACTGGTCCTCAGTGTCTCACTCCAGTGCTTGGCACTTAGTAGGGGCTCAATAGATACTTGTTGAATGAATGAATCCATGAGACTAGCCTGGGTTGCCTCACTTCACTCTGGCTTCCTCTCCTTAATTTTGTTGTGGATTGATCAGATTTTAGTTTTTCTTTAGTTGTTCGAGAAATGTTTGTTGAGGTCGGTGATGTGGTGGCATGTGTTAGTTGAATTCACAGTTGAGGTCAATTCTAAAATTACACTAAACTCTTGGGTGGGGAAAAAAAAAAGCGGTATTTGTTAGAGCCTTCTGGTGGGCCATACTTGTTCTCTAAGCACAGAGTGACATGAGATTGAAGAGCTTCTGCTCTGGGAGTGCTTGGGAGTGACAAGAGCCTCAGTTTCTCCAAATGTAAAATGGGGGGACATGAGAAAGAAAATTATGCGGTTAAAACCCTTAGCACAACTCTTAGCACACACCTACATATTGTCTTAATGAATGCCTGCCATTTTTATGATTACCTAACTCCTCTGCTGCACAGTTTATTGGTTCCTTTTGGGTTCTCTTCCCTTAGCTCACAGCTCTGAACCCCAGAAACTGTTGCTAACTATACAGTGGGTCAAGTGCAGCCTTTTAAAAGTCCCAGAATCAGGGGCACCTGGGTGGCTCAGTCAGACAAGTGTTTGGCTTTGGCTCAGGTCTTGATCTCATGGTTCGTGACTTTGTGCCCCGCGTCAGGCTCTCTGGTGTCAGCACGGAGCCCTCTTCAGATCTTCTGTCTTCTCCTCTCTCTCTCTGCCCCACCCCTACTTACACTCTGTCTCTATCTCAAAATAAATAAATAAACTTTGAAAGAAAAATGTTGAAGAAAGTCCCAGAATCAATCATGGCTACATTTAAGGGCTGTGAACATTACTACTTTCCTCCCTTCCTATTTTTCCACATTTTAAAATTTCAATTAATAAGCACGTGTTCCTTCATAATTTAAAAAGTACTGAATGAGAAAAGGGTATTGTAATAAAAATGTGTTTATCCCATGTTGCTAAATTCAGAGGTAGAAAACAAGAACATTTTATCGTCTCTGGTCTGTAGAATCAATTCCAGGAAACCCGGGGGAACCCAACTTGTCCATTGTGTTGCCCACATAAAAATGCCCAAACACAGGTGCCAAGAAAGGAAGGCTGCATGCCGGAGTAGACAGGGATGTGCTGCTCTGTTTAGTGGTCGTGGGGTTAAGCGCAGGGACCCCTGGCTTCATCTCCCGGCTCTCCCCACTACCCGGCTCTGCGTGCAACTTTGGAAAAACGGCTCAACCGTTTCAGCCTCACTTTCCTCATCAGTAAAGTGGGAGAGACAGATGGAGAGATTCTTCCTTATAGATTGTTGTGGGAATGAATATCAGATACTTCACGCAGCAGAGTAGCTGTTCTATACATTCTTGTTTCCTTTCTGTTTTTCTAACAGCGTCGGTGACATCGTCATCCTTTACGTTACGTGTGTACATTTTGCACACGCGCGTATATACAAATGTGTACATACATGTCTGCACTGTGATGTTGAATCATCGTCTCAGCCTGATCGTGGCCACACTAGAACTCTTGATTTCTCGAACCTGCCCCGCCAGCTGCTCCTCTCTTAGCCTTCTGCACCGACACTCCCCTAGTTGTCCCACCTCAAAACCCGAGTTGTCCTTCGCTCCTCTCCCTCCCTCACATCCTGGATCCAGTGTGGCAACTCTGCTGATGTGCCTCAGAATCAGCCCCTTCTTTCCGCAGCCACTGCCCCCATCCCAGACACAGCCACCGTCCCCGTCCTCTCATTCCCGCGTGAGTATAAAATCTCCTGCCTGCACCCAGTGCCAGACCCCACAGCTGCCTCCCCACGGGGAGCCAGAGTGAGCCCTGACCTGCGCCAGCCTTGGCTTGTGCCACTTCCTTGCTCAGAACTTCCTTGGCTTCCTGTGATGCTGGAAATAAAACCCAGATGGCTTAACTGTCCCTCAGATCTCTATATTGGGGAACAAGCAAACCTCTTCGGTACGGGGCCAGGTAGTTGATATTTTATTTTATTTTTTTTAGTTTAAAAAAATTTTTTTAATGTTTATTTTTGACAGAGAGAGACAGAGCATGAGCGGGGGAGGGGCAGAGAGAGAGGGAGACACAGAATCGGAAGCAGGCTCCAGGCTCCGAGCTGTCAGCACAGAGACTGATGCAGGGCTTGAACTCCCGAACTGTGAGATCATGACCTGAGCCAAAGTCAGACGCTCAACTGACTGAGCCACCCAGGTGCCCCAAGTTAATATTTTAGATTCTGTGGGTCCCATAGGAGTCTGTCACATCGCCATCATCTTCTTATCTTTCTTTGTCTTCATCATTGTCTCCCTTTTTTCTCCACCTTTGTTTCCTTCTTCTTCTAACCCTTTCAAAGCATAGTCACTGTTCTTAGCTCATTGGCTGACAGAGTCAGTTTGCAGTAGTTTGCAGACTCTTGCGCTGCGGGCACTGGCCTCAACTTTTCTCTCCAGCTCATCTGCTCTCACCCTCTGCCTTGCTCTCTCTGCTCCAGTCTCAGTGGCGTTCTTGCTGTCCTTGAGCACACTGACCACATTCTGCTCAGGGCTTGTGCGCTCCTGTCCCCCTGCCCGTGGCACTGTTCCCCCAGGTCTGCTACAGGGCTCACTTCCTTTGTTTGAGTCTCTGCTGGCAGGTGCCTCCTTGGAGAAGCCTCTCTGGGCTGCCTGTCTGTAGGGCATGCCTTTCCACCCCCAGGCACATTCTGTCCCTCACCTGGCTCTACCTCTTGTGGTACTTACTATACATTTAACTTGCCTGTCAGTTCTGCTGCCCTTGTATGTAAATTCCTTGAGGGCAGGCTTTGTCTGTCTTGTTCAGCTGTGTGTCTCCCCAACACCCAGAAAAGGATGGGGGCGCTTGGTGGTCATTCAAGAATATCTGTTGCGTGCATGAATAAGTGTAAGAACAATTCTGCTCTGCAGCTAGTTTTCAACCCCTGCAATACCACTCATCTGCAACAAGGCGGCCCTCTTTATAAATTTTCAGCCCTGTTGGTTGTGTCTATTAACAGCACCAAGCTGGGCTCTGAGTGACGGTGAGGACAGTGAGAACCCAATTCCACGTGCTGTCAGGGTCTGCAGTCTGAAGCCAAGTGTGGACATGGGGAGGAGCAGGAGAAGGAGGGAGAGCAAAGCGGGGTCTTGAAGTGAGGGGAACTGTCCAACTCTCAGGAAACTGATGTCATTAGAGCACCCCTGGATGATAAGTGCTCAGTGGAGCCAATGCCTGACATCTCTTGAGGAGGGAGAAAAGCATGTCTTAGAGCCAGAGGAGGAGCATTGAGATCAATTGTCCTTCCCAGGAACACACAGCCAAGACAGCCTGCAAGCCACTTAGTGCAGACATTGAAGAGATGGTGCTTATTGGGCCCAGATGGGACACCGTGTAAAAATCTGGTATTTCTGGAGCCACTGAGTAGAGAACATGGCATCTCCCAGCCCCAGGCAAAAGTCTCCTAGAATCTCCTTCTAAGGAAGGGCTTTGGGATTTGCAAACTAGAGGGGTGCATCTGGAGCAGTCAGGTATACACTTCTCCCACCCTGCACACCCACCCTGCCTTGCTCCAGTCCAGAAACCTTAGGAGAAATGGGTTTGGATCTGTGTCATTGCAAAAGAGAGCCTGGGCCCCTTCCTGAGGACATTGTAGGCGGCTACTCAGGAGATGCATGGCATGGGGCGTCCCCTGGAGGTCTCTAGGATGACTGGGTACTGTGCACTTTCAAGTTCTGGCTCAGGGTCAGACAGTGAGCCTTGGGTTGGACAGCGAGCCTGGCTGTAAACTTGAACACCAGGCAGGGACCAGATAAGTCCTGGCCTAGAAACCAGGTCAGGGAGTGAAGAGACAGAGAAATCTCTTCCTTGGATGCCCCTTAGGATAGAAACCGGGAGGCATGGGACAAGGGAGCCTGTGTGGTGTCTAGATTGGGGATTTTAGGTCCAAGATCACACATGTAGCTCTTGATTTTAGAAAATAAGACAGCTGTAGAACATGAGGGAAAATGCAGTAATAGTATAAATCAAACTGTCCCTCATAGCCACACCCCAGGAGCCCAAGGCAGGAGATCAGATGGTCTGGGATCTGGTGATGGGTCTGCTGTGTGACCTTGGACTAGTCACTTGACCTTTCCGGGCTTCAGTGTTTTCACATATACAATGGTAATGATAAATCTTAATGTTCTCGTCTCATGAGCTGTTAGGCTCGAACAAGAGAATGAAGTCTTTGTAAAGTTAGAAAGGCTCTAGTCATGCATCACTTGCTCCCTAACCCAGTTGTATAAAGCAGTGTACCAATAGGAACAATAAGGATCCAGTGAGCACGGACCGTGTGTCAGCTACCATGTCCGCTGTTCATATGCATGTTTCACATGGGCCTCACCATTGAGAGGTGCAGATGAGCAGATGAGATCACAAGACACAAAGAAGTTAAACAACGTGCCCCAGGTCACACAGCAAGCCGAGGTAGACCAGACTCTGAATTCAAGCAGTTTGTCTCCAGAGTAGGCACTGGGAGCTTGCATTGGGAGCTTGAGGGCCTGTAGCCAGATCTCCAGGCTCCCAACCCAGCCCCCGCCTTGGCTTCCTCGGGGAAGATAACCACAAGTCCGTCCAGTGAAAACAGACCCATCGCTATCTCTTCCCTGCAGACTGGTTGATCACTGCCAACCGCAGAGAGGCTGTAGGGCCTTGACACGGCCTGATGTTTACCATCTCCGAGAGCCAAAGGTTCCAATGGGGCTGGTGGACCCCTGCCAATCCTGGGAAGGAGGAGGAGACGCCAGAGAGCAGGGTCTCCTCCGGGTTACGCAGAGCGGGCACATAGGGGGGATCTTCCCCATCCAGGATGGGCCTCCCTCACTGCACATTGGGTGGGCTTGGCGAGAACATTTCCTAGAGAAAGCAGAGGCAGGGAGGCAATCTCTGAAGGACAGGCTGCCATTTTCCATGCCTTGATCAGGTAGAAGAGAAAGAAAGGCGGTCAGCGCCCCCTCCCCGTGCCCTCTTTTGGGACAGCGTGGCCAGGCCGGCTGCTGTTGGCTCAGCTTGCCCGAAGAAACTATTCCATTAAGTGGAGTGTGCTGAGTTCGGCCAACGGAAAGTGGCAGATGAGGGCTTGTGGGGATTCCTCTCTGAGAATACCTCAGGAGCCTTTTCGGATGGACCGGGACAGTGAAAGGACACGAAAACAGGTAGAAGAGGAAGTCTTGAAAGAGCCAAGGCCTTGGGCCTGGACAAGAGAAGACCGGGCAAGGATGGGCCCTGTCAAATATCGGAAGGGCTGCCCTGAGGCAGTCTAGTTCAGACTGAGTTCGGTGGGGTGGGGGAAGGAATGGCAGGGAACAGTGCAAGGAAACACGCAGAAATCTCCACAGAAGGAAGAACTGCCCTGGGGGCAGTGAGCTGTCCATCACTGCAGGGGTTCGAGCAGAGGCAGGAGCCCCTGTTGGCAGGGGCCTTGCTGAGGTCCGGGTGTGCACACGGGTAGGAAGAGAACTCAGGGATCCTTAAGGTCTGCACAGCCCTCTGTGAACCTGTGGCTGTGTGAGCAAGTGGGGTGGGAATGGTGTGGCATATTCAATGCAGGCATGCCTTGTGCTGGCCTCAGGTCTCCCTCCCTGTTCTGTCTCGGTCCCTAGTGACCTGCGACCGCCAGCCCTCACTATTACTTTTTTCTTCCTGGAATAACTACGGGCCCTGCACCCTGCCCTGCTGTGCGCTGCTTGTTGCTGGGTGACGCTAGTGGACAATGGGCCAGATGACTCATTCTGGGGCTTTCTGAAGAGACAGCCTGAGTACAAAGCTCTTTCCTCTGGATCAGTGATTCTCCATCTTCCGCGGGCATCAGAATGAGCTGCAGGCCTTATAAAACAACAACAACAACAACAACAACAACAACAACAACAGCAACAACAAAACACAGACTGCTGGGTCGCACTAGAGTTTCTCTTTCCGCAGGTCTATGGCGGGTGTGGTCTAAGACTTGGCATATGTAACAAATCCCCAGGTATTGCTGACACCGTAAGTGCAGGGACCGCACTGTGCGAACCACTGCTCTAGAAGACCTACAAAGCCTATAACCATCGGTACAAGGCTATAGATTCAGACAAACCCACGTTGGACTTCCACCATGGAATTCTACCATTTATGAGCTGTGTGATGATAGGTAATTTACCTAACACCTTTGTGCTTCTATTACCAGTTCTGGATACTGGTGATGGTACCACTTTCAGAGAGTTATTGCGAGGATGAAGATGGTGATGTCGATAAATAGCTCAGTGTCTGGGATGTGCTAAGTATGCAAATACTTGATAAATATTAGCAAGTGTATTATCAGAATAAGACAATGGCTATTTCAGACACTCCGTGTCCACCTCTATAGGACAGTGGTATCAGAGCAAAGGCGCACATCCTCCTCCAGTTGGGCAGCCCCCCACCCCCGCTGATGTAGGACCAATCCCATTGTCATTCCTTACCCTCTGCTCCATGCTGGAAGGATGGGGATTCATTATCAGTAAGGCCATCCTTCAAACCTTGGTTTTGTGTCGGGGGCCTGCGACATATTCTGAATGACTGACCTTCAGTGTGACTACAGGAGCCCGCCTGATAGAAACCAGATTGTGTGTAGGACACAGGGGTGGGGTCATCTGAGTTCTCTGGTCATGTTTCTGTTGGAGCCCCAAGGCCCCCATGGTCCCATCACTCATATTCTGTGGTCTTTGGACCGATAGTTATGATAGAAGTGCAGGCTTAAGTCTCCCGCCGCAGGGTCTCAAAATGGAGTGAGAAAAAAATCTAGGGGTGCCTTCAGATGGCCTCGGGCTGCTCTGAACGTTGCCGAAGAGGAGGGCCTGCTGGGAAAATATATGCCAGGTGCAGCCTTGCAGGTACCAATCCTGAAGTGTGTTCCTTGGAGCGGTAGCTTGAGAAGTGTTCCACCTGAAGGATTCTGCCGGCAAATACCTTTGGGCAGTGCTCCGTTTCCAAATGGCTGCTTAGAGCTCTGGGCTGCTCACTAGCGTGTTTAAGCTTCCCAAAAGTCCTACAGTTAAGACACATAGGTGAGGTGGTTGAACAGACTGAAATGTTTCCCGTCAATTAGTTTTGGGAAACTAGTTCTAGGAACTTAGAGTTTTTCAGGGGCCTTCATATGTCGGAGCTCCCCTGATTTTAAGAGGTCAGTACGATCATACCCGTTTCCGTGAAGAAGAGGCTGAGATGTAGATATGTTTACAACTTGCCCCAGGTCACAGAGCTATTTAAAATACTGCCTACTGGGGCACCTGGGTGGCTCAGTCGGTTGAGCATCTGACTCTTGATTGAAGCTCAGGTCATGATCTCTGTCTGGTTCATGGGATCGAGCCCCAAGTCAGGCTCTGCACGGAGCCTGCTTGGGATTCTCTCTCCCCGCCTTTCCCCTGCTCGCGTGCATCAAAATACAGAAATCTCTCTCTCCTCAAAATAAAGAAAATAACATTAGAAAAAATAATAAAATAGAATACTGCCTACCATTGCGTGATCTGAGGAAGAATTTGTGGATTCAATGGAAGTTTATTTGTAGTGGCAGCAATCATTAAAGCCAAAGAAGGAGAAGCAAAAACCAAAACCAAAAACAAAACCTCCACTAACTGGGAATAGTACCTATTATTTGTAAAAATCCTTTCAGCGAAGTATTTATTTTACTTTTGATCTTAGGCTTACATTATGATCATGATGTCACCACACAGAGAGGTGGAACAGCACAGGTTAAGAACATAGATTCTGTAGCTACACGGTGTTTGAATCCAAGCAGTGTCACTTACTAGCTCTGTGACTTTGGGCAAGTTATTTGACTTTCCTATGCCTGGTTTCCCCTCTGGGCAATGTAATTTTCACAGCTATATCGTATGGTTACTATGATGATTCAATGAGATAGTACATGCAGACCTCTCAGAATGGTACGTAGCACATAGAAGATTCACTCCTGAAATCTATTTTATTATTAGCTATTGGTTGCTGCTATTAATTCTGTTGAAAATAAGAATACGACGTAAAGTCCACTTGTCTTGAGAACCCAGGAAGAGGGTATTTAGAAAGGAGCCTGTAGATCTAAGACTTAATGTGGCCTGCTCATTAAGCAGCTGTGCAACTCTGGACAGCTCATTTAACCTCTCTGTGCCTCAGTGAGCTCTTCGGAAAACGGGATCAGGCCAGCCATCTAGCTTAGATCACAGAATGGTTCTAAGAATAACCACCTGGGTAACTGACATGAAAGTGCTTTGACAAACATAAAATTAGGTCATCGTGAGTTCTCGAGGTCCACATTTGACCCGAGCATGACCAGGCAGGAAGCTGTGGAAGGGGGCTGGCTGGGAAGAACCCCCGCTACTCACTGTGCTCTAGGAGCTGAGAAACGCCCACGAGTGTGGAGGCCATGTGATCAATAGCAGTGGTAATTTCACGGCCCACACAGAAGCCAAAAAGTGAGTCATTAGCAGTGCTGAAAGTTTTCCTCTGCTAAACAATGGTGCCCTCATTCTGGGATTTCCCAGGTTGTCCTTGTTGACTTTGGAATAGAGGGTGATTGTGTGCACGCACACTGTCTTGGTAGGTGCATCTCAGACATCTGTTTCCTCCTGTTTACCCTCATCTCATGCCCTGCGTACCAGACCCACAGTGCCAGCCCCCTCGGCATTCATCACCGGTAGCCTCTCTTGGGCTGGGGGAAGGAGGACGCCCTCAGCGGGGTGTGTGTGTGTGTGTGTGTGTGTGTGTGTGTGTGTGAGAGAGAGAGAGAGAGAGAGAGAGAGAGAGAAGCAATCTCCTGTGAAATCAGGATGCCTAACAAAAGTGGAATCAATTTACCTGCCGCTGCTTTTGTTCCAAAGGAAAAGCCTCCAGAGCCCCCATTGGGGAATAATATTTAACCCACTTCGAGGGTATCTGTGTCCCTTTCATATCTCTATCATGAAAAGCAATGGCATTTCCTACAACACAAGTATTACTGGGGAGCCACTGAGTTCCTCAATGGTGCCCAGGAAGTGTGGACCACAGCCCCTTGGGAAAGAAGACTGCCTCGTAAATTGCTGACCTTAATCCCTGGTGACCAGAACCGGCCCAGAATGAAAGGGCTGATCCCACAGGGAAAATAAAATAAACAAAACCACACCACCCTCTCCCCCACCAAACCACAACCACCGAAAACAAAACAAACCAACACAACCCAGTGAGAGTTTGAGGACAACTCCATTCCAGACCGTTCATCTGAATCACTCAGTCGCAAAACCAGAACAGAGGACAAAAATTAGAAACCATTTAACTTTCTTAAGTGCTTTGACAATAGCTATCCATATTTCTGTGGTAGGATTTTTTAAGCTTTTTTTTTGCTTGCTTTAAACAGTTCTATTTCACCTTACATGAACCCCTAGCTCAATGGAACGGGATGGATAAGCCTAAAATGTCTTTATGCTACCTTCAAAAATGTCTGCAGTCCCCATGCCCAGACACCTCACTGGGGTCAGAGCAGGAGATGTGGCTGCTCAGAGGGTGGGAGAGAGGGAGGAGGGAGGGCTGGCAGTGTGGAGGCCCTTCAAAGGGGGGTCAGAGGTCACCCAGAGATTGCACAATTTCCACCCTTATCTGCCTCATTGAAGGAGTGGGAGGGGAGGGGGCTGGAGGAGGAGCCCCTGGGCCTGGGATGTTGAATAGAGCAAATAAATACCAGGGGCACCTGGCAACCCTGGGATCTGAGGGAAAAGCATGCCTGCTCTTCGGAAGTGTGCTCTAAGTTGCTTGGGACCAGTTTGGCTGCTTTGGAGAAGTCAAAAGCCTCTTACCCCAGAGCTTTAAAGTTAGTCTTTAATTATTTGTCCATTCTTCCTGAAAATTATTTTTTACCCTAAGCTCCTTCTATGTTTGGCAGTGTTTGGGAGGCCATAGAGAAAAATAAGACATAATCCTCGCTCTCCAAAAGCTCTTCTAGCAATATTTGAAAAGAAATGTCCAGTATCCAGGTTCCCAGCAAGCAAGTGAATCTTTAGTGTGGCAAGGTCACCGCGCATTTCGGATTTCTTCCTGAGAGCCTTCCCGAGATGCCATCGTGTCCTGTGTCCAGCCTCCCACAGTTCAGTTGGATTTCTTTTCAGTGCACTTCACACGGCACAGCGGAAGGCGTTCTATAGAGGGGACCTGGATTTTCCTGGACAATTATGGGGGAGGGGACTGGATGATCTCTAAGCCTCCTATAGTCCTGACCTTCTGAATGTATTAATTCTGTTTGTAGTGCCAGTGACAAGCCAAACCCTATTCTGAGTGTTCAAAGGTGAGTAAGTTAGAGTACCTGTTCCTAAGCAATTTGTAAGCCGGTTGTGATAATACTCCCATCAGTACTAACACTTGCAACAGCTAATGAGATGTGCCCACCCGCAACTGCAGAAGGAGACAGACTGTTACAAAGGCTGTTGAGAAGATGGAAACAAAGAGCTGGGGACCACAGAAGAGAGGAGAGAGAGTTCTCCAAGGGGAGGGATCTAAGAGAAGTTCACCAACTGAGTTAACTTTGCTTTGGGTCCTCCCAGATCTACATGATATCGTTTGGCAGAGAATGGAAGGAAAAACACTTCCGTGCAGAGGGAACAGCCCGAGCAAAGGTGTGGAGATGTGGCTGTACCCGGCCTCCTCCAGGAGAGTGAGCAGCGTGTTGGAGGGGCCATGGGAGACACTGCACCACTCAGACACTGATCCCCATCCCTGGAAGGAAGAAAGTGAATTGTGGGGGGACCCAGAAAGCCACACATGAAACACTGTTCAGGGAACAAACCGAAGGCAGTGGCATTTAGCATGCGCACTGGGAGATGCCTTTACATAATTTTTCATCTCAAGAAAAAAGTAAAGGGAGGAGGGAGGGAGGGAAATCCTTTGCTAGCCCAGCCCAGCCCAGCCCTTTCGAGGAGGGCCGTATTCATTCATTTGTGGGCTTGTCAGTGTGACATTGTATCTGCCTCCTGAAAGCCATACATCTTACTTTCAAACCCTCCAATCGCTGTGGACCCCCTGCAGACCCCAGTGTTCCCAGTGACCTTTTGGCAGGGGGCTCACTCCCCTCCAAAGCTGGTGGAGGGGAGATGGCATCTTCTGTGCTCGCCCTCCTTGTCCCAGCTTTCTTCCCCGAGAAGGATTAGTGCTTTGCTTAGATTTGACTCTCAGTTTCTAAAAAGACTGCCTGCTGTGTACTTCCCCAAATCTTTTATTTTCACTTTTATACATCTTCCTCCATATCCGAGATCTCCAGGCCCTCCCAGAAAGGGAAGGGGACTCAGACTAAGCCTTAAGGCCACTTGCAGAGACGTCTGCTCACAGACAGTCTTCATTTTCCCAGGGACGGCATTTCTGAGATTTCCTTTGTTGTACATAGTACAGCAATAGCGTGCACGCTGCAGAGATAGGGGGCAGGCAGGCCGTCTCAAGTGATGCTCCTGTTTGGCAGTGTCTGAAGTGACTGGACGGAGCCAGTCACTTACCCTCTCGGAGCCTTTATCTGCAAAATGGGGAAGATGGCTTTTCTGAGCATTGCTGTCATGAGTAAGTGGAAATTGTCCTCTGCCAGACTTATGAAACACCTGCTACTATGGCTAGGATTTTCACTGGACAGATGATGCTGAACTCTTCTGTGCTAATTTACTATTCGCTCCTGGTTATTTGGGGAAAAAATAACGGACTCCCTATGTTAAGCTATTAGCTTATTCCCTACCTCAGGGGGTGGCACGCTGCTTGTGGTCTTTCCTTTGTCATCACCGTGCCACGTAAGAGCTGACATCTGTCCACAGCCAGCCTTGCGCGTGGGTGGAAAGGCATCAGCCCACATTCGGGGCAGCCTAGAGAGCTCGTTTTGTCTGATGTTCCCCGGGCTGGCCCCTGCAGTGTCTGAACGTTTCCCCGTTAGTCACTGCTTTGGCTGAAAGAGTGGAAGATCCCCTGTTAAACTGGAGTGCGTTATCTGGGAAACCCATTAAGCCATTAACAGCTGGACACAAATTAGTTTATCAGACAGGGCTGGACTTGCAGAATGTAGGAGGGAAAAGGAACTTTATAGATCATCATCTTCTAGGTGAGGGAAAGGAGGACTTCGAATGAGCAGGTCTTTGGGACGCCAGGCCTCAAACCGGGCTTTCTGGCCCAAATCTCTTCCCCTCTTCTTCCTGTCTTGAGGAACAAGATAGACACTCCAGCTTTTGTTCTGGAGATATTTATCACGTGCCTCCCCCAGCTGGGGAGGTGCTAAGAATTCAGAGAAGTAGAAGAGTAGGGAAGACGGACGTGCAAGTAAGCAAATGCTGAGCCATGTGGGGCACATCTCTTGGATGCTGAGGATGGAAAGGTCTGGAACAGGACACTGTCAGCAAAGGGCAGATCCAGCCTCTGGGGAGGGGAGGGGGTCAGTGCCACAAAGGGTTGCACAATACTAGGACCTAGGACTCTACCTTGTGGTTACCATGAGAGTACAAGAGAGGTCACGTTCAGGGACCTAGGCTAAGGTGGGGGTCACTGTCTGCAAGGGTGAGTGCTGGACTGTCAGGTTCAGGGAATGGGTCGGAAAGCCATGAGCTGAAAAAAGGGGCCAACGGTTAGGAGGAACAAGGACACACTGTAGGACCGACCTTCACAAGCATTGTTCCCATTGCTTTGTCCCATGTGGTCAACACAGGCTGATGTCTTTCCCTTAAATCACCATCAAAGGACTTGGTGGAAGATCACAGAAATAGGAGGAAGGAGAAGAAAGGTGCCAGGAAAGGCAGCTTGTTGCATGATAAATAGCTCTCCAAGATGTAGGAGGTTTTAAGGAGCTGCTTCTGTTTCTGAAATTCTGCAGGGTCCTGACATCTGCTTGGATGAACTCAAAGCCATTACCCCTGTGAATCACCCATTGCATCAGCAGATTGCTGGTGATGTCAGCATCCTTTTCTCTACACTTTGCCTTATTCGGGTCTTCATTCTCTATCCCCTGTGTGATTTCAGCAGCCTTCTAACTGGCCTCTCTCCCTCCAGCCTCCACCTTTTCAAACTTGCCTTCTTGCTGTTACTAGAGGGGTCCTTCTAAAATGGGAAGTCAGTCAAATCATTCCCCTGGCTTATAAGGATTAGGGGTAGGATCCCCTTTACAGGGACTTGACCTGCTCCAGCCTTACAAATAGCCCCATTTCCTGCCCCTTGATCTCCACCTTTTGACCACACAGAACCTGCCATGCTTTTTCACCCCTCTATACCCTTGCACATGCTGTTCTCCCTTCCTGGGATGCTTCCCTCCTCTTATTGAATTTTCCTTGATCCTTCCAGATGTAAGTCAGTGTCACCTCTGCGAAATTATTCCGTGCTTCCCAGTCTCGTGCATAGCTTTTTTCCTTTATGGCCCAGCTACACACCATACAGCCTTCCTTTGTAGTACCTGTCACATTGTATTGCAACTGTAATTGTATGTGTTCATCTTTTAATAGACTGTATGTGTGGGTGGTAGGGACTCCTCTCTGATTCTCAATACGCAGCACAGAGCTGGGTAAATGCATTATGGTGGATGTTCAAGGAATGTTGGCTAAATGAGTCAGCATACCTATGGTCTGAAGTGTGTGAGATCTGAAAGGCAAGGCAACAGGATTTATTCTTTTTAATTAAAGCTGGGCATCCTCTCTACTGCCACCCCCCTGATTCCTCCTTGCACCGTAAGTGATATTTTCTATCTTTGACCAGCAAATATTTTTTAAATTTTTTTAATGTTTATTTATTTTTGAAGGAGAGAGAGACAGAGTGTGAATGGGGGAGGGGCAGAGAGAGAGGGAGACACAGAATCTGAAGCAGGCTCCAGGCTCTGAGCTGTCAGCACAGAGCCCGATGCGGGGCTCGAACTCACAAAGCGCGAGGTCATGACCTGAGCTGAAGTCGGACACTTAACAGACTGAGCCACCCAGGCGCCCCTGGCAAATGTTTTGATTGGGAACTAATGCTCATTCAATGGCTCTCTGGGAATGTGTAGTTTTTAAAAAATGTTTTGGGTATCCTAGAGAATGTGAGACACCTATAGATGCTTCCCCCCAAAATGCACAAATACCCAGTCTCATAGCATTTTCATACAACCAGAAGGTTTCTGGGCTGCACATCTTCCCACCCAGCTCCAAGAACCCCTGGCTTAACACAGCTGTGATAGAGAGCTTGTGTTTTGCTCTCTTGGCCAATATGATCTTGTCCAGCTTTATTTTCAGAGGAAGAATATAGTTATTTTAAAATCTCATTTTCTAAGTACATAAGTATACTTTAATATGGAATATGCTTTCTCAAATGACATATGCTGTTTCCCCTCCTGTGTTTCGCTAGGATGTGCCCCTTCTCTTTAAGCAGCAAATGTCACTGCCTATGTTTCACTCTCCAGAAATATACGTGGTGATGGACATAACAGGGTCTTTTGCAGTCACTCAGTTCAGGTCAGGGCCCAGGCTGGATATGGGATGTGCTGCCCTGGTCTGGCTCTTTCCTTATTGCAGAGGAAGCTGCAGGAACTTAGGACATTGTCAACAGACTTTCATTTGGGAAACATCTATTGAGTTCCCACTATGTGCAACATACTGTTCCAGGCACTTGGGGATGCCATGGGGGAACAAAACTGATGAGGCCCCTGCTCTCATGCAGTTCATAGCCCAGTGGGACAGGGCAAAAAATAAGCAAGAATACAAGTTAGCTAAAGTTCACACAGTGAACAGAACAAAGGGAAGACAATAGTAATAGAAGAATATGGTCACCACATTAAGTTAAAAGTCCCTTTGAGGAGGTGACATTAGAAATGAGACCATAGGCAGGTCTAGGGGGAACAGTGGTCCAGGGGGAGGGACTGTCAGGTGCAAAGGTCCTGAGGTGGGACGGATTTCAACGTGTTTGAGAAAAAGAAAGACGACCACTGTGGTTGGAGCACAGTAGGTAAAAGGGAGAGGATGGGCATAAAGTTGTAGGCCATAGGAAAGAGTTGGGATTTTTCATCTGTGAAGGGAAACCAAATCCTGAAAGCTTCAGGCATAGCAACATTTTGATCTAATTGCTATGTTTGGAAGATCACTTTTAAAAGGTTAGGACCCATTTTATCACCTCCCCTCATTTTAAACAGTTTTGCCTATTGAAATGAATGTGTAATAAAGCAATTCCCTGAATTCTCATCATAGCTCTCAGCAGGGGCCAGCCAGGTATTCATCCTAAAATGTCACTGCCGCCCAAATCAGAGACACGTCCTGAGATCTGGGTAGCCGGTGCCATCTTGCCTCGAGGAGCCGCAGGGCTGCTGAGCCTTTTCAGGCTACTGAAAGTTGCCAGGGATCCCAACAAGGGCTGGACAGGAAGGTGAGGAGGTTTCCAGCACCCCCCCTCCCCCAATCTCAGAGGAAAGCACCAGGTAGAGGGTGCTTTCCTAGGCTCCCTAGAAAGAGCCTGTGGCAGGTGGGGCGAGCAGAAAAGGTAACAAAGGCCACACGGCCTTTCCCCTTGTCTGCCTCCCCTGTCATCGCCTGCCCCACCTCCTCCCCGAGGCCCACGGAAGTCCCATCTGTGGCAGCGGCCAGGTGTGTTTAAAAACACTGGAGCCCCGTCCTTCACGTAGCAGGAAACAAATGAGGCTGGGGAGCAGCGTGTGGCTGGGGCAGGGCCTGGGCGACTGCGTGTGTGCGCGCGCGGAGGGGTGGAGGTGCTCCAGCGGGTGCTGGTTCATCCATCCCACACTCATGATTCCAGCTGCTGGGGGGCAGGGGATGATCCCGGAGTGGTTACTGTCAGCCAACTTGAGTGAGTTCGGTGCCGAATGCAAACGCGCACAGAGCCGAGCAGCCACGGGGAGAGGCGCTGGCCGTGTCCGGAGTGACGACCCGACAGCCACACACCGCGCCCCCCGCAGTCCTCCCCCGCTCCCCCCTCCGTGCCCCTCCGTTTGTGCCTCAGGCCGGCCCGCCTACCAGCGCCCTTCCCGAAAGAGTTAAGTACCTCCCCCTCCTACCGTCTTGCCCCTTCCCCTGTCCCCCCCCCCCCCCCCACTACGCACCGCTGGGGCGAACTGGCCCACCGGAGAAAGCCCGGGGCCACGCGGAGGGCCCGCGGACCGGCGAGGGGGCGGGGAGCCCGGCGGCCCCGACTCCCGCCCCCACCCCGTAGCGGCCCCAGCGGCCTCCGCGCTGCGAGGCGCGGGCGCTCGGACGCTGGGGGAGTTGTTTGATTTGGCGGAGGCGGGGAGGCCGGCAGGGAGAGAGCGGGGGAGGCACGCGAGCCGGGCAGCGCGGGCGCCGGGCTCCGGGCAAGGTCCCCGCGCGCTCAGCAGCGGCCGCCGGGGTGGGGGCGAGGAGGCCGCGGGCGGCGGGGATGCCCGGAGGGGCCGGGGCGGAGACCACGACGGGCCGGGCCGGCCCGACCTGCCGGGCGCGCGGGCAGGTGCTTCGGCCCCCTCCCCCTTTTTCTCCCGCTTCCTCCCCCCACTTCCCTCTTCGCCCTGAAGTAAGATGAGCGTGATGCTGTGGCGCTGGGAACAGAATAACACCACCATGAAGCTGGTAAGGTGGACTGCAGACCTCACTCCCGGGGGCGCCGTTCCACTTTTTATCCCCCACCCCGCTTCCCATCCCCGCTGGGAATCGTCTCCCGCGACGGAAAGCCCCTGAAACGGATTTCGTACTTGGTGTTTCCCGTATTATTTTGAAGATAGATTTCAGGCTTTTTTTTTTTTTTTTTTAAGCCAGGAAAGTCGGTGTGTGTGTGTGTGTGTGTGTGTGTGTGTGTGTGTGTGTGTATCTGTGTGTGTGCGCGCGCGCGCGCGCGACTGAAAGGGGTGGAATGGACTGCAATTTCCCCCGGTCCCTTCCACCCACAAATTCCTGGGGTTGCACACGCTCGGAATTGTGTCCTGCGAGTGGGTCTGTTCCCTCACTGCTGTCCCGGGTCGGCATGGTCTGCATCCGCCCCCGCTCCCCGCCCCCATTGTGTTATGATACTTAGAGTTGCACGCGGGTGTTGATCTGTATTGCGGTTTGGCTTGTTTTGGGCGGGGGGCGGGGGGGTGGGGAGTGAGCCCAGCTTGAATAGCATCCAGTCCTGTTCTCCCGCCTCTCACAATGGCTTAGTTTTCTTTCTAGTGTGCAAGAACCATCTAGGCTGCAGGTACTTTTTCCCTCCTTTTTCAAAAATAACTGCTCATCACTCCTGGGAGGGCTGAGGAGAGCAGCCTTTTCCTCTCTGCCCTAGGGAGCCTGACTTGTTTCTCCAGCCCAAGGAGAAACTGTAATCAGAAGGCTCTTCTCTGGGTTTTTGCTGTTGTGATTTATTTTTTATCAGATGGGTTTGAGGAGACCCTCATTCCCCACTGAAGTCAGCCAGTGCTGTGGCCAAGTTGGCTGCCCCTTTGGATGTCAGCTTCCTCCTGAGTAAAATGGGGCAAGTTCTCACCTTGTATTGCTGGTGTAAGGGTAAAAAACCATATTTGAAAATTTCCTGGTACATAGTAAGAACCTCTACCTAAAGAATAGGTGTCATTGATAAACTGGAATTCATGCTGATTGAGCTCTTTAAAGATGTTACCAAAAAAGTCACAGCTGCCGCATTCGATAACAAGATGCTGAAACAACGTACATTGGTTCTTCATATAATGAACTTATTTGTTGGAAAAATGGCACCTTGCTTTTCATACTTCTTGTGTTATGGTTGGCCTGTCTAACTTTAAGCTACAATTTTACAACTTCTTTTAATGTGCTGTAACATTAGCAGACGTTATGCACCTTTGCTGCACTGTGTCAGGACTCCAGTTCCCTAATCCTTTCCTGGAATCTTTCTCCAACCAGACTGTCGTGGGAGAGCCCAGAGTTTCACACATTTTTCTCTCCAAGCTCCACCTGAGATGCCACTCCAGGATATAGCACGGGAAAGTTGGGTCCTGGTGTGGACTAGATAGTGTCAGGCTGCCAGACCTAGAGGCTTCCAAGGAAGAGAGAAGCAACAGAATTACTTGGCATGCAGAGAAAACGTGGACCATCCCAGGGGACAGAGCTTGGTGGCAGGTGGCTGTGGTGAGGGCTGGGATGTCCTCACTGCTTCACTATAGCTGCCTTTTTATCCTGTGGAGGGAGCTTTCCCCAGTGTTGGTCAAAGGTCAGCCTTTATTGGGTCTGAGTCTTTAGACCTGAGTCTCACTTTTCCAATTAAGTGTGTGAGGACCACCCAACGATAGTTGTGGTCCACCATAGTACTCCCCTACTGGGTGGAGGAGGGGCTGGAGGAGCTCCAAGAAACTGGAAGCACTGGGAGGGCAGCAGCTACTGCCCTTGTGCACCCCACTGCCCCCAGACTGCATCCCCACATTCCCATAGCCTCGGCTATACTCAAGCATGGGCCTCAGCTTTTCTGCAGAATCCTGGAAACCATGGCTACGTCATTTGTTCACACATCATTAGCTTGCTTTTTGTTTTATCATTTACTGGCAGGTTGATCTACTAGTTATTTGTTATTTGTGTGCTCAGTGTATGCAGAGCCCAGTGGTGGTGGAGGCTGTGTTCATTGTGAAGGGCTTTGCTCTCAGATGATTCTTGGTTTGAATTCCAGCCTGGTCACTTACTAATCTTGGAATCAGTTTTCCTCTTTATCCAGCAGAGTCTGAAACATGGGCGTCTATACATGGGAACAGCTGTTGTTGTTGTTGTTGTTGTTGTTATTTTCTCTCCATGGTGAATGGTTTGGTCTTCTAATGAGCTTGGGGAAAATAAACCTTTCTTACCTTTGAATCATGAGTAGCCCTCAGTAGGAAGGAGCTCTCTGGGAACATCTTGGAAGTCAATTGTGTGTGAATAACCATCCCCAAATGCGCCCTGGGGCCAGAGGTGAGTGTCTGAACTTTTATCGCCCATGCAGTTCAGTAAACATGAAGTCAGTTAACCTGCAGGTTGAAAATTCACTGTTCTGACTGAAAAATGGAACCAAAGGTTTTACTTTATGTTCTTCTATTTTAAGGCTAATTGGATCAAAATAAGGCCAAGAGTAATTAGAGGCAAAACTTGAATTTTAATGTGTTATCCCTGCAGGGGAATGTCAGAAATGCACCTGCCCACCTAGGGTAGAAGCCAGGAGCCGACAAATCCTCCTTCTGTCCAAATCCTACCCGACAGGGTCACTCACCAGGGCTTTTGGTGGAAGTGAGAGGGGCTGACTGCTCAGGCCTGAAACACCTACTGGGAAGGGTAAGCTCCGGGCACACCCCCCTGAGCATGACATGGGTGGTTCTGACTTTCGTATCACCCCTTGGTCCCTTCTTTTAGATTCTTCCACCTTAGGCAGGGCAAGGAGAAGAATGAGACCCTTTCTGGAGCAGCTTAGATCTAAGAGCTAAGTGTTCCGGCCAGAGAGACTTGCTCTGTTGAGGAACTGCTGGCTTGTGTGACCTGGGGGCATCGACACGGCCTCTTCCAGCCTTGGTGTCCTCTGTAAATGGGTCCCACAGCGTCTCACAGACTTACTGTGAGAGTTAGAAGTGTGGTTGGTAGGCAGTGGATGGTTGCTCTTAGGATTAGAAAATGGTCCAGTAGTGTGTGCCTGTCTCCATGTGTGGAGAAAAGACACAACAGAAACGTTCCTGGTGTTAACAGTGCTGAGCTCTGGAGGGAGATTTTTTTCTTTTTTTTTTTGGTCCATGCTTTTTTTTATAGTCCAGATTTTGTCAATGACAATACATTATGCTTATCAAAAAAGACAAAAAAATATTACTGCTAAAATACTCATATTAATAGCTAACATATACTGAGCCTTTAAGGTTTATTCATTTCAACCTCTCCATAAGCCTGTGAAGTGGAAACTATTATTATCCCCATTATTCAGGTGAGGAAGTTAAGGCTCAGAGAAATAAGGGACTTCCCTAAGATTCCAGGACTGGAAACTTGTAGAACCTCTGCTTTGTCTGATGGCAAAGGCTGTGCTTGGAACTGCTCTACTGTAATAGCTTGGGCATGTTCTGGAGAGCGGCAGGGCCCTCGGCTGTGCTCAGTAGAGGACATATGAGTATGCCTGTGATACACAGGGCTAGGTGCTTCTGTGAGTTGCTACCCCCTGGATACCTGCTTTGCTCAGGGAGATGCTCTGATTGAAGTGGAGAGGAAAGGGAACATAGCGAGCACGCCTGGGTTGGGTCATCGCCCTTCAGTGTCCTGAAACACTTAATGGGGCCCTTCCTCAAAATGAAGGAGAAAGTGGCTCAGAATGAAGAATAATTGAGAGTAATGATGACTAGGGAATGCGCCTCTGACCTTCGACCTTTACCCCCAGAGGTTGGTCAAAGACCCCCTGGGCCCATCCGAAGCCAGGCTAACAAGCAGATTAAAAGAGGTCAGTGGGTTAAAGGGCCCCGGCTGCCTTTCTGCAGTTCTGTTGCTCCTTCCCAAAGTCAGGGATGCTATGGCCCCTGCAGTTCCTGAGCTCCCAGGTTCCGTGTTGAAAATACTATGATCCTTCAGCTCTTCCTCCCCTTTCTGCACATAAACTGATTGCCCTCTTAACAACTTCTAGTTTTTGTTTATTGTTTTTTCTGAATAAAGCTCGTTTACCACTCATTTGGAGGTACTCCCCTCTTCTGCTGGAAAATATCAGTCATTTCCACTATTGGGGACTTCTAGAACTTTCTCCTGCTTTCCACTAATTGTGACTGGCATAAATTTTACCATCTCCCAGGGTATTGAAATCATGTCCATTTTCTGTTAATTCCAAAAATCTCAAGGGAAGAAATTCCATCCTTTCCTGGAGAAACCAGGTTGAAATATACAGGAATGTTTCCATCTGCATTTCTGCTGCGGGTAATGAGCCATCATAACCTTGATACACTTTTTGGAACTGAAACCAAAGCGTGGAAGGAAGGTTTGACTCAGGTTAATTATTGGGAAAATTAAGAATAAAATATTTGGAAGAGAAGAAAGAAAAACCCTGAAAGTAGTAAGTGACTTCCTTTGGATGACATTTTGAGGTAACACATTTTCCTTCATTTTTATGTTAATAGAGACATAGAGATTTATAATCGGTCCCTTTGGTGATGCAGCATTCTTGTGTTACTTATGCAATTGTTTTTGAGTGGACTCAGCAAAAAAAAAAAAAAAAAAAGGGTTTTTTTCTTTTTTTGGTTTTGTTTCTGGCTTCCATCATACTTTGCCAACCACCCAGAAGGCGTGTGTGGCTAAGCTTTTCTTTCTGTCTCCAGGGTTGTCCAGGATGTGTGGACCAGACTGCCTAAGGCTGGTGACACGTGGGCTATTCCCAAGGATTATTCTTCTTGACTCAGATGTTGCAGACGTGATGTCATAGGAGATGCAGCCAGGGAGGCTGAGAGACCGTGAAACAAGACGAGGGGTTAAAATGAGTTGACAGAGGTTTAAGCAGAGAAACAAGAAAGTGTGATGGAGATATTTAGGAAGACTGGGAAGTAGGAGAGGACTGTCCTTGCCACCAGAGATACTAACCACATGTGGTCATGATGCTGTGGTGTGGGAGAAGAGTAAACGCCTGCATTATATGTTCTCTTTGGCATAGTGAGAGAAGGGCTGCCCGTTCACAGGGACCATGAAGGGACCCTAAGCACAAACAGATCTATAGGAAAACAGGTGCTTTAAACAGAGATTTTACCAATTGCAGTATATGCCTTGGCGGCAGAGGATCCAGAGGTGAGCCTTGGTCCTCACCTGTAGCTCCTGTCAACTTCTCTGACGTTATTATGAGGCTTCCGGAATTGAAATTGCAGACTAAGTTGTTTCTGGTCCGAAACCTTTTGTGAGGAGTCCTGCTCACTAGTGAATGAAGTCCGATTCCTCCATGGTGTGCAAAGCTCTCTGGGTGACAGTACTGTTTTATTTTTTTTTTTTTATTTTTTTTTTTTTATTTTATTTTTGGGACAGAGAGAGACAGAGCATGAACGGGTGAGGGGCAGAGAGAGAGGGAGACACAGAATCGGAAGCAGGCTCCAGGCTCCGAGCCATCAGCCCAGAGCCCGACACGGGGCTCGAACTCATGGACCGCGAGATCGTGACCTGGCTGAAGTCGGACGCTTAACCGACTGCGCCACCCAGGCGCCCCTATTTTAAATCTTACTCTGTGGGGCAACTTCTGCAACAATTGGTTCAATCCAAGCAGCATGGCCAGCCCTGTGATTTTCCGCGTTCACTACTACTTCCTGGGACTAAACGCTTCTTCTGTCTCCATGTACTATCCTATCTTCCAAAGCTCAAATCAAGCCCCCTTTCTTCTGTGAAGCCCTGCCTGGCCATACCGCCTCCTGGGATCTCTGAGAGGCAGTAATGCTAGCCTGTCTTCGATCCCATACTGCCCCAAATCCTGAGCTGCTGGTGTGCATTACCAGAGTAGAGGTTAGGAGTATAAAATGCCAGCCTCAGTACCCTCCCAGCTCAACTGCGAAGTGCAGCGTGCCCTGGAGCAGGTACTGCCTCGTCTTTCTGAGGCTCAGTTTCTCCATGATGGTGGTAACTATTCCAAACTTGGGCTTGTTGGGGTTGTTTGATAAAATATATGTCTTTTGAGCGACACCCAACGCATAGTAAATGCTCAATAAATGTTCACTTTTGTTATGATGACGTCGGTACATTCATTCATTCATTCATTCATTCAAGAGATATTTATGTAATTATGAAACAGTTACTACATTCTGGGGGATACACTCCTAACCAAAAGGAAATTTTTGCCACGTGGAATTTATACAGGCTCCCTGCTTCGGCTGAAAGTGGAGTGTTCCTATAAAACCTTTCTTAAGATGAAATCATGTAAAGTGAAGAAGCAATTGCCATTCATTTATATGGAAATTTTTTTGAGTGTTCTCCGACCCCAAAGACATCCTCTCTTAGGTTTTTCTGATACCTTAGGACACGTCTCGCTAACGGATACACAAAATAAATCAAGATAAAGCACAGATGCTCGCAGACACAGCTCAAAGCCCATGGCAGCTTGAGATGCTGAGTGTAGTTCCCTGGGAAGGAGCTTGGTGGTGCCACTCACTGCTCGGGTTAGGCGCTGCCTCGGTCAGGGCTCCCTGCAAAACAAATGCAGAATGCAATTTTTGCTTTTTGCTCTTTTTCGTAAAAGTGAAAATCCCCTCCGAATATTTTTTTGGTGAGCGAAAACAGGTACTAATGTAGGTGTTTCATAAAAGTACAGTGGCATAATGTGAACTTCCGAAAAGTAGGAGACATCTGTATTTTAGTGAAGGGATCAGACATAAATAAAATGCATATTCCTTTTTTATGGTGATGGGTGGTATGGAGCAAAATACAGCAGGATAAGAAGGATAGGGAGTCTGGGAGAGGTCACTGTTTAACATAGGGTGGTTAAGAAGGGCTTCACTGCAAATGTGACGTGACTGCGTAACAATCATTATTATCGCTCCTCAGGGAGGCATCGTGACTATGGGTATAATTTATTATCCAAGCTAGAGCACGTCTGAGAGTGAAAAGGGTGCTATCAATAATTGCAGTAGGATGTGGGTATAAACCAGGCCTGTCCTGGGCAAAGTGAGATGCTTTTATACTTAAACTTGCTTAGTCTGAGTGTGGTAAAACCTTGGATTGTAACTTGTTCTGCAAGTGTTCCACAAGCTGAGCAAACATTTCTAATAAATTTTAACTTAAAAATTAACTTGTTGGGGTGCCTGGGTGGCTCAGTCGGTTAAGCGGCCAGCTTCGGCTCAGGTCATGATCTCGTGGTCCGTGAGTTCGAGCCCCGCGTTGGGCTCTGTACTGATGGCTCAGAGCCTGGAGCCTGTTTCCGATTGTGTCTCCCTCTCTCTGCCCCTCCCCTGTTCGTGCTCTGTCTCTCTCTGTCTTAAAAATAAATAAATGTTAAAAAAAAATTAACTTGTTAATAAACAAGCGATGTCTTGCAATACAAGTAGCATCTGATGCCAAATGTCACATGATCACAACTGAGCCAATGGTTCTTCTCTCTGTCTCAGTCACTCTGTCTTACTGCGGGATTATGGGTGATTGTCAATGCAATGTCACGTTTCCGTGAAATCCTCAAAAGGAGGCAAAAGCAAGTGTTATCAGATAGGTTCCTTGTTAAAGTTGCACGAGAAGAAAACGATTCCATTGAGCCAAGAGATAGCAGCGATTCCGTTAGTGATAGCAAAAGACGTCCTACACAATAACCCTCCTCTCTCTCGTCTCCCTCACACCAGCCATGAAGGTTTTCAAAGGTAAGTGCAGGTTAATGTTTATTTTCCTTTATGTTTTGTATTTTCTTTATTATTTTGTATTATATTACGGTATTATAATAATTTTTATGTGAATATTTTTGCGTTGTGGAACGAATCGTCTGAGTTTCCGTGATTTCTTAAGGGGAAATTCGCTTTGATATACAAGTGCTTTGGATTACAAGCATGTTTCCAGAACGAATTATGCTCGTAAACCAAGGTTTTACTGTATGGAGATTGGCTAAAAGATAAGACAGACCCAGATTCACATCTTGGATTCTGCTGCCTTCTAGCTGCGAGATCTTGGGTGAATCATTTAATCTCTTGATGTTTTAGTTCCCTCATCTATGATGTGTATGTAATAGGGATTTTGTGAGAATTAAATGGGATAATGCAAGTAAAACTTCAGTGTAGAACCCAACACTTCATAAGCACTCAATAAAAATTCATTATCATCATCATCATCATCATCACCAAGGGCAAGCATTGTTCTTTTTTGTATCTCTCACTGTAGGGTAGGGGTTAGCGAGATGCAAAGTGGATTCATTAATGTTAGGGTTAGAAGTGTAGCTTAGCGGTACACTTGGGAGGTGAGCTGACTGGTTCTGCCAATAATTGCTTCCATCCATACTCATAGAAATTAAGACCCACAGTGCTTGAATGTTGGACTCAAAGCTCAGATGGGGGACTTCATGCCGGGGCAGCCAGAGGAAGAGTTAGACAGTTGAGTCCAAGACTGACAATTTTGGAAAGTGAGTTCAGGAAGGGGCCTATGACTGGTGCCCCCCAACAATCCACTTCACAATGGTGGAAGCAGGGACCCAGAGAGATGAAATGATCTGCCTAAGGTCTCCTGGCCTGTAACTGGTTTTAATGCATCTGCCATTACCCACCTTGCAAATTGGTATAACAAAGATTATACAGAGCAAGAAGGGAGCACTTAGAATTCCACCTGGAAAAGTTATGCTGCTTTGGAAATGGGCCACAGATGATGTAAGCCTGCCATATCCCATTACCCAGTACTTGGCTAATCTTTGTATGAAACTTGTTTTGGTGAAACTTGAGCCTGGAGAAGCCAACTAAAGTACACTACTTTCTCACTATTGAATGCCTTCTAGACTTGGGCTAACATTTAATCTAAAGAGTAAGGTGATATTTCCTGAGATAGCTGTGAGTTCATGTTTTGAAATTAAATGAACTGAGTTTATTGCGTCGGTTGGCTTTTTTTTTTTTTAAAGCACTAAGTATGGTAGTAAATGTTCTCTCTGCAGAGTAATGTCTGGCTGCTGTATGGGGAGGAGTGGGGAGCTGTAGACACGGGAGTTTTCAGTCCTCAGAAATTGTCTTTTTGCCTCTCTGGTTAGGTACTTTTGTAGACTGAGCCATATTGTGGTTTAAGGGGACCCCTATTTGAATAAATTGATTTCTGACCCTGGCCAATTTGGGGACCACGGGGTTTGTTTTCCATTATATTTCCTGAATACATGCTATATACTTTGCACTCTCCCTTTTTTCCTAGATGCTTATCACTCAGTAAAGGATGGGTACCTTCCTACCTTACACCAGGTAAGGAGGAGAAAAGTTCTATTCATGGATATTCTTGGAGAGTAAGTTGGTTAAAACGAGAAAAAGAGCATGTGTATAATCAGACAATGCTAGGAATTTGGTGCATTATCCTTTCACTTAACTCCTGGAGGTTTCCTATAGTCTAACAATATGAAGATTGACGTATGACTGAAATACACTTCTTCAAGGAGACCGTTCGCGTTTCAAGGCCATGTGGGGTGCGGTTCCAAGATGTTTTGGGAGCAAAACCCTATTCATTACGTCTTCACAGTAGCTATTGTGGGTAAAGGATCCCATCCGCCATGCCACCCCTTTGCTTTCAGCTTACCTTGACTCTCTGCAGACACCTATTAAAGCATAAGCCTTGGTTGGGAGTTGGGAGAGTGGTGGGGCAGGGGTTGGGAGACAGCAGTTGAATCTCTGTCATCTTTGTATTCCCCGGACCCAACACAGCACCTGGCACACACTCTGTGTTCAGTTAATGGGGCGACTCTGACATCACCATTCTGATTTTCAACATAATGCAAAGTCGAATCACCTAAAATGCAGGGTTGCTTATCGTAAGGTTAATGAAATAACTTGAGTGAATCTGAGCAGTGGCTAGACAAGATTCCTGGGTCTTGGTCCAGGGTGTAGTCTGGCTCCCTTGCAGTAGAGGTCCACTCCAGATCCAATGTTGGTTGAGTGTTTCCAGGTTTGTAGCTCCTTGGGTTGTCTAAGTCATGGCACTTAGTCTAGGAGTTTCCCAGTGTGGTGGCTCCTGGGTGGCTCCCCAGGTAGATGGGGCCTGGGGAATACAAGAGATGTGGGGATCCACCTTGTACCTTCCAAGGAGGAGGGGGTGCTCATCTCCCTATCTCCCCAATCCTTCCCTCCCCTTTCCTTCATGCATGCATGCACACAGATGCTCCCACACACGGAACACAAGAGAAGATCTTTACCTACTGTCATCTGAGATTGGGGTTCTGGATGGAGTTCCGGAGCGAATAACCAGGCCCTTTATATTGGAATTCAAGCTATCGTGAGGCCCAGCTCTCTCGGGCTTTTACTGTGTGTCCCAAGCTAGTAGTTGTTGACCGAAGGTAGAGTTCACTCACCTTGTGCCCTCTGTGAGGTATGGCTGTGCTCTGGCAGCAGAGGAATGTGGGGGTCTGACCGATTCTGATCGTTGATGTCCCGTTTGGAAGAAGAAAAGCTGCAGCCCATGCCACCTGTCCCTCTTTGAATTTTGTGGTTTAAGACTGACGGTGGGAGAGGTGGTTTTACAGCTGTTCCAGCTTGTGGACATTTGGTGTGTCCCAGTGCTGTGTTCATTTATGGGGAGTACAAAGGTGATGGAGAGGCCGTAGCTTTCCTTCCAGGGTTTACGCTTTGGTGGGCTTCTGTAGATAGGGCCAGCCAAGACTAAGGTGTTGGCATGGCAAAGGCATTCTTTTGGTAGGGATGCTGTTGTGGAGGCAGAATTGACAGAGCTGGCTGACCCGATCGTTACTGGCGTGCAAACGGGAAGGAGGATTGAGAGACTCCTGAGGCTTTCAGCCTGGGAAATTTGGACTGCAGCACTGTCACTGAGAGAAGTCAGAGGGTCAGGAGGAGGAGGAGGTTGGAAAGACGGGAGAACGAGACATGATGGGTTGGTTTGGCAGGACCATGCTTGAGGTTATTTATATCACTTTCCAGGTTTTACTGAATGCTCGTCTACACTGTGGTGCAAGCTAGGTGGGGGGATGAGAATGCAACATAAATCAAGACTGTGCCCTCACCTCCTCTCCCTCCTGGGGACAAAGACAAGTGGGCTTTATTCACCTGGCAGAGCACCTTTTTGGTAATCACCTTGTAACTCCCCGACTCCGGGACTGCTGATGAATTCTAAAGAACACAACTCAGGCCTGAGTGCAAAGGAAGGCTTCCTGCCTTCGCTCCCCCGAGTGGGTCACGGGGTCCAGCGAATGTAACCTGCCACCTAGACTCCCGGGTGGATACAAAACAGAGAGGAAAAGAGGACCCAGGAGTGTCTGCATCCCAGAAGTAAAGGAAAACTGCTGGGAGCCTGATTCCTGCCTTTGAACCCCACTCCCACCCCATCCCACCTCCCCATCCCCCGCCGCCAGTAAGTCAGGGCCCTGTAAGAGTACTGATTTCTGCCAGGTCAGATTAGACACCGCATCTCCTGTGGGTGTGGAGAGGGAGGCCAGAAATAATGGTGGCACTTCCTTCTTTAGGGAATCCAAGTGGGATCTTGGGAAAGAGGGAAGAGGGGAGAATTTCCTCAACATGCTCCCTGCCATCAAGCTCTTGACAGACCAGCTGGTGAGGCCAGACTAACACAGGGGGAACACGCATCTACAGGTTATTGAGCAAGAATTGTGTGCCAGCTACTCGCATGCACGGGTGAACCGTGTTCCGGGGGAGCTGTGGTCTGAGGCAGGACCTGGTCGTCGTCCAAAGGGTGTAGGTGAAGCGCTGGGGGAGATCAGAGGGAGGCAGCCCGCATAGTGCATTGATCTCGGAAGCCAAAAGAACTTGGTCCAAATCATTACTTAACTTGTCTGGGCTTCAGTTTCTGTATCTGGAAGATTGGTGGAATCTTTTCCTGCCAAGCATGTCAGAAATCGTGAAGAGATATGTATGTGAGAACGTGATGGCATACCTAGAGAGGGGCTGGCACACGGCAGGTGCTGAAGAAGTCAGACTTGTCTGAATTCAGACACAGCCAGGATGGGTGTCTTTAGGGAAGCCTCACAAATCTAGGACTTAGTGCTGGGCTTGCACACGGAGCAGAATTCGGAGCGTGAGAAAGGAAGGGTTGCAGATAGGGTGAATGGCAAGTGTAAAGAGTCCTGTTGCCTTGATTTTATGAACTCTCTTTCACAAGTTAGCAGGTGAGAGGATTACGAGTAAGACCACTGGGTTCTCCTGGCTCAGAGAGAGAGAGGACTCATTCTCTTCTCCTCAAGGGAACCAGGATATCAATCTTGCTTTTTTTCTTTCTCTATTCTGAGCAGTGTGGTTCCAAGGACAATTTAACATGAATATTTCAGATTTAATATGTCCCAGATGTGGTACTAAGGTAACCCTCAGACCGTCTCCTCACCTCACTCTTTGCACTTCTGGAAGCCAGGCTTTCTCCGCCTTGGGGCTGTGGGTGTTTGGGGCCCGCTAATTATTTGTCGTTGGGGGCTATCTTGGCATTGTGGGATGTTTAGCAGCATCTCTGGCTTCTACCCGTTATAGAATAGTCCGTAGCAACGCCAAGTGGCAATAATCCAAAGTGTCTCCATGAATTTCCAGATGTCCCCTTAGGGAGCAGAATCACCGCTGGTCGAGAACCACTGCAGCAAAGCGTCCTGCCATTTACCAGCTGCTCAAGCCAGAGCTCAGTTCCTCACTAGAATCCTTGATTCCTCCTTTTCCCACAGACCTTCACTCCAACACGTAGTACTTCTGTCTGTACCTCCCCAGCAGGTCTAAAACCTGACCGCTTCTGGTTTTCTCTTAGGACACACCATCGTCCTTCACTCGGAGAACTTCGGTGGTCTCCTAACTAGTCTTCATAGTTTCACTGTTGGCTGCTGTCAGTCCCTTCGCCGCACAGCACCAGGGGAGGGTCAAAATAGAAATAGCACCATTTCACTCTCCCGCGTCAAGTGCGTTTCGTGTGCTTCGCCTCCCCCAAAGAATAAAACCCCAACTCCTTGCCGTGGCTTAGAAGACCCTGCACCATCTGCTCTGCCTCCTCTCCTGTCTCTCCTGCATCCTCTTTGGTTGCTCACCAGCCTCCAGCTGCAGCATCTTGCCTTGAACTCACCAAGTCTTTCCCACCTTGGGGAGCGCACCTGTGCTATTCCCTTGACCCGTGTGCCCTTCCCACTTTTCACAGGACTGGCTCTTTCCCATCTGTTAGAACTCAACCCAGGGGAGATCCTTCAACAGAGACCTTCCCTGGTCCGTCCATCTTGTAGGCATCCTCTTCAAAATCTTAGGCTCTTGTTTTTTCCTTTATAACACCTCTCGCAGTGATCAGCTGTCACCTTAATCAGGTTGCTGGCCTCCGAGATGGCAAGAACCATGCTTGACAGCTTTTATTTTTTTATTATTTTTTTTTTAAATTTTTTTTCAACGTTTTTATTTATTTTTGGGACAGAGAGAGACAGAGCATGAACGGGGGAGGGGCAGAGAGAGAGGGAGACACAGAATCGGAAACAGGCTCCAGACTCCGAGCCATCAGCCCAGAGCCTGACGCGGGGCTTGAACTCACAGACCGCGAGATCGTGACCTGGCTGAAGTTGGATGCTTAACCAACTGCGCCACCCAGGCGCCCCGCTTGACAGCTTTTAAACGTCAAGGTGCAGGATAGGTGCCCAATATATGTTGACTAAATAAATGAGTTAAGGAGAGATGCCATTAATCTAGTTTAAAATTGGTAGCAGCTTGGGGCACCTGGGTGGCTCAGTTGGCTAAGCATCCGACTTCAGCTCAGGTCACGATCTCAAGGTTCATGAGTTTGAGCCCTGCACCAGGCTCTGTGCAGACAGCACAGAACCTGGAGCGTGCTTTGGATTCTGTGTCTCCCTTCCTCTCTGCCCTTCCCCTGCTTGTGTTCTCTCTCTCTCTCAAAAATAAACATTAAAAAAAATAAAATAAAATCGGTAACAGCACATCTTTGGAATTAGACTTTCAATAAAAGAAGTAATATGCCAGTTTTCTTCTTTGAACCTCTCAGGACTGTCAGCAAGTGCCTGATAAGGAGTGGCTGCCAAAGAAGTAACGGTTGAATGAGCAAATCACTGGTTCTTATGTAGTAAGAATGTACGTGATAAGTATTATACGAATGCATAATGATTAAGACAGACAGACCTTAAGCAAGTAGTTGAAACCCCAGGATCCTTCTTTGACCTTTTCAAACCTTTATAGGGGAGGTTTGATCCCCCAACCTCATACCTAGCTCGAAGTCTAAGACGCTGATGCTATTTTCAGACATTATTGTAGCCAGAATGTACAAATGGGGTACTGCCTGGCCCATAGTATGTGTTCAGTGCATGTGTGTTGACTTGACTTGAATCAAGGCACTCAAGGAAAGGAGAGGAGGATTAGGCGGGTTGGTGTACAGGGAGGTATACTCATATCTCACCTTGGAAATGAATCAGGAGCTCGGCAGGTCTTGATTAGAGACAGACACATTTCATATCCTCTGAGAATTTACTGTCCGATGGGAGACATGAAGTCTTTGGAGAACAGGATAGTATATAAGTATACTAAACAGCACGGTACTCTTTTGAGTATCTTCTGAGTTGCTTTAAATTAGTCTTGGGGCTTTTTCCCCTCTTTCTGGACCAGACTCTTTGCTGTAAGAAGCATGGAGAAGTAATGAAGATTCTTTACATTCTCAGACTGCTTTCTGGGAATCCTGCAAAGTCCCGACTTCTTCTCTGATTACTCTTCTCATGGCTGAGTTCAAGAGCATTTTGCAAACCCGGACTTTGAATCTGGGAAAATGCTTTATGACCATTTTTACGACCTCAGAGCAACCCACTAAAGCAAGTTATTTCCCTGTCTTTGCCAAAGGGGAAAAACCAAGGGCCTGGTAAATTGCCCAGGACCTCCCAGCCTCAGATGCTCACTTGTGGGCCGGCCTTCATGCCCCCGGCCACATGCTGGCTCCTTCCATTAGACGTGCTTTGGCTGCTCTTGGAAGGGCCTGTCAGCAACCTCAGCCCACATTTCCATGGACTTCATGGTCTTCCTCAGGAAGGGGGAAGGCCCATTTCAGAGAACCATATACTGTTAGAGCTGTACATTTTCAGTGCAAAGTTCCAGTCCAAACCAATCCTTTTATCCTTGGGCCAACTGAAATCCAGAGAGGGAAAGTGATTTGCTTAAGGTCACAGCCCAGAGCCTCCTGACTTCCAGCCCAGCTCCTTTTTTATTCCAGCACAGTTGTCTCTTATTAGGAACATGTCTTCCACTCCCACGAGGTTTCATTTCTGAGAGGCAGGATAGTGCAGTGAGCAGAACAGGGCTGGTTTGGGTTTTTTTTTGTTTGTTTTGGGGTTTTTTTTTTGAGAGGTACTTAAGGTTAAAGAAAGCCTCTGGAGCCAGCCTGCCTTGGTTCCCAGCTGTTCACTGCATGACTTTGCTGAATCTGTCTGGGCCTCAGGTTTTTCATCTGTGAAGTAGGGATAGTCACAGTACCTCCCTATCTAGAGTGTGCTGAGGAGTAAGTGGATTAATACATGTAAAGGTCTCAGAACAATACCTGACGCAGTGTAAGGACTACAAAATGCTGCCCTTGTTGTTGTGTGAATCCCAACCACGCCCTAGCTGTGTGACTCTGGTCAAGTTACCTGACATCTCTGAGCCTCAGATTCCTCTATAGGAGTAATTCTGCCTCAGCGGGATGGTTGACTAGATTCGAGGTCATGCCTATTGGAAGCACCTGCCTGGATAGGAGGTGCTGAGGCAATGGCCGGATCTTTTATTGCCTCCAAAGGGATGAGAATGTTGTGCTTCTGAGGCAGTCCACGCAGAGTCCGCCCCCAAGTGGGTTCTTAAGCTGTTCCTTTCGTTTTCGGTTTGCAAAAGGGAGGACTATGCGGGTTGGATATTCTGCTGCTTCCAAGGAAGACCTTTCACCTCAGCGACGTTTGTTTAAAAAGTATGCATGTTTTCTACTAGTAACAGGCACTGAGCACTTGCATTATTCTTTACACGCATTATTCTTTACACGCATCATCTCATTTCATCTACACATTAGCCCTATACTATAAGTGCTGTTATTAACCCCATTTTATATATAAGGAAACAAAATCCCCACAGATAGTAACTTCCCCAAGTCACATAGTTAATGAGAAGGGGAGCCACGCTACTGAACCCAGATCAGTCCAGCTTGAAAAATCCATACTCTTAACCATCACTGCCAGTAACTGTGCCAGGCCTGGTTGTAGACGAGGCCTGCAGGGGTTAACATCACTCACACCAAGGACACCAGAGGAGGATGGGGCATCCCTCCTGGGCTAACCACTGCCGCCTCACCAGCTGCCAGGTGAGGAGGGCACGGCAAAGGGACTCCTCCCCTTGCCGTCCCACCTCACCCCACACCACACCCACCTACACCAATCTGCTGCAGCCCATGAGTGTGGCAAGCTGGCCAAGTTCCCTTCCTGGCCCAGGTGCAGAGCCATGGGAAGCAGACATTGGCATGGCAGGTCTCCATGCCCAGCGCCGGGCAGGAAGAAGCTGTGCCTGGAGCTTTTCAAAGGACGATCTTACTCTACAGAGGTGAGAGACCCCATCCCATTGCTGTTGGTGAATACACATAGTAGAGCTGGGGTGCTGTGGAGATCTTTCCTTCCCTTAAAGTTTCCACGTGAGAACCTCTGTGACTGAGCAACTTTCTTAAGCTAGGTAAGAGTTTGGGGCAAGCTGAGTGGTTGGATAGAACCCTGGTTCTATCCTGAGGGCAGTGCTTGGTAGGTGTGGAAAGCATGTGGGACTTGGGATCGATTCCTTCAGATTTCAGCTCTGTTGTGCACCAGTTACGTGACTCTGGGCCTCATTTACTCCCTCCCGGTATGGAGATGGTCAGTCCTTCCCATCTAAGAACATTTCTAGTGGGGTTATATAGAGGCCTTACGTCAGCAGAGATGCTAACACGGTGCTGAGCCCCTAGGAGATGCTTTGCAGATGTTCACCTTCTCCTGATGGCTCCGTACAGCCCTCCCACTGGGCCACCATTCGGGAAGGACTACCCTGGGCGTGGGGGCAGGGAGGGGTACCTGTTCTGCACACGCATGGCTAATTGATGTACCTAAATGGTAGTGGGAGGTGATTAAATTTACCTCGTTGCCTGCCTGTCTCTCTAACGCACACATACTTAGGTCCAGGTCACAGGCTGTCAGAACTATGTCGTGACATTCCTGCCTGCCATCAGCCCCTTAGCCTCTCCCTTTTCCTCCACAAGTTCTTCTGGAGGGCAGAACCGTCACTGCCAGGGGGGAGTTTCCCCTAAGCCGTGGAAAGCATGGTCCCTTCTTGGTGCCAGTCCCAACACTGTGGTCTGCTGCAGGGGACAGCACTCCTTTTAAACAAGAACCTGAGTTCTGCTGAAGGCTTGAGTTCTGCTGTCTGGCATGGACGACAAACTTCCGGAGGGATGGAGAGAAACCTCCGCTCCTCCCTGCTCCTCCTCTCTGCTGCTCTTTGAGGAAGCTGGGAAGCAAAGGCCTTCTCTGCAAGCGTGTCAGCAGTTACGGAGCTCAGCCCCTGCCGGGATGCGGGCTCTAGTATGTGTCTCCCTTTGGAACATCTCTTCTTGATTAAGGACTTCCGGCTTCATTAATAGGTACCTTTAATACTCTTATCTCCACGTGCCTTCAGGGTTTACTGAAGCCTGATGCCAGAGCACATTGCTCCTTGGAAGTTACAGCTTGTTCTGGGGAGGTTTCAGGCTCTTAACTCTGAAACCACAAAGTTAGAATGGGCTCGGATTGTGGGGGCAGGGGAGAGGCAGAGGAACACAGGGTGCACCCAGCCGCTTACTGTTGGGGGGAGCCATTTGTCTTTAATAAGGATGGAGGTACTGCCCTGAGCTTGTCTGAATGCACATTTTGTATAACAGTTGGCTGTCGTAGCATTCGAAGATGTTGTTTGTTGCCCATCTCTGCTCTAGAACCAGTGGCTGTATGTATAATCTGTTTCACTTTCAGGATGATTGAATTGAGGAAAGCCAATCAAATCAGGTAGAATTCCAGCCAAGTTATAATTTATTCATCCGGGAAGTATTGATTCAGTGATGCAGTGCGCCCAGTCTTCATTCGTTGCTTTTCCTCACGTTTGTTGGTCTCCACTCCCATCACCGGACCCAAGCCTCTTGCTCCTGGACTATTCCACTAGCCAGGCACCTGGGCTCCCTGCTTCCACTCCTGAGCCCATGCCTCCATTGTTCCCACAGGTGGCCAGAGTGACCTTGTGAAAGCTTAGATTATGTTGCTCCCCACTTAAGCCTCCCTAGGACCGCCCGTTGTGACGAGGCTTGGGGGGGGGTCTCATGTCATCTACCCCCTGGTAGTACCCCACATTACCCTTTTCTCTTTGAGGGCAGGCACCAGGGACTCCTTTATGTTCTTTTCACAGTTTCTGGCTCTTTGCCACCTCTAAGCCTTTGTCTCCGCCGTTCCCTTGCCCTGATTATTCTCACCCGGCCCTTCTCATTTTATCCTCCGAGAACTCCCCCTGACGTTCATTCAGCCACTACCTCACGTCACTCTCTGTCCTTCCCTCATAACACACTGCAGGCACTGAAATTGTCGTTTATAAATGTATCAACTTGTTTAGCATCCATCTCACTCAACTTGTAGGTAAGTTCCATGACTTCAGGGACATGTCTGACATTCTGCTGAATTCCTGGTACCTAGTACAGCACCTGGTTCAAAGGTTCAAACTATTTGCTGAGTGAATGGATGCCCGAGCAGACAGGCAGACCACGCGAGCAGGGTCTTCTGAAGTGGAACCTGTATCTGGAGCTGTGAGGAGGCATCCTTTCCTCACCTAAGCCAGCAAGGTTTCCTCCCCCACCAGCTATTAGCATGCTCTTGTTGCATTGGCTATACTGAATTGTGGGGTCTTTCTTTTTTCCTTTTTAACATGTTTTATTTATTGATTTTGAGAGGTAGGGGGGAGGGGCAGAGAGAGAGAGGGAGAGAGAGGATCTCAGGCAGGCTCTGCCCTGCCCCACCCCCCACCCCCGACGTGGGGCTTGATCTCATGAACTGCGACGTCACGACCTGCGCTGAAATCAAGAGTCAGACGCTTAACTGAGCCACCCAGGTGCCCCCGCAGTGTCTTTCTTACACTGTGTTTCTTGCATGCTTCTCGAGATCCTAGTCTTGTGGGTAGACTTTGTGTCTGAAGAACCTGACTCAGTTGCTTTATGTAGCAGGTGTGGCCCCACCCTCCTGAAAACATTGGGAGCAAATGTGTCGTTTGTAGTGAGTATAACAACTACTTCTCCAGAAGACTTTTTCCCTTACCAAGCACATTCCAGGCTATGATTTGTGACATCTCTGCTCAAAATGACTGCGGTAAATCCATAGGGAATTTGGTCTCATCCTGCACTGTTGGTAGTGAGTTCCTTCCTTGGCATTGTTTCCAGCCTTTTCTCATATGCCCTCTTATGCTGAGTTTGGGGGGAACCTCAGTGCCAGCAGCATCCTTATGGGATGGCTAGAGAGAAGATCACCCACTTCCACTCCCTCTCGTAACTGTGAATCTGCACCCTGGAGTTCCCTTCTCTCTGCAGTCATGGCTCTGTGGCTAAGGAAGTCAGCCGCAGCCTAGCGCTACTTACATTTGGGGCCGATGCATGCTAACACAGCTGTTGTTACCTGCCTTCTTTGGAAGCCGGATCCTGAGACGAGAACTGGAGCATCTGCATCCCACTTAGGGCACCTGACCCTTTGTTCTGTCACATCTGGTTGGAACAGGAGAAGCCCATGCTTCTGAGGATTGCCCAGAAAGTTCTTATCCCCCTCTCTACACTGGAACAAAGGGGTGGGGGGTAGGCTGTTTATTCTAGCCTCAGTATCATTTGTGTTAATGAATATTCACGAGGACTCAAAATAAACAAGTATTTTTAAAAAAAGACTAGCTCCAGATACTAACATTTTTCCCAGTTAACATTCATTTATTTGAATAATTTACTCCAAATCTTGATCTTCCCTCAACTCTAGGAATATACATATGTATATATGTGTATATATGTATGTATGCATATATGTATGGCATTTAGATAAATAAGTTCAACTAAAAGCAACCATTGAAATTAATGACTTAATTTAGAAGATGTAGCCGCATCTTTGTGCTCTACTTAGTAGTGCCCTGTGGATCAAGAGGCGTGTGCACTGGCGTCTTTCCTCGGACATGGGAGTGAAGCAAACAAGGTTGAATAACCTGCACAGTGCTGCAGTCTGCAAACGGCTATTGAAATTCCTAACTCCATCTGACAGTCTTCCTTTAAGAGCCCCAAAGAGAAGTGGGACAGAACATTATTCAAAAGGAATTGGGAACATTCTTAGAGCTATCTCCTACTACCCCGATAAGCCAAGTAGATTAGATCTGTGAAATTCCCCAGAAAATATATTTGTAAGATTTAAGTCTGTGTCACCCAGACATCACTGTTCTTATATCATATTCATATTTATTTGGCTATATTTGTCTACCGCTCGTATTGCTTATGTATTTACTAGTTGCCTTCAGGTTGACCACTTACTTTTCAGAAATTCATTTAAAGAGGAAACTGTCTATTCCCGTCTCTGAAAGCAAAAGCAGAATCATTGGGCATAATAAAACGTAATCCTAGAAATAAATACATAGCTATTGAAATACCATGTTGGGGTGCCTGGGTGGCTCAGTCGGTTAAGCGTCTGACTTCGGCTCAGGTCATGATCTCGCAGTTTGTGAGTTCGAGCCCCACGTCGGGCTCTGTGCTGACAGCTCAGAGCCTGGAGCCTGCTTTGGATTCTGTGTCTCCTTCTCTCTCTGTTCCTCCCCTGCTCATGCTCTGTCTCTCTGTCTCTGTCTCTGTCTCTCTCTCTCTCTCTCTCAAAAATACATAAAGATTAAAAAAAAATTAAATACCATGTTTTCCAGAGCGCAATCCAAACTTTTGCAAAGTGTGCCACAGCAGTTTGTCTGCCATACTTTGTGACACAGGTTGATAAAGGAAATCGAACTCCTGTTGACTAGAGAGAAAGGAAGACAGACCAGGGAAAGGAGGAGGGACTATCAAAGGGCACAGAATGGTCAAAAAGATTTCATCTGAAAATTAAGTGCTGAGCTAGCCGCCTCATAAGTGTGGTAAAAATCTTTTCCTGTGACAGGTCTGGTTTTGTCATCCAGGTTTGCTCTGGGACAGATGTTGGTGGTTATTTCCTTTCCCAGAATACAGTTCTGCAGATGTTCTGAGCCCTCCTTGGCTGTGGGAACTGCTGGGTGATACACAGCCTAGTCTGTCAGTCCCGCAGACCAGTGGCTTTCAGACGGGCTGTGGTGCCTGTTTGGATTGAGCCAGCTTCCAAGGGTAATATAAATCTGGACGCTGGATGGACTCTTGTAGTGAGCAGCTCCTAAGACCAGGGCCGAACCCTTAATTGCATAATAGATAATGTGATACATAGTTACTGAGCTGAAGGTGCTGAGCAAATTGGGGACTTAGTTAGTTGGGGTCCGTTGAGGAACTTGGAATCATTCTAGGCAACTCAAGCAGGAAGGGATTTAATACCGGATATTGATGGCATACAGAATTGATGGAAGGACAGAAGAGGATGCAGTGGTACCCTTGGTTTTGAGGCCATACCAACACATCGGAGATCTAGAGGGCCTGGTGATGCCGGCCCTGTGCTGCTGCCCAGCTGCCGCCACCCACCCGCCTCTGACTCTCATGAAGCTGATGACTGCGTGTTGGAACCCGAAATCTGGCTTCCATGATCATTTCTGTCTGTTGCGGGTTGCTCGCCAGCTCCCTCTGCCTCGCTCCTGCCTTCCAGACCTCATTGGCAGAACCTAAATCACACCCGGAAGCCCAACTGCAAGGGAGTCTGGGATGTGCGTCCAGACTGCAGTGTGGAGATGGAGGAGAGTGTAGGAAGGGGTGGGAGTAAACACTGTGTGCCAGTAGACGATATAACCATGGGGAGATACGGCAGACAGTTAACCAGGGGAAGCGTGCAAATCCCAGCTACGTGCTAACAAGCAGTGACTACCAGTGAGGTCACGGGAAGGGAAGAATCATTTGGTCTTGATCCGGACCCTGCAGGATTCTGGTCAGGGTGTGTAGGGGGGATGTGGTAGAGAGGCTCTTGGTCAGGGGAAGTCAGAGATGGAGCAGTATAATGCTACCAACCTGTCTTCTGGCATGAAGGCTTGAAATTTCCCATCTCCTTTTTCTTGGACACTCTCTGGGTTCCATGCATTATACTAAACACATTTTACGTACAGTGTTTCAGTTCTCCACCCCCCCCGCCGAAAGTGACTTCTTCCCATTTTAGCCTCAGCCTTAGTAATGTACCCAAGGTCACACGTTGGTACTAAACCCTGGTAAGCCTGACACTGAGGCCGGTGTGCCCAGTGACAAAGCCATACTGCCTCTCTGAGGCGGGCAGGGAGGGTGGAGGTTAGACTGAGCCACGAGTGCCAGGCTAGGGATTCTGGACTTGATCTCAGATGATAAGGGGCATCTTTGGAGGTTTGAGAGCAGGGGAGTGAAATGATGGAGGCATGCAGATAGAGGGAGCAGGAGAATGTAGGCTGGAGTGACATGGGAAAAGGCCAGGGGTGGAGAGCAGCTCGGCCAGCGGGCGGTAGATGAGATGTTCCTGCAGGTTCTTGCTCATCTTCCTCATTGGTTTCCCAAGAGGGTGAGCTCTTTGCCTGGGATTCCTGACTCCCAGGCGATTTTAGGCTTTCAGCTTGGTTGGTGAAGCAGATCCCTTCTCAAAAGCATTTTTCCTCTATTCACTGATAGTTTTCAGCTTAGACTATGGCCAAGGGTCAACTTTCTGACACAAATCATTCTTTTTTTCTTTTCTTTTTAGTGCCTTTTTTTTTTTTTTAATGCTCTGACCATGACGTTCATGATTTATGTTCCTACCTGAGCTGCTCTGGTCCAGGTAGTCAGTGGAAGTGGGCCAGCCTCTGTGGAAACGGACCGTGAGATGTGGCAGTTCTGGTGGAAAGGAGCCCGTCCCCGGACAGTGGATGAGTTTTCTCATCAGAAATACCGGGTTCAAATTCCTACTCTGCCACTTTGTGTTCGGAGCTTATAGGACTCAGAAGACTAGCTTAGCTTCTCGGAGCAGTGGTCTCCTCCTGTACAGAGTAGGGATGGCAGTGCTGACCCTCATGAGGTGGTTGTTAGGACTCAACGAAGTCATGTGTGGGCGTGCATATGATAGGAGTTTGGGAAATAATTGTCACCTTCCCTTTTGAGCTCTTTGGGATCTGTGGGAGGTAGTTCCAGCCAGCTGAAGCCATTTACTGTGCACTTCGTCCTGATGATTTAGCTTCTAGGGCTTTTCTCTCCTAGTGGTCCTGATCTGATTCCCTCCCTCTGGTCCCTGCCACAGGTCTCAGGGGAGACAGACTCACATTCCAAACCTACCCAGGAGAAGGGCTGGCGAGCCAACCCGGGAGCATGGTGACCTACCAGCGAATGAGAGTCCACCCCAAACGCCAGTCGATGGTGTTTGAGTTCATCTAGCAGGTGCAGCGTGCACACTCGGTCCACATAAAATGCGTCTCTTCTTTTCCGTTGTGGACAACGTGCACGCCCTTCTCAACTGAGTGAAACCCTCTGACGCGAGCTCCTTGACAACTCCCACTTCTTTGCCAGGGCACAGAGCTTGAGGCTTTTGCAATTCTCCAAGCATCTGGCCCGTCTTATCCAGATGACATTTGGAATTTTAATCTTCTAGTTATGGGTTTTCATAAATCTGGTTTGAAATCATCACTGCCAGTCTCATCTGCTGTGGGAAAATGGTTTGAAAGAGACACAGGGAGAGGCTGGCTTGCGCCTGTATGGGGATGCCTGGAGAGTACATGGGGCATGTTGGGAGGGAGGCTGTGGGTGGGGAGCGGCACTTGTTTCTGACTGTGGACCAAGCACTGCTTTACAGTAACTCCGCTTTGGAAGCCTGCGTGAGGGCTTTGGGATCCAGAACTTGCACTGTGCCGGGCACTGAGCTGGGTGCTTTATGTATGTCATCTCACTGCTCTCTTCACATGACACCCATTGTACAGATAGAGGAAAACTGAGGTTCAGATGTATTAAGTAACTTGCCTGAGGTCACCAAGCGGAAGCTGGAGAGGATTTTGAAGTCTGGGTTTAACTGACTTCAGAGCCCGTCTCTTTCCAGTATACTGACAGCTCTCATTCATCTGTGGATTCTTGGAAGCAAAATCCCCAAATCCATAGATCAGAGACACTGGGACTGCCCTAGCTGGCATTCTTTTAACCCCTCAGCACCCATCTCCTCCGCTGCACTCAGGGGTGGGGCGGGGGGTTAAGGCAGGAGAGGTGCACACAGGCTGGGCCCTGAAAGACTTTGCCAAGGGCTCGGGAGTAGTTGGTGCTTCATCTCAAGGGTAGTGGGATGCTGTTGAAGGCTTTTGCGGGAGAGTGGCACAAATCCACATCAGCGGTTACTCATGGTCTTTTCTGTGGGACACGTGCAAGTCCTTGTCCTCTTCCTGGTGGTTGACTGAAAGCATTCTCACGAGCCTGGGAACTCTCAGAGACTCGACTGCTCTACCTTCAAGGACCTCAAGGATCCTACGCCCCCTGGTGGGGAACCTGCCAATAGAGAACATTTTTGCGGGATCTAGAAAGGTGAGGAAGAGTAGAGAGGGCATTCCAGGTTACAGAGCTTCACCGAGGCAGTTCTGTAAGTGCTCAGACTGTTGTGTCCCTGCCACCAAAACTCTGCGATGCAGCAGCAACCCCAGGTGAATGGAGCAAACCACCCGAAGGGTCTCGCGTGTGGGCAGGCAGCGTGTGATCGGGAGTCAGCGGCCCGCTGCCGTGAACCCGGTTTTCTGCCAAGTCTGCGCACCTTAGGTGCTGGGCTGCAGCTGGCCAGGGCATCTGCCGTGCTGGTGTGGGGACTGGGGACCAGGGGAATCCCTTGAGCCTCAGAAAGCCTGTTGCCTGCCTCTGCCAGGACAGTCCAGCGTTTGCTTGTTTCTCCCGCAGAGCTTTTACAAACCCTTAAGGAAATAGAGGCCCCAATGCAGCAGCAGCCCCAGCAGCAGGAAGAGAGCAGGTGTGTGGGGGCTCAATCCACACTCCTTTCTTTGTCTTCTCCTTGCCTTACTCCGTGTATATTGGCGAGAGCACCTCAAGGCTCCACTTTGTGTGGGACTCCTGCGACTTTCAGCAGTCAAGAGGAGGCTGCATGCTCCTTTTCAGGAGAGCAATTTGATGGAGAAATTGTTTTAACCGACTGCTCCTGGGTTTCAGCCCAGGGCCTCAAACTTGGATAAAAGAGTCTATCTTGGCAGCTTTCCGGAGCCCAAGGGAGCCCCTCATCTTTTACTAAATTGACACACTTTGTTTGATTAATGCAGGTATGACATTAGTGATGGTTTTATAATGCTTCCCCCCACCACCACCATTGCCCCTGCTGCACCTCCTTCCTCCCCCCAGCTAGACTGAAGTCCCCCCACTCCCCCGGCAACTCGAGCGTGCTGTCCTTGCCGGTAGGTCTGTACAGAGAGTGGCCCCGGGGCCGTTGCTGACAGGCCTGGGTGGTGTGTGTCCTCTGGCTGTTCCAGCGCTTGGGGGTGCCTCACGAAAGGGGAAGAGAGGACCCCATTGGTTTCCAGGCAAAGCTGCCCCTTCCTAGGCACATCCGTACATTGTACAGTTGTTAGCAAGTCCCCAGGGCTTGAGGAACAAGGAGAATTTCCATTTTCCCCATCATTATCACAAGTAAAGTAATTCTTCCCATTTCTATGGAGACACCCGGAAACCTGTCCAGTAAAGTCCTCTCATGACCAAATTGTTTTACTCTGAAGATCCAGACCCCGGACTGGTCTGAAACCCAGTTATCCTGAGGTGTAAGCTTTCTGTGGGTCTAGCTTGGTGGCTTGGAGATTCCTTGTCTTTCTCAAGAGAGAGTGAAAAGGAAGGAGAACAGATGTCTGTGTGTTTGTGTGTGTGCGCGTGCATGTGTGTATGTGCGTCTGTGTAGGTGTGTATGTGCCCTTTGGAACCTTTTGTGGTTTCATTGCACCATGATTAACACAAGAGGATGTGTGGGAGAAAAGTTGGGATATCCAAACACCTGGGATCCCAACCTGATCTCTAGTGTTGGGTAAGCTCTTGAAGCTCACGGCTTCAGAAAATTTCCCCACCTTAGACAAAGCATGGGGCCAAGTGGACGTGAGGGTCTCATCTAGGACCCAAACATATTCCTTAATTAGTGTCTGTCTTTCCTCATGGAGTTATGGGGACTGAGAATTTCAGAAGCACAAAAGAGAACTTTATTTTTCAGGGAGTTGTTTTTTTTTTTTAACCCCTGAGGTAACCTTACCGTTTATTTTTCCTTGTCTGATTGCAATCTCCCTAGTTGCTGACAGTTCGCCTTTGAAATGAGTCTGCTTTGATCAGGGATATGGCAGCCAGACAGGTCATTTTTACTGTCTGTGACTTAGTCCAACCAGTTTGGCAACAGCAGGGTCCCGTCCGAGCGTGGGGAGTGAAAAATGGTGGGCACGGAGTCAGCCTGTCATACGGCAGTCTGCCCCCTACAGCCAGCACACCGGCCCATTTCCCCCCTTGCCCCCATTGAGTCTCTTGTCTGCAGCTTTCCTGGCAGCCACAGGGATGAGCCTTCCGCTGTATCCACCGACACCTCTCTCCCTTTGCCGTGCCTTCTCTAGGCTCAACATCCCCCCGGACTGTTACATGATACACACTTTGTCTTTACTGCCTCCCACTTTTGTTTGCTGGACCCTCTTTAATGCTACTTCTACCCGGGTGGAGTGCTGCCTGTGCTTGTTCGAGATCTGTGTCTGCCCAGTAGAAGGCAGTTTGGGGCTCCACTGGAGGGAGCACATGTCAGGCCCGCGGACATCGGTAGCCCTGTGTACCATGAAGCAGACTGACCATATCAGGGACCGTTTTAGCAGGATGTGGCTGGATTGGAATAGGGCCCGAACAGAATGATAGTCCTGAACTCCCAGGGTTGCTGTGACAGTTTAATTAGAAGTGCCTATAAAGTGCACGACATAGTGCCATACAGTACGTGCTTCATGAGTGAGAGCTAATATCGTTGCTTTTATTTTCATAATCATCGTCATTGTTATTCATCATCACCCTGTCTGAAGGAGAACCGCGAGGGACCGAGAGAACCAAAGCCTTGTTCCACGAAGAGTATTTATAGGAGAGCAAAACATTATGTGAGGTCTCATGAAGGAGACATGGTGCTCAAGGCCCAGAAGGATTAATCTCTGGGGTTCTCCCCACCAAATGAAGACCAAAATTCAGCTTAGTGGGAGGAAGAGCTTTATTTATTTATTTAAAATTTTTTTTTAACGTTTATTTATTTTTGAGAGAGAGAGTCAGAGTGTGAGTGGTGGAAGGGCAGAGAGAGAGGGAGACATAGAATCTGAAGCAGGCTCCAGTCTCCGAGCCATCAGCACAGAGCCCGACACGGGGCTCGAACTCACAGACCGTGAGATCATGACCTGAGCTGAAGTCGGATGCTTAGCCGACTGAGCCACCCAGGCGCCCCGAGGAAGAGCTTTTAAAGGTAGTGTCGGATGACTTACTTGGGGACTGGGGGGGGGGGGGGGAGACTTTTTTTTTAAATGTTTATTTATTTTTGAGAGGAGAGAGATAGAGTGTGAGCAGGCGAGGGGCAGAGAGGGGGAGACACAGAATCCGAAGCAGGCTCCGGGCTCTGAGCTGTCAGCATAGAGCCCAATGCGGGGCGCAAACTCACAGACCGCTAGATCCTGACCTGAGCCGAAGTCAGACGCTCAACCGACTGAGCCACACCCAGGTGCCCCAAGGGCGGGAGTGGGGGGGGGGTCTTCATCCTTGGATTTGGGGGAAACGTGGCATGGGGTTTCGTACAGAGGATAAGTGCATCAGGGAGGAGCGAGATTGGGCAAGAAGACTTCCCGGTTCCGGGTTCCAGGAGGCCCTGTGCTGTTTGTCTTTTAGGAAAAGGCACTTAGCACAAGATGCCACACTCCCTCCTTACGCGGTGATGTTTACTATGTGATTGCTGAGGCCTCCCCTGACCACCTGGGGTCTGGGAACTGGCTTCTTATTGTGACATCTTTTATGTGTGACAGTGTCCATGCTCTTAATTTTGGCTTGGCTGAATGATTACTTCAGGATGCTTAAAGCAATTAGACCTCATTGTGCCGGCCGGGCTCAAAGCAGTATGTCCATGTTTACTCATCCTGGAGAACTGTTTTGTGGGACAAGAGTCAGTGGGCACAGGCAGTTTGCAGGACTTTTGCTCTCCCGCACAAGTAAGCCTGCCAGCAGAGCCTGAGTTGCACAAACTCAGAATACGTCTTCATTTGCAAAAAGCCAATGAGCCTAACTGGAGGACGTGGAGGTGAGGAGCCCTGTCCTCTCTGTTTGTTATAAACAGTCATTTTGATCACAGAGAAAGGCTTCCTTTTCATTCGTCTCCAGGGTTGTCACGTCCTTGTGCAAAGAAGGGCACGTGTTCCAGGCTGGGGTTTATTTTTACCAGCGATACAGATGTTTCTGCTCTTGTGCAAGATTTCATTAAAGCTCAACCAGCGGTTTTCTGTGGCAGGAGACTGCCAAGGTTAATATTTCTGCAATACATTCCCTTCTGTTCATTCTTGGCACCAAAGAACTCCCAGGTGGGCATATCGTGCTTGGTGCCATATATCAAAACTGTACAAGGGAATCACCAGTGCATCTGTTTAAACTCAGACGGGGCCTCTGATTGCACAGAGTGTGGCGGCTTCGCGTCGGGAATCATGCCGGGCGACATTTCCTCTGGTTTCAGCTCACCTTTAACGTTCCTCTCGAGCTGCAGAGGCTGCCACAGCTATTCACTCGGGGACAGGGGCAGAGGACGAGAGCACGTGGCAGCGTGGAATGTTACATCCTTCTGAGTTCTCTGCTGAAGTAGTGGGAGCAGAGCTTAATGATGGCAGATGTGGGTTCAAATCCCGTGCAGCTGAAGTGAGTCACTTCACCCTGCAGAGTGGCAGTTTTCTCAACTGTACAGTGGGGTGGTAATTCATGCCTCAGAGGGTGTGAGGATTAATTGGGACACTGCCTATCATTGAGAAAAAGCAGGAAGGTGCTTGTGAGAGGGAACTGTCAGGAATCTTGGGAGCTCCCCAGTGGCAGAGGATAAAGTACCAGCCAGGGAAGCCCCTCGCAGTTCTCCGTGCTTTTGTGACACAGAGACTGTGTACGACAGAACCGGTTCTACCTGTGAGCGCTGAGGAACCAAGTTAAAAATAATAGTGGCCTGACTTGTCTGACGTGTGTTTCCTCTGCCTCACCCCATCTGTGGCTGGTGGGTTTGGGAAGTAGTCAGACAAACAGGGGCCATGTGTATGGACGTTTGGCAGAGGTGAGGAGAGCTTGAAGGCAAGGGGGTGCTGGGATTAAGGACGAGACAAGAGTGTGATGTTATAATATGATCTCTGGCTGGTGTGCTTAATGACTTATACTACTGACTTTCTGAGCTCAGGTCTGCTCATTGGATCAGAATGGGAAGAGCTCGATCTCCTGCAGTTTCGGGTGTGTGTGTGTGTGTGTGTGTGTGTGTGTGTGTGTGTGTGTGTGTCCTTATCCCTCTGCTGATTTGTAGTGCCATCTAGTTAAAAGTATGTAATGTTCAGGGCTCCTGGGTGGCTCAGTCAGTAAAGGGTGTGTGTGTGTGTGTGTGTGTGTGTGTGTGTGTGTGTCCTTATCCCTCTGCTGATTTGTAGTGCCATCTAGTTAAAAGTATGTAATGTTCAGGGCTCCTGGGTGGCTCAGTCAGTAAAGGGTGTGACTTCGGCTCAGGTCATGATCTCACAGTTTGTGAGTTCAAGCCCCGCATCGGCTTCTGTGCTGACAGCTCAAAGCCCGGAGCCTGCTTTGGATTCTGTGTCTCCCTCTCTCTGTGCTCCTCCTCTGCTCATGTTCTGTCTCTCTCTCAAAGATAAATAAACGTTAAAAAAATTTTTTTTAAGTGTGTAATGTTCATATGGGCTTTTTATAAGACTCCACTGAAGAAGGGAAAGTAGAAAAATTATGTGTTTTCAATTATGTTTTCACCAAACTTATGTCTAATTATCTCTGATCGTTTTTAAAAAAATTTAACTTATTTATTTTGAGAGATAGAGTGAGAGAGAGAGCAAGTAGGGGAGGGGCAGAGAAAGAAGGAGAGAGAGCATCCCAAGCAGGCTCTGTGCTGTTAGCACTGAGTCTGACGTGGGGCTCAAACTCACAAACCATGAGATCATGACCTGAGCCGAAACCAAGAATCGGACTCTTAACCAACTGAGCCCCCAGGTGCCCCGTCTGTGATGCTTTTAATCAGTACTCTGCAAACCCATCCTTCACCACAATATGGCAGCAATGGTGAGATTCCTAACCCTGAGTCTTGCAGGATATCCAAGTGCTTTGTGAATTGTCAACCAAAGACAGTCTTGTTTCCAGTCTTACGGTAGTTCTCAGCGGCCAAATCTGTGAATGGTGTCGTGGGAGGAGCTCTGCCTTCATCAGACTGTTGTGATGGCCCAGACATGCCCTTTCCTGGCTGTACTAGATGACAGTGACATAGTGGATCATGTGTTCCCTGCTGTTGCCTTTGTAACCCATCAAATCCCTCCATTCTTCCCTATGTCCCTCTTTCTGTCCGTCCATCCGTCCAGCCAGCCAGCCAGCAAACGCTTCTTGGCATAGCTGGCACTAAACTGCCAGAGAATATGGAGGTAATGATCATAGATCCTGCCCTTAGAGACCTGAAAATGGAAAATAAGAGTCAAGACGTTTAAGTACATGGATGAAAGCTCAAGGAAAATTTTGGTGAGGGAAAGAGTGGGCTTTGAACCGACTGCTGTTTGAGAAATACACAGGATCCCAGTGTGTGAAAACTGTCCATCCTCACCGTAGGCGTGAAGGCCCTGAGGCTGGAAACAGGTGTGTGTGTGTGAGGAATCACCAGCATTTGCCTTGGGCTGAAAGGAGTGTGCCTTTAGGGGCACCTAGGTAAACAGCAGTTCGTAGAAGTCAAGTTAAGGATTGGAACTTGCCTCCGTAGGCATCAAAGAATGCTTTCACAGCAGGTGTGGCTAAGGGAAGACTTTCTGGCCCTCACCTGAACCTGAATGCATGCTGAGAGATTTTGAGAAGTCTTCTACCTGTTAAAGAGTAGGTATCAGCTGAGAGATGGGGCCGTCTCACTGATGGGTGGTGGCTAATTCAGCAGGCATATGTAGCACGACCTACGTTTCCTTCTCCTTTCCTGGCTTCTTTTCAAACCTCTCCTTACTTTTCGGTTTTTCTCACTTTTATTGACAGTTTTTCCCACCGTCTTCAGCCATTCCTGTAAGACCTGTTCTCCAGCCTCACCTCCCAGCCCTCCAGGAATTTGGGAATTTGGAGAAGGGAGTTCAGCCTCCATGACCTCTTCTATCTTTGGAATCTGTTCCTTGGCTATAAATAAGGCCGTTGCTTAGTGCCACCATCGATGGTATTTGCAGCTGTCCCCTGGGAGATGGGCTTAGATGAATAACCCATTTTCAAGAGGACCTGGCCATTAGGTGACAGCTATTTATGGTCCTATTGACCAGGGCCAAACCTGAACTGCTAGTGACATTAAAATTTCATTTGCAGTGAAGCTGCCTTTCCCTATTGGGCTGTCTCTTTCCATTTATTTGAAATATGTAACCACATTGGTCTAAGTCCTTAAAAAAAGATGAGCGACAAAGTCTTGGGGGACTCCTGTGTTCTGGCTTCTGGGATTTTCCAAAGGCTAAGTGGCTTACCCAGAGTCACCAGGTCAGTTGGTAAGTCACAGAGCCAGAATTCAAACTGACTCCTGCCTGGAATCAAAGCCTAGATAATTTCCACGAAACCATGCGTGTCTGATTTCTGAACTTGGCATGTCACTACCAAGGGTTTTATTTATTTTGTCCTCTGATGTGTCACTCACTCGGAGCTCAGTAGTTGATCACACGTGCAATTGTTAAAAGCTCGTTCATGCGGAATTTGCCTCAGTAGTCAAAGTACGCCATCTCTCCAGAGTTTCTTTCCCACCCCCTTCTGGGAAAATAAACAAGGCCCTAAAATGTCAGGCAACATCCCTCCGGGCTTTCTAATCTGATGTACTTGGTAGATGGTTGAATTCTCTAGTACGATTCTCATTGGAAAAGATTCTCTTCCTGCATTCTGTTTCTCCATCAAAGGGATATCACATGGTGCGTGATCCTTATTTCTTAGTGGCCTTGACGTTGAAGCTCTTTCACCTGTACTGTCATCAGATTCCTTCTCAAGTACCTGCCCCTTCTTTAGCTTGAACTGTGGAATACGGTCAGGCCCAGGGCCAGGGGAGAGAATGTCTTGATCTCTACATTAGTGACAGTTGTTAGAAGGATGAAGGTGCAGTGGTTTGGGAAAGCGGAAGGCCTGGGTTGAATGTCAGCCCTGCTTCTTGTTCATTGCCAGACCTTAGGCAACTAACGTCTCTGACTCGGTTCTTTATAAAGTGAAGATTCCCCTCTGGAGAGAGGGTAGGGAATTGGCTTTTGATACTCCCATATGGTCTGTGTGTGCCACTGGAAGATAATACTTTGAGATGAGAAAGAACAATGCTCAGGCCCTCCTTGGTAGCACATACTTAGTAACCGTGCTGCCCTGTTCACCACGTGATATAGATTATCTAAATATTAAGAAGTAACAGGTGTGGATGAAATGCTCCCCCCCCCCTTCCTCTTTCCAGAGATAATTACCCAGATTATCTATATGTAGAGCATGATCTGATCATTCTCAACCCTGCCTATGCATCAGAATTCTCTAGAAAACTTTGAAAAGAAAAAAAACCAAAAAGGCAGATGTGTGGGTCATTCAGACGTACTGAATCACTCTTCAAAAGTGGGACCTAGACATCTGTGTTTTTTAAAACTCCCCAGGGGGGCGCCTGGGTGGCTCAGTCGGTTAAGCGTCTGACTTCAGCTCGGGTCACTATCTCTCAGTCCATGGGTTCGAGCCCCGTGTCGGGCTCTGGGCTGATGGCTCAGAGCCTGGAGCCTGCTTCCGATTCTGTGTCTCCCTCTCTCCCTGCCCCTCCCCCATTCATGCTCTGTCTCTGTCTCAAAAATAAATAAACGTTAAAAAAAATAAAAAAATAAAACTCCCCAGGGACTCTTGACCAGCAGCTAGAATTGAGACTACTCGTATAACCAGCAAATGGGGCAAGTGTGATGTGTGGATTATGGATAAAGCCCCTTGGGTTTTTTTTTTTTTTCTTTTTCTTTTTTCCTGCCACAGGACTAAGGCTCTCACAGCCCGTGGCCTTTTCTGCTCATTTATACAAAGGCCTGTGATCACCATAATTTGCAAAGATAGTCTCAAATGAGGAATTTGAATATCCCTGCCTGTAATACTAATCAAAAACTCCCAACTTGGAATCTGATCAAGACCCTGCAAAGGGAGGGTGAGAACAGTTGGCCTTCCCTCTCCACTCCCAGGGAGCTGTGCACAACCAAAAATGCCTACACAAAGGTGCCTTCCTAAGCTGGTTCCCTGCTCTGTTGAAAGCTGTGGTTTTCTTTTGTGGGGTGCTTCAAGGGCCCCTTTCTAGGACCCGCGATGAACCCCAGTGTGCAATCTCTCCAAGAAGATACTCAATTTTCTTGCCCCAACAGCGTGGTCTACAGACCAATCCTAACCTGTCATGGTCCCTGGCTCCACCGCTGGAACCATCAGCGATGCCCTCTCTCTCCCTCAAGATTCTCAGGGCAGAAAGCAGATTTCAGACCATGGCAGGAATGCTCATCTCCAGACCCCTCATGACCCCAGTGAAGCACCAGGTTTGAGCAGGTGGGTAAGAGGATGTGCTTAGAGTACAGAGTTCTCCAATGACACCCTCCTCTCAAAAAATCCTCTCACCACACTTCCCTCTCTTTTTATATCCGCCATCTGATGGAGCAGGAAACGACTTGAAACTGGCTTTTTGATATTCCCTTGAAATCCTACATTTTGCACATTTGTCTCACACTTAACTTGGTGCCTCTGTTGAAGCCCAGGCTTAGAAGCAGCTCAGTCTGTCACGATGAGTTACCTGCATAGTGGCCAAAGGCTTAGGCTGGGGGTCAGACAGCATTGGCTTTGAGACCTTAAGCAAGTGTTTTAACCTCTGTGGATCTCTGATTTCTCAGAATTAAAATGGGACCAGTCATAGACACTAAGTTTGACATTGTAAGAATTAAACGTGACAAGTGTTTTAAAGGGCTTTGTGCTTGACACCCAGGAAAGTGGTACCCATTATCCAACCCAGCTCAGCTAAAGCTCTAGCCATCATAGCTGCCTTCTTTCAAACTTCATTCACGAATAGACAGCCAGCTGGAGAGAGGGACTGCTTCATGGCTGCTCTGGGGAGAAACACTCTGGCTCAGCAGGTTGCTTGTCTAGAAGTCACCAGGGGAAGGTCTCATGGAGCACTGGTCACAAAAGCAGGGTCGCAAGAGCTAACTGAATTAAGCAAGTTATCAGGCAGTGGAAAATGCAGTTCGATTTGCGTCTACGAAGCAGATGGCCAGGACAAGATGATGAAATTAGTTTTATTATGTTAGGGGAAATTAATTTGTCACTTTTTTCTTTTTTCTTTTTTTTTTTTTTTCCTTAAAAGATGTGATTTTTGTCTCTGGTAAAAGCGATTTGTTGAGAAAGTTTATCCTTTAATGGAAAACCAGGGAGGTAGTAGGACCTTGAAAACCCTTATATTCTAATTGTCTGTTAATAGTAAATTACGTAGAATGTGGCCAAGAGAACAGAAATGCTGCCACCTATTGCTGGCAAAAGCTGGCTTATGTTTCCAAGCACATGGGGGATTTAAAAAATCATCCTTAAAAATCTTCAGACAGTGGGCCATTGATTCGTTTTGGAGACATTTTTCCTCTGCTGAAGTTCTTGGAATCTGGTGTTTTCTAACTTACCTTATGAATTACAATGTCTCCCATCACTTTTGATCTGGTTAACCTGGGGGAGCCTCAGGGATTTTGATTCCTTCTCTTAAAGGTGAGGAAGACTCAAATGGAAAATCTTTCGGAACAAATAGGCTCTTTTGAGAATGGGCTCAGGGTTGTTAACTGGGAGATTCCCGACAGTTGTTCTTTGGGCACAAATAGTTCTTTTCATGGCTCTTTTGAAAGGATCAAAGCAAAACTTGGAGTTTTGAATGGCTTCTCTTTTAAGTCCTTTTATCGTTCAGAGTTACTAATGAGCATTCCAGGCAACTCACCCACACTGGAAGAACTTCTGGTACATGGTAACTAGCGTATAAACTTTATACGTATACCCGTGTGGTGTGTGTGAGTGTGTGTGTGTGTGTGTGTGTGTGTGTGTGTGTGTGTATACAAGTGAATGCTGCTTGTGAAGTTTTGTGGTCTCAAATCTAACTTCAGGCAAGGCATTCTGCCCTTGAAATGGCCGAATCCACATACACTCATGGGGTATTTAAGAGTTCGGTTTTCAAACCTGGCTGCTCACTGTCATCAGTTGTAGAGCTTCATAGTTTGTCTTTTCAAGTAGACTTTTCATTTTACAATAGATTTAAATTTACAGGGAAGTTGTGAAGATAGTGCAGAGAGCTTCCATTTACTCCACATCCAGTTTCCCCTCGTGTTAGCAACCCCTTTCACTATGGTATATTTGCCATGATGAATGAACCAATATTTTAAAATTATCATGAGCTGAAGTCTATACTTTAGTCAGAGTTCCTTAGATTTTTTAAAAAATCTAATGACCTTTGTGTGTCCCCGGATCCCATCCAGGACGCTGTGTTAGATTTAGTTGCCCTATCCGCTTAGGTCCCTCTTGGCTGTGACGGTTTCTCCAGCTTTCCTTGTTTGGATGACCTTGATGGTTTTGAGGATTACTGGTCAGGTGTTTTGTAGAATGGGCCCCTACCCCACCCCCAGCTGAGATTCGTCTTGTGCTTTTCTTATGATTGGACTGTGGGTTTTGGAGGGAAAAACCACAAAGGCAGAGTGCCATTTTCATCACATCCTATCAAGGGTACATGCCATCAACATGACTTATTGATGGTGAGGTTGATCTCGACCGTCTGGCTGTGGTGGAGTTTGTCAGGTTTCACACCTGTAGAGCTACTCTTGTCCCCCTCTGTGTACTGTTCTCTGTGCAGCCCACACTTGAAGAGTGGCAGTTCACACTCCACTTCCTTGAGAACAGAATATCTATGTAAATTATTCGGCATTCTTTTTGCACAGAGGGTTTTTTTACTCTCCCCATTTATTTATTTATTCGGTCCCCTAGTTATATCAGAATAGACTCATGGATATTTGTTTCATACTTTGGGTTTTAACCCAGTACCGCTTCATTGCTCCAAACTGTTCCAGCTTCGGCCATCGGGAGCTCTTTCAGTTAGCTCCCGTGTTTCTGTGACATACCCCCATCAGTGTGTTTTGGTGTGGGCACACATCATTACTCTCTGGCACTATGATTGCTCCAGACCCATCTTGAATATTTCCTGTGTCATTCCAAGAATCGGTGGTTTCTCTGAGGATCCCTGGTTCCTTATATTGGAGAATGGTGTTAGAAACCAAGATATGGGTACTGAGTGTGCTTGTTGTTACTAGGGTGTCGCTGTTTTTAGACCTTTTCACTTGGCAGAGCAAGGAAATAAATGTGTGTATATTAACCCATGTATATATACATAACTACAAATATTATATTAAGATTAAAGTAAACATTAGTTTGTAGTTATATAGTATATAGGTCAGTATATAGTTTATGCTGATAAACTGTATTATCATTTAGTTTATAAACTTAGCTGATAATTTATATAGTATTTCCAACTCTGATCAATTACCACATGGATCATTCCTGCCTTCCCCCCCTTGCTTGCCTGTAACCCCAACTCCAACAGTGAGAAGCATCTGTGAGGTTTGTTAAACATGCATGTGCCAGGACCCATGTCCTAAGGTTGAGTTAGACGCCCACTTGGAGCCTGGGCATCTGTATTTTAAAAAGCTCTCGATAGGTTGAAAAATCCCACTGTAGGCTCATAGTACCATGTACTCATCTTTATAGCATTTGCCACAATTGTTCTCTGACATCTTCTTATATCTTTATTTGATATCCTTATGTGATTAATGTTTGTCACTCCCTGAAGACAGTAAGCTCCTTGTCTGTTATGCTCATCACTCTATATCCCCCAGTAAGGGTGCACGGTGCATAAGCACTGTAAGTATTTGTTGGATCAGTGAATGCAATTACACGCGGCAGTAATGAGGGAAGGGAAAATAAATATTTATACACCCCTTCCTACATTCCCAACACCTTTCTAGATGCTTTTTGCAATATGGTCCACTTTGGGGATTTGAATTGGGTCTGGCTGACAACAGAATCCAAGCCCTTTATGTTACGGAAATCCTACCATAGGAAGCCCCTTGTTTCCTGCTTTGCATGTCACTGGAGCTGCCGCTGGCCCTGATGGAGCTGTGTGGGTGGCCCAGGAGGAGGCCAGAGGGGGAGAAATGGCAGCACCCATTTAGAGTCTCACCAAGGCCCCATTAGGAAATTGACTCCAATTTGGTTTGGGGAGAGCGGTGTTTTCTCCTTCCTTTTCATGCTCACAATGAAGGTGACATTGATTTACAATTCAGTGGGTTGGAGCAGGGAAAGGAGGCTTCTATGGGTGGAAAAGATCAATTAAATGATTATCCCAGCTGCCACACACTAATGCCTTTCTTACTGAGTTTCAGAATCAGGAAGCAGAAGGCCACCACATTTAGCCTTTTACAGGAAATCTAATTGCCAACTTCGTGGTGCCAAGTTTTATTAGATTGGCAAGAGTCAGTCTTAGCGGCTGCCAGTATCAGGCACTCCAGAAAGCTTCCCCCTGGCCACCTGGGTTCTAAATGACCTTCTCTGCTTCCTTTGTGAGTGCTTTTGCTGAAGTTTTATGAATGTAACATTTTTACAGTTTGTATCTTTTTGTGATTTTTGTCTGGCTTCTAGAGGCCGGGACTGAAAGCCTGGCCAGTAGTCAGAATTATTTATTGGTTTCCTACTATGTGGTAGGCACTGAGCTAGTGGCTGGGGACTTTAGCGGTGAGCAGAACCAAAGATTCCTGTTGTTTATACAGTCCTCCACCTAGAATGCTTTTCCCCTAGATCGGTGGGTCCCAAAGTGTAGTGTGTATGCGAATCACCCAGAGGGTTTGTTCAAACCCAGACTGCTGGGGCCCACCCTCAGAGTTTTGGATTCGGGAGGTCTGGAGCGAGCCCTGAGAATCTGCATTTCCAACAGATCCGCATGCGATGCTGATACTGCTCTGGGAGAACCACTGTCCTTCATCATTGCATGGTTGTCTTCTTCTTATCAGTTAGGTCCCTATGTAAATGTCCCCTCCTTAGAGAGGCTATTCTTGATTTCCTTACCATAGTATCTCTCCACCCTTGCCATTCATTCTCTGTTGCGTTTTCTCCATGGTATTTATCATTCTCTGGTATGAGTTTGCTTGTTAGTTTATTGCCGTTTTGTCTCTCTCCCTCCCCCCTCCTCCACAATAGAATAGAGGCACATGAGAGCGTGCCTTTTGACTCTGACTCCTCCAAGCCTAGACTAGTATCTGCTGCAGAGAACATGCTCAGTAAATACTTGAATGAATGAAACCCTCACAAGCGTGAGTGTTACGAAGGAGAGGCCTCGGATGCCATGGGAGTGGAACTGGTAGACCTCAGGGAGGGCAAAGACATCCCATTGCATCCTACAGGGAGCAATGGTGTGGCCGTGACGCCTATTTCAGATACTATACCCCAGTGTATTGCTTGCCAGGTCATAGGCCACATGGGATTTAATTGTTCCATAGCCTTTCCATGGTCCTTTCCACATTGAAAAAGGTCATCTCGAGAGCAGACCAGAATTCCCTCAGGCAGGCAACCGACCCTTGTACAGACTGGTTCGGCAAACTGCCGGGTCCCAGATTACCAAGCTTGGCAGGATGCAAGGAAGGCCTGCCTGCAATGCGCCTCTTCTAATGACCTTCCTCCTGGTATCCACACCCATCCACTCGCTGAGATCTGGAACCCGCAGCCATGTGGGGGCCTGGGTAGCCCTTTCCAAACCCCTGCAAGGTTGAATGAGGGCTCACACTCTCTTCCTTCTGCAGGCATGAGACTTTTGGGGTGGGAACAGGTGGATTCCTCTCCTTCATCAGCCTCTCAGAGAAACGGAAGGGCCTGTTGTTCCTCTCGAAGAGAGAGTGTGTCAGGCAAAAGATGAGACGCTTGTAGGCAGCACACACAGACAGAGGTTGTCAAAACCGCACTTCAGGAGATGCAGGCACGTCAGGCTTCTGCTCTTGTGTGGCCCCAGCAGCCACCGCCTGGCTGACTCGAGGTTTGCGCGGCCCCCGCGGCCTCAAGCTTCCTCGCTTGGCCTTTGCTAAGCGGGGAGCGAGCCCCCAGGTTTGTTCGCCTGGGACAGCCAAAGGAACTGCGATTTATTTCCCTTGAGTGTGTCATGAAAATGTCAGCACAAGAGTCGGGTTATTTTGGAGGGCGAAGAGAATTTGGCCGGGGAGGTGGAGGGGGCTGCATCACAGTGCTCTGCAGCCAGGGCTGAGGGCCAGAGGGCCGCCCAGCGGGCCGGGGTAACATAAGCTGCCGCTATTCAGGAGGTGGCCCGTGTAAGAAAATCTGACCACAGTGGGAGCGTGACTTCAGCTAAAATTAACCTTCGAGGCTTCACACGCCTCCACAGTGCTTTGAACTAGACACCCCGAGAGGGTGCAGGCCGGTGGCTGCCCGCACCGCGCGGCTGTGGGGGACGAGCCATGCCTATAAGCATCAACTTGTGGGTTCCCGCCCGGGGCCAGAGTCGGGATTCCTGCGACCATTACAAAGTGGTAAGCAACGCTCAGGGACGCCGGCAGGGTCTCTGGGGAGGGATGCTGAAGTTTGTTTGAATCAGGCTCCAGTGTAGACATGGTTCCAGGTGGTTTTCTATGCCGGCTGGGACCCCAAGGGCTCCACGGGGGGCCTTTCATCTGCCTAACACTTTGCTGGGCTGGCCGCCACCTCGTGAGGACCCAGCGGTGTATTTTTAGAGCAGGTAGAGAGGACTTGTCTGGAAGTTGTTGATGGCCTTAAAAAATACACTTGCGTCAGCCAACAGGTGTGGTGTGTTTTCTCAATTGTGGGCCTCAGCAGGTGCAAATAGGGAGAAAGATTGACCTCTGTTAAGGGTTTGAAGAGCTATAAGGGGGGGGTGTTCTAGAGGGCTTTACCGTAGAAAGGATTTGTTCCGGGGCAAATTGAAGCGACTTCTCTTCCTGTGAAGCCCGGGAAGAAGCACGCTGCTGACCTCTCCCACCCCTGGCCGGGGTCACCCTCGTGGGATCTTTCAAGCGAGTTGGTAACTGCCTCCGTGACTTTCCACTTACTGTGGGGAATCCGTGTGGAAGCACAGGGCCAAAGGGGGAGACTTCTTTTTCTTTATGCCGCCTTAATCTTCAGCCCTGGGGCTAATGACGGTCCAGATGCTCCTGGTCCAGTGGCACTTTGGTGGCAGAATCAGAATGCTCACTTTGATGTGGTTTGCCTAGTTTGCAAAAAAAACCAAACGAGATCGTTTATTCCCTCCAGCCCCCATGCCAATGTCACAGGCATCATTCATGTTATAAGGCTTGGGAAGGCCTCCTTTTCCAGGGTGGCGTGTGTACTTCTCTTATTTGCTTAATGATGGCTGCGTATAAGTGACTTTGGAATGGTTCACTGTAAACTGTTTAAGCCTCCAAAACATTTCCTTAGGTGAGCAGGTCTGGATTGCCCTTATCTTCAAGAATAGGAATGGTGTTGGTATGAATGATATAGGAAAACTCACTGTAAGAAGCTATCTCTTGATGTTTTGAGGGCATTTTTCCACGTGAACCACTCTGCTGAGCTCTCTGAATTATTTTCATCCTCTTGTTACCTCACTCCTCTGGGGCATTGGCTTATAAAAGCTGGCAGGCTGCTGGGATGCCGGAGCTGGTGTGTCTTTTGTGCTTTGTATGTCTAACACTGCCCAGGCTAAGCACAATTAATGGGGGCGTCTTTAGATTTTTTTCTTATTTTTTAGCTCCCAGATCTAGACTCGTTGCCCTGTGAAAGAGATTCCTTTCGAGGTAGGACGTTAAAAATAGACATTTCAGTAGAGGAAGCTATGGTATGTGGTTCCGAGCTTTGATGAACACCTCTCACAGGCTGCATGGGATCTCTGTCTCCTGCTGAACCTGGATAGACACTGACCTCCAATTTCTATTTTCTCCGGAAGAGAGGGCTCTCCAGTTTCGTCCTGGAACTTCCCCCCCCCTATCCTGGACGTCCACTGACCTGGCCTGGGTTTTATGACTGCCCTGTGACCCCAAAATGGCTGGACTGAGTTTGAGTACCTGGGCTGCAGTGCTGATGTTAAATCTTGTCCTGCTGAGCTCTCCCTTTCCCCATCTGTTAAATGGGGAGAATGTGTGTGGCTCTGATTAGATTGTGTTTATGAAAGAGCCTTATTAATCGTAAGCATTGCGGATGGGAGGCCGAGGCCGTGCTGTTGTTATTAAGTCTTTATTCTTCTGAAGCTGAATCAATCGGGGCTTTCTTCAGGACCCAATAGAATAAATACTATCTTTGTGCTCTGGGCCAGATTGTCTCCCGGGTAGGGGAGACGCCCCTTCTTTCCTGGGTGCCAGCTTGATATCTGGTAGTCTTCCTAGTAAAAGCCTATTATAAAAATACAAAACATAAGAAACCTGAGATGCCCCAGGCCTGACATCTGGGCTTGGAGAAGGGCCCAGGGCACAACAGCCACTTCCACTGTGGCCAAGTCTCTTGGCCATGAAGTTCCTGAGAAGGGGAGGAGCAGGACAGCATTTCCTAGGGCGGGGAAACGCCAGCCCCTGCTGGGAACTGCTGGCCCACCAGAGATTTTAAAGCCTGTGCATCTTTCCCACAAATGGCACAGAAGTGTCTTGGCCAGCACTGTGCCCAGTGGGATGTAGCTCCCTGAACACTTGTGAGGATGTCGGACCTTCTAAGGTCCGTCCCCCTGCGCCCAGTGACTTTGAGTACCTGGGCCTTCTTTACATTTCACTGAGTACCTGTGTGTGTGCGTGCTCACAGGTGCTCACATTTTTTTTTCCTCCTTTGATCCTTAGAAGTTTATGCTAGGTGCTGTTATTTTCTCCGTTTTATAGATGAAACTGAGCTTGAGTTTCAGTGATTTACCTGGGTTTGTATAAGAGGTAAAGCCAGGGTATTAAAAGATCAACTGAGGCACACTAGATATTGTTTCCAAATGTTTATCTTTGAGAGAGAGAGAGCACGCGCGCACACACGTGTGTGCGTGCAAAAGCAAGCATGGGGGAGGGGCAGAGAGACAGAGAGGGAGCCAGAGGATCCAAAGCAGGCTCTGGGTTGACATCAGAGAGCCTGATGTGGGGCTCGAACCCACAAACCGTGAGATCATGACCCGATCCAAAGTCAGATACTTAACCGACTGAGCCACCCAGGTTCCCCCATATTAAACATTTTAAGAGCTTGTTTGAACAAAAAATCGATTAGAATCAGACTGTGTCCAGTCTAGCGGATGGAAAGGGTCCCAGAGGAGACTTTTATCGGCAAAAGGGAAAACTTTTATCGGCAAAATTGGGCAGATTACCTAGCTAGGGCTGAACAGGTGATTCTTGACTGACAGTTTAAATTTTTTTTTTTTTTCAACGTTTATTTATTTTTGGGACAGAGAGAGACAGAGCATGAACGGGGGAGGGGCAGAGAGAGAGGGAGACACAGAATCGGAAACAGGCTCCAGGCTCCGAGCCATCAGCCCAGAGCCTGACGCGGGGCTCGAACTCACGGACCGCGAGATCGTGACCTGGCTGAAGTCGGACGCTTAACCGACCAAGCCACCCAGGCGCCCCTCTTGACTGACAGTTTAAGATGATTTTCTGGGGGAGGCAAAACTATCATTAAGTCTCAAGTTCAGTGATGTGGGACTTAGTATAAGCAACTCCCCTTTGGGCCCATTTTCTTGTTTTCAGCAGAGGTCCGATCTGACTTCACGCTTGTAACTACGCAAACATTTTCTCCTTGTCACAAAATAGATGTTCACGGAAGTTACCCTTGATGTGCCAACCATAAACCTGTTTGGCAGTGGGGATAATAAGGAGATCTGGGCCTCTACCTAAGGTCTTGTACCTCCTAATTTTTCTAGGTAGAACTAAAGAAGGACCCTACCACCTTAAGTCACACCTTCTCCTGCTGGAAAGGGGGACTGTCCATACCCCACGCTTGGGACCCTCTCTGAGGGCTTCTCCCTGATAAATCAGGCTGCTCTATAATCTTAGAAATCTGACCCAGAGTTAATCCTTTAACTAGCATCCACTACTCAGGCTTCCTGGGCAAGGGAGCATCCTTAAACAACAAGCATGCGCAAGGGTTTGCCTTGGGTGTTGTGAATTTTAATAAGCAATCTACAGGTTATATAGCCACTCACCTGCAGTGGTCTGGGATTGGCCCTAAGAAACCAAAACCACAAACTTATTTACCATTAAAAAAAAAAAACAAAAATCACTCCTAAGCCTGCCAGAGTGATTACATTTCCTCATCGGAATCTCTGGCCTTTAAACCATTGATGATCCCATTTAGAGATGTAAATGTTAGCTGGGAACAGTGATCCTCACCAGGCCATCCCTGGAAAGCGGCGAGCCTGGGACCTAACAAGCCTGATGGAAAGAAACAAGTCAGGGGAGTTGGGAGCATCCTGGTCGGGGTGAGACAAGGTCAGGCCCCGTGCCTGGGAAGGTCCCCCGTGCAGGGAGACCACTGTAAGTAAGGCCAGTTGAGACACCTTCAGGGGCAGGGGGGAGTCGGTGTGGGGGGCCAGGAGGGGCCAGGAAGCTGTGCACCATAAGGTTAGAGAGACCTTCACCAAAACCCAGGAGGCCTGTGCGGGAGGAGGGATGACGCAAGCCGAGAGAGGGTTTCAGCCAGTATTCCTGGAGCAAGTGCCCCCATGACAAATTCCCCATTGGGTGCTGCAAAGGGACACCATGAACTAACTCCCCATCTACCCACTTGGCCCTGTGGGTAGACCCCTGCACTCTCTTAGCCGGAAGTAACCGAACCTGGGTTCAGGCTCACTCTATCCCGTCCCGTCCCTTCGCTCGCCGGGAGGCAGGCCTTGGCACCTCTAGGCCTTCCTCGGAAGGAGTCCGCTTACCCTAGAAAGCACTGGTAGGAGTCTAGATTTTATTGAAGATTTCAGAGGGGAGCATTTAGATAGTGTACAACTTTATTAAATGCCTCACGATCTTGTCTCCAGGGTTTCTCCCTCCTCCCATCCCACAACCTCTCTGCTTCCCTGTCTCTGGAGTTCGAAACCTCCCCTCCCTCTTCTGAATTCACTTTTTCTCATGCAAAGCATTTAATCTCCGTCTCCACTCCCCTACATTTGCATCCCCTGGCTCCTTCTTCTGCATAACAAAGAAACCTCCTTGGGGAAGGTGGGGGTGGGAATAAGTGACATAATTTTTTCCCATTTCACCTTTTGTATCCTAGTGGCATTTAACAATCAGTTTTCCAAGGGAAAAAAAAATCCTGATGAATAGCACTTGATGTTTTCCGTGGTAACTCCTTCTATCAAGGCTGACTTTACCAAAATGACCACTCTGCACAGGGTTGGGAAGAGATGTGCTCTGTTTCCTTCACACAGATCTAAGAGATGTAAATAACCCGAAGAGCCTAAACAATAGTAAAATGTCATAAAATAGGAAACAAGGAGTTTTGAGTAGTACCACCTTTATGAAATTTAATTGTTTTATATAGTTTTTCAAAAATTATACTGTATGTAAATTAAACTGTTTATACAGTTCTAGAAAGGCCAAATGAACCTGTAATGACATAAAGCAGATCCGTGTTAGCTTTGCAACCTTAGTAGAGCTGAGGGATAGACTCTAAAGTGTTGCAGGGTATCCTGAGAAACTTAACAGAAACCCATGGGGGAGGGGAAGAAAAAAAAGTTAGAGTGGGAGAGAGCCAAAGCATAAGAGACTCTTAAAAACTGAGAACAAACAGGGTTGATGGGGGGTGGGAGGGAGGGGAGGGTGGGTGATGGGTATTGAGGAGGGCACCTTTTGGGATGAGCACTGGGTGTTGTATGGAAACCAACCTGACAATAAATTTCATATATTGAAAACAAAAAAATAAAGTGTTGCAAGGAAGTTCCTGGGGCTGGGAGAAACTTTGTTATCTTGATTGTAGGGATGATTTCATGGGTCAGAACTCATCGAATTGTACACTATCAGTATATTCAGGTTGTGGTATGTCAATTAAATCTCAATAAGATTGGAAGAGGAATTTTAATGAGACAATTTTAAATATTTTTCAGACTGTTCAGTTTTTATTAATTTTTTTAATTTTTTTTTTTTTTTTTTATTTTAGAGAGTGAGAACATGAGCAGGGGAGAGGGGCAGAGGGAGAAAGAGAATCTCAAGCAGGCTCCATGCTGAGTGTGGACCCCAACGCAGGGCTTGATCCCACAACCCGGGGATCATGAACTGAGCCTGAAATCAAGAGTCAAACGCTCCATCGACTGAGCCCCCGCCAGGTCCCTGCAGACTGTTCACTTTTCTAAGTTAAGCTTGAGGATCCACAAGAACGACATTTTTGCTTCATGTATTTATTTTTTTTAAGTTATGGCCTTATTTCTAGGAAAATGCAGTGCCATATATTTAGGGTTGGGGATAATATAAAAATAATTCCATTTCAATGGGCTTTTTTTCCCCCGCTATAAATTCAGGGTGTCTCAGATCACCACAGGTTCTTTTCTCACTGGTTCTGTAATCGTAATTGTGGATGAAGTGGCCTTTGGGGATTCAGAATCCCTCCAGAAAAACACTGGAGAGGGACCAGGAATATCTAATGGCGGAGATCATGTTAATCCCTTCAGAGAATATTTTGAATAATTTTAGATCAATTTGGTAATGCAAAGTTGGACAAGCAAAAAACTGCCCAAAGATGAAAACCCAGTCTTTGAATTAAAGAATAAAATATTAGACACTTTATTTAAAACCAGTTCACCCATTTCTCTCCCCCCCCACCCCACCCCCGCCCCCTCCACTGGCAACCACCAATCTGTTCTTTTTATCCATGAGCTTGTTTTTTAAGATTCCACATACAGGAGAGATGACCCGGTGTTTGTCTTTCTCTGACTTCTTTTACTTCCCATAAATGACCTCGGGGTACATCTGTGTTGAAACAAATGACAAGATTTCATTCCTTTTTGTTGCTGAACAATACTCCTATAGGTGTATCACGATTGCTTTATCCATTTGTCTGTGGTGGCTCGTTTCCATACCTTTGTTACTGTAAATAATGCTGCAGTGCACATGGGGTGAATGTATCCTTTCAAGTCTGTGTGTTTTGTCCGGGTGGATGCCCAGAAGTGGAGTTGCTGGATCATCTGGTATTTTTAGTCTTAATTTTTGGAGGAACCTCCACACTGCTTTCTGTAATGGCTGCAGCACATGACCTTGCCACCAGCAGTGAAGGAGAGCTTCCTTTTTTTCCCCCGCTTCCTCCCCAATAGTTACTTGTGCTTTGGAAAAAGCTCTTCTGACAGGTGTGAGGTGATGGCTCCTTGAAGTTTTGATTTGCATTCCCCTGATGGTTACTGATAAGCATCTTTGCAACCACCTGTTGGCCACCTGTAGGTCGTTCTCGGAAAAGTGCCTGTTGAGATCTTTCTGGTTTTTAAGTCACATTGGGTTTTTTGTGATTGGATTTTAGGAGGTCTTAATAGATCTTGGATAGTAGCCCCTTATGAGCTATATGATTTGTAAATAAATATCTTCTCCCCTTCAGTAGGTTGACTTCCTTTGTTGATGATTCTCTTTGTTGTGCAGGAGCCTTTTAGTTTCATGTAGCCCTGCTTGTTTGTTGTTAATTATTGAGGTGTAAGTCACATACACTATTAGTTTCAGATGTACAACATAGGAATTCAGTATTTGTATACACTGCAAGATGATCACCACAGTAAGGCTAGTTACCCGACACCCTACAAAGTTAATACCGTCCTATTCATTGTGTTCCTCATGCTGTACGTGAGCTCATGACTTATTTAAGAGGACATTTGTATTTGATTCTCCTTCAACTGTTTGCCCCCTTTTTCCCTCACCTCTGGCAACCACCAACCCGTTCTCTGTATCTGTGAGTCTGCATTTGTTTGTTTTGTCTTTGCTTTTGGTGTCCGATTCAATGAATCATTGCCAAGACCTATGGCAAGGAGCTTACCTCCTGTTCCTCCCGCCCCCCAGGACTTTTATGGTTTCAGGTCTTACATTCAAGTCTTTCATCCATTTTGAGGCACTTTTTGTGTATAGCATGACAGTGGTCCAGTTTCATTCTTTCTGCATGTGGCTGTCAAATGTCTGTTTTTATGCCAATAAAAACTGTTCGGATTACTCTAGCATTGTAATATAGTTTGAAATCAGACCATGTGATGCCTCCAGTTTTGTTCTTAAGATTGCTTTGGCTATTCAGGGTCTTGTGGGGTTCCATACACTCTTTAGGATTGTTCTAGTTCTGTGGAAAATATCACTGGAATTCTAATAGCAATTGCATTGAATGTGTATATTGATTTGGGTAGTATGAACATTGTAAGTGTTTTTCCAATCCATGAACATGGACTGTCTTTCCATGTGTGTCTTTTTCAATTTTATTAATGGTTTATAGCTTTCAATACACCTGGCTTTTCACCTTGGTGGTTAAATTTATTCCTAAGTACTTTATTCTTTTTGATGGTATTTTTCTGATTTCTCTTTCTGAGAAATTCGAGCCATTATAAATAATGACTGTTTTTAACAAACAGCTCACAAAGGTTCATAAAACTTATCAACTCTCCTGACCCAGTATAAGCCCACTCTAGTAGACCATTGTATGTTTTGTGTATGTATCTTGTTACATAGCTTTTAAATGCCCGCTGTCAAGAGGGTCCTGCTACTATGCTCCTGGAAATGGTCTCAGCAAAATGTTACCTACCAGTTCCTGTTCTAGGCCTTGTGCACTGACTGGTCTGAAAGATAGGTGAAACACCATCCTGATTTCATTGACTTTCTAATCTAGGCAATGAAAAGGAACAGATTTACTCACCCATTCTATCTATCCATCTGTCTACTCCTCTCCCCATTTAATCATTCACCTATCTTTTCTCGTACCCACCCATCCATATGTCCACCCATCTGAACATTAACCAGTCTGTTCCTTCATTTTGCTTCCATTAACCCATCCATTTACCCTCCAGGAAGTCAGCGCGTGCTTGTTGATGAAGCCCCTGCAGTGAGTCCGGCATGGCGCCAATGTTTCAAAGATGTTACAACACTTGTGCTCTATTCCGGGGAAGCTCCTGACTGGAGAAAGGTGAATAGGTATAACAGCCATGATAAAAAGCACGTGCAAAGTGCTTTTGGATCCAAGAAGAAGGAACCAGTAACTCTGATGAGCATGAGCAAGTGGGCTGGGAAGGGCTTTAGAGGGCTTGACCCTTGGCCCGGGTTTTAGGAGACCGAGTAGACCTTTGCCAGGCAGTGGGGTAGTGATGGCACCGCTGTCAGAGAAGACCATGTGGGCAAGAGCGTAGGGTTTGGGGAGCCAGCACACAGGATGTTTGAAGTGTGAGGACCCCAGGATCTCAGAAAAAGGGAGAGAAGCCTGGGGTCGGGTTTGGTGTCTAGGAAAAGGGGCCATCCTGCTGAGTGGAGGGGATAAGGGAGGACATGCCAGACCAGAAACCGCCCCCCTTCCAGCGGCGACTGAAGGTTGGCATGGCACGGAGCCTGTGCTGTGAGTGGTGGGCCAGAGGGGTTGGTAGTCGGGGACCTGGAGACGAGGCAGGAAAGGAAACGGACATAGGAAGGTACCACCTGTGTGCCAGACGCTGTGCTAAGCGTCTTGGAAACATTATTTCCGTTCTCATGATGGACACCGTAGTCCTCATGATAGATAACAGATGGATGGCCCATTTTCCAGAAGTGGAAGCTGAGGTCCAGAGAGAGGTCGTTTGCCCGTGGTGAAAAGGCCCTGGCGTGCCCTGTGTCCAAACACATGGGGGGTTCTTGAGCTGTGATATCCAGTCACTGTCGATTCAACAAACCTGCGAAGAGGAAACTGACTTGAGAGGTCAAGCAGCCTGTCAGAGGTCACGCGGGACTCCAAGGTCTTGGTTGGGCCTGGTGGGGCCCAAAGTCCTGGGGGTGTTGTGCCTGTCTAGCTGAGTGAGGCCTTGGGGCTGGATGGAGTGGCCAAGAAGCACAATTGGTGGTATCCCCTCTACCTGTGGTCTGCAGATGAGGGGACTGTGGCTTTTTGGAGGCCAGATGGAGGCTAATACATAAAAGGCACATTGATGAGCAGACTGGAGAGCGCCCGAATACTCGCTCAGGTGGTTGTCAGCCCCTCAGGTGTGGCTGCCCTGCCAGGCATCCCTGAAAAGCTCTTGAGTTTTGAGATGGTTGCTGTCAAGAGTGTTTGCAGCGGCTGCCTCAGCTTTTGGGAAGGGCCTGATTTCCAACACAGCCACGGAGGAAGCCCTGGGAAGGAGGGCATGTGTATTCAGTAACTAATGAACCTAGGAAGGGAGAAAAAATACTCCAGACATTTCGAGTGGGCTAGGACATCTGGCTCTCTCAGAGCCACCAGACCTCGTGGTTGAATGTTGTTCCAATCCTGTGCCTAAGGTTGGAGGGGGTGGGGAGGAAGTCCTGGAGAGGGAGCCCTGATTTTGTTCTCAAGCAACCAGTAAGCATTCCAGTCTTGGTCCTTGGGTGGCCTTATTTGGCTTTTAGGCAGGCCCAAGGGAGACTTGGATCCGCATTTTGCTGTTGTGAGAAGTGGTGGCTGTGGGGCGAGACTTTCTGGGTCAAGTGGAGGATCCCCTTTTATTAGCTGTGTGACCCTGGGCACATGTCTTAACCTTTTAGAGCTTCTGTTTTCCAGTGTATAATAGGGAGGTGATCATTCATTTATACAACAGGTATTTAGTGAGCACCTAATACACGCTGGGCATTCTACCAGATGTTTGGGGAAAATGCAATGAGTAAAACAGCTAAGAATTCCTGTCCTCTGGGAGCTGGCACTCCCGTGGGGAGAGCCTATAGATGAGAGCACAGGTATAAGACACGTGGCGCACAGTAGGCCCTCCACAGAAGCGCACACCCCTCGCAGCAGGTGGTCGTGATCAAGTGAGGAAAAGAAGGGAGAGTCCCACCTCTCCTGTGAGGTATGGTGCGGTGCACCTCCTGTTCCAGGACGACAGCGGCAAGAGAGGGGATCCCAGGCATTACTCCGTGGTGTGGGATAAGCAGGAACCTATGTACTCATCCTGGAGAGTTCACCAGCCTGGTGTATTTATTTTTTTAAAGACCGTTTCAAAACCTCTGAAGCTGCTGTGCACACCCACCTGTGGCTTGTCATTGCTCTTGACAGACAATGCCATCCTTGTACGGCTATGGGGCTATTTCCAGGCATGGCCCTTAGGTCCGCACAGGGTCCTAGGCCAGCCTTGCCCTACTTCAGGCTGGAAGAGCTGGGGCACCTGACTCCTGAGCATTTCCCCGATACAGGGGCAGCCCGACCATGGTAACTCTGTGTTATATTGGCATTTCAGTTTTTACTATAGTGACACCGCTGTGAATCATGTCGGCCTTGCGCTTTGGTGACATGGGAAAGCGTCCGTTCCACTCTTAGATCTGTTAGTCCTGAGTGACAAGCGGCCAGCTCTGTTCCAGGGGCAGGAGAGGGTGACACTGTGGCTATTATGCAATAAGCCTTCCTCCCTTGTTGCTTTTCCCACACTACCATGACAGTTGACCTTCTGTGGATGGTGATTCCTTGGGTGGGCCTCTCAGTAGTAGTGGAAAGTTTCCAAGAGCCAGTCACCGCCTTTAAACCCTGCATACATTTCGTGTGATCTTGGGAGAGTCCTTTCAGCTCTGAGCCTCAACTTTCTCATCTGTAGAATGGGGCAAATGGTATCTTCCTCACAAGTGAGCAGGGCACTAAAGGAGTCCATTGTTTGCAGGGTGTTCACCTTGTAGGTCATCATCTTCATGGTAATTAGAATCCTAGCTAACATACCTACTATGTGCCAGGCATTGTTAGGTGATCTCCGCTCAATCTCCGAATAAACTGAGTAGGTGGTTGACTCATTTTACAAATGAGGAAACTTTAGGCTTGGATAGTTGAAGTAACTTGCCCAGGATAAGTCTGCCGGGAAGCGGTCGAGGCATGGTCGGAACTAAAGTGGTCTGACTCTAGAAGGCGTTCTTTTACTCCGTTCATCACAGGCATCTGGCCGATGGGTGTTGCTGTCCTGCACAAGACCACAGCAAGAGCAGAACCTGGCACAGGTCGTGTTCAGACTGTTGCCGTCAAGGCGTGCATGTGGCTCGAAGTGGTTTATGTTGATTTGATATTCAGAGGTCAAGTAGGAGGAAGGATGGTGCCAGAATGTGGAGCAAGATGGAAACCCAGAGCAATGAAATCCGGCAGCGGGGTCCTCCCTCCCAATGCTCCTATCTTCTGGCTCCAGAGAAAGAGGTCTATTCCTTGGTATATATAAGTGCATGTTAGAAAACGTAGGTTGAGAGTGGACAGTACTATTCTGCATGTGCCCAGGTAAGGGATCTAGAACCCAGTCAATGTCTCACTCAGTGCTCTTGGAGCCCAGCTTTCTCGCACTCTTATCTGACTGGAGACTGACCAAAAGCCTTCCCTATTGAACCTTGGGGCAGCCCAAAGGTGTGCCACAGAATCCTTCTGCTTTCGTATCTTCGTTGCTGGAGAAGTCTCTTCAAAGTTCTTGCTTGAACGTTAACTTTGTACCCAATTTTAAAGGACTATGGGATCTTTTAAGGAGGGCTCAGCAGGCCCTAAGGGCATCTGTGTGTGCATCAAAACGCTGTTACCTATGCTAATGTCTGTGGGCCATGGAGAATAAAGTAAAATTAGGTTAATTTAAGAAGCAGGGATCATGATAATCCATTTGGGAAAGATTTCCAAATAGGTATGGCTCTCAGAAGGATCAACTCTGAGCAATCTAGAATGATTTATTCCCCCTAACTTAGTCAAGGGTTTATTGACTTGGATGTCAGTAACCCCCACTTACTTAATACTGTGTGCCAGACATTGTGTTAACCACTTACATACATGCTCTTCTTTAGTCCATAAAGCAACCCTGTGTATCACTGCCACACAAGTGAGGGACGCAGATGCTCAGCAGGGCCGTGACTCACCAAGGCCACCCAGCTGGTAAGACGCAGAGCCAGACCTCCGCCCTGGTCCGTGCCAGCTCCTGAGACTGCCCTTGTGTAGACACCCTGCCCTCGTGATGGCTGTGGTTGATGGAAAAACCACAAACGACCTGAGTAATGCATCAGATGGCCGAGATGGGGATGGAAGGAGAGTCCTTGCCCTTCAGGGTGGGCATGTTTTGAGCACTGGGGACGCAGAACAGAACTGGATTCTTCTCTTGAAACCAGGGGGCAGGGCCACTGGTCCAGCCCGGCCTCTCCTGTGCCGTGTGATCTTGAACAAAGAGATTGACTTCTCTGTGTGCCACCTCTTTCTCCAGTGTGTAGGGATACCATTTCACCTGAGTGTTTGTTTTGAGGCAGTGGTTTTATTTATTTATTTTAAATTTTTACCTCTTTAGAGAGCATGTGAGCCTGAGCCGGGGAGGGGCAGAGAGAGAGGGAGAGAGAGAGAAACCCAAGCAGGCTCCGTGCTCTCAGCACTGTCCCATGAACCATGAGATCATGACCTGAGCCGAAATCCAAAATCGGGTGCTTAACCGACTCAGCCACCCTGGCACCCCTCGAGGCAGTGGTTTTAAACAAGGCAGAGGTCTATATTGAGAGAGGGGGTGTGGGGGAAAAGGTCAGCAGCTACTCTGATGCCCCTCACCCATCCCATGCAGTTAAAGGTCCTGTGGACATGTGGCTGCACGTGTGGGGTAGGTGCCATGCTCCTTGCTAGATGCCGGAGATGCAGCAGTCAATGTGTTTCCAGCTTTGCCCTTGATAACAGATGGTACGTTTTGACTTTCTTGAAACTGTTAGTCATTGAATAGTTATTCTTCGTGGTATTCAGGCACTAGGTGAGCGCTCTAGATGTTGTTGCAATATCGTTTTTCTACTTCAGAACCATCATAACTAAGCCATTTAATCACATACTGCCTCGTCATGGAAATACTGGGTTGATGACGTGGCCAAAGTCTGGAGCCAGACCTCCACTGAACTGTAGCCAAACAGCAGCATTTCCTTTGCACCTGCTTGACTGGAAACCACCTCTGATGCTACATGACTGGTTGACTTTAATCTCCGCCTTGGCACTTCCTTCTGAAAGCTTGGTTCTATTGTCTCTCTCCTGGAATGGCTGTCCTCCTGCCCACTGCCTTCTGGATCCATCAGGCTGTCCAGCATACTGGTCTGGGGATTTCTAGCTGAGTTGTAAATGGCCCCAACTTTTGGTGCAGTTCCTCAGTGGAATTGTTCTTGGGTTTCGCGGAGTGCTACCCCCGCCCCTTCACTGAGGGCTAATTGCTGTATAAATTTAGCAACATTATCCCCACTGTTTGAATGTAGTGCAATTATTATCGGTTTTCTTGTTACAACTAATAATCAGGTTTTTGACTTCAATTGATCTGTCAAAATTTTCCTGCTTTGATTTCTGCCTCTGTGATACGGAATGATGTGGATACGGAATGATTGCTTATAAGCAAACAAATGACGCACTCCTTGAAATTCTGTCAGGGGTAATAAGTGAGTCAAAACGAATTCGCTCTTCAGCTGTCATTGCCTGCTTTCCCCCTTTTATCTCTTCCAGCTTCTGACAGCAGCTTCTCTCCCTCGCTGAGTGCTTCTGGAGTACTGATTCTCCTGTTAGGAGGGGGTGGGGGAAGAGGCAGCTGGTGAGATGAAGCACCGAGTGAGAAAGGCTCCTCAGGTACTAGTGCAGAGTTATTCTGGAGCTTTGTTCTAGAATGATCTGATTTGGAGGTGGAGGTGGGAATGGTGGTTGCGCTCTTTCCTACCACGAGGTCCTTTTTTCTCCATTGCCACTGGAAGCTCGGAGAACGAGGATCACTCCGGGTAGCAGCATCCGCAGCCCCCAAGTCTTTACACCCGTGGAGCTCTCCATCCGCGTTGCTCTGGAACAGCTGATTCTGGGACGCTGAGGCTTGGGCAGGAAGCTCTGCGTGCTCTAGCCCTGGCTTAAAATCTTTGAAACACGCATCGCTGCCATTTCTGTGAGTTGCCAAAGCTGATGGAGTCCGATGACTAGGGATGTTGTGAGTTCATTTTCCAAGGGTGCCCCTTGAAAGAATGGTGCTCCACGCATGTGCTACTGAAAGAGCAAGTGGGGAGATGGGGCTGAATAATGTCTCTGCTTAGCCTGGCCCCTAAAAATGGGTTCTTACAATGAATCTAGGTGTTTGCTTGTGACTTCTTTAAAAAGTTGAGAGCTGGGGAGAAAGGAGGGGAGGGGAAACTCCGGGTAATTAATGACTCTTATTGGATGGGTCCTGATTAATGAGCTTGAGCCACAGCATGATTTATTTTCTCTGTCCCTTCCTGTTTGAATCAATAAAGAGCTGTGAAATCCTGGTTTGAGGATTTGCTGAGGACTTACATTATTATTTATCTCCAATGTAATTGGTTTCCCGGAGATTTGCCCTCTTTCTCTGTGTTCAGCTCAACTTGGCAACCACATACGGCCCCCTGCTGTGGGCCCGCACCTAGGGAGGCACTGCTGAGCAGCAAAGATGGGCGGGACATGCATGGTCTCTGCCCACATCTGGTGGTAAAGGTGGGAAGATGGCACCGACGTACGTCTTATCTACAGTCTCCGCATCGTGTGTAGCTCAGGATGCAGTCGGGAAATCCAGAGTGACTTCATGGAGGGACTGACCTAGAAATTGAGCCTTGCCAGGTGACCCTGGTGGAGGTGCTCAGGCAGATAGGATGGCGTGAATTCAGAGATGGGGAATTGTGGGGTCAAGTTTTCCTGAAGGTGATGGTAATCATGACCACTGAGCCCTTGGTATGGTGGGCGTGGTCTCTCATTCGGTCCCTGTAACACTGGCAAATCTTTTCTGTAAAGAGCTGGATGGTAAATATTTAAAGCTTTACGGGCCAAAAGTTCTCTGTCACAGCTGCTCAACTGTGCCACTGTGGCATGAAAGCATCCAAAGATGACAAGTGAGTGTGGCCGTGTTCCAAATAGAGCTTTGTTTACAAAAAAACAGATGGTCAGCTGGGTTTGGCCTGGGTCACGGTTTGCCAGCTGTTTTACAATACCTTAGGTATAATCCCCATTTTATGGAGGGTAAAACTGAGATACAGAAAGGTTAATGGAAATTCATTTGCCCAGGGCCGAGGGCCAGCTGTACTTGGTCATTTCCAAAGCCTATCCTCTTAACTTCCACATACACCGCCTCCCCCGCAAGGGTTGAGCACGGTCTGGGATAGAGTGGGTGGATCAGACTGCCTTGAATAGCAGTGTGAAAAGCCAGACTTGAATTCAGTGGGAAGTGGGGAGCTGTTGATGAGTTGTGTTTTTTTGAGCAGGAGCACAGCTTCCTAGAGCTGTGCTCTGGGAAGACAAAGTTGCAGTGGTGTGTGGTAGGCTAAGGTGAAAGAAAGGCTCTTCTTTTACATAGTTTTTGGGTAGAGAAGCTCACTTCTTCGGCAGAGCCATTTCTGACCACTGTAGAAGTTCTCCTTGGTATTCCAGATACCCACATGGCCCCACCATGGCTCCAAGGTGAGTGTGTATGTGTGTGTGTGTGTGTACACACATATACTTGTTGAAAGAAGTTTGCCTAACCTTGATTTCTTGCTGGATTGTGTGGACACGCAGAAGACTGGTTTTGGAGAGTAGATCTATTTTAAAGTACCTTTAACTTCCAGGAAGAGAATGAGCAAGAGGTACCAGCATCACCTCCCACTCAGCAGTATCCTTGTCCATGACCCCTTCTCCCCTCAGCTGATGACCTTGGGGTGGATGGCTTTAAGCTTTGGAATGTTTCCACAGTCCTTCGGACGTAGCTTGTGGGATCCCTGTAGTGCTTGAGGGCATCTTGGGTGCATCTCCTAGCTGGGGAAGGGAGCTTGGCTCTAGGAACCAGCCTGGTCAATCTCTGACCTCCTTTTCTTTCAGTCCGTCATAGTTTGTGATTCCAGATGGTGGATGGTTCACTCCTGAAATTCTACCTTGTGAGGGAGAAGGAGAAGGAGTCCCTGAGTCATCTGTGTCCTGGAGGTTCAGGGGAGAGGCTGGGCTGATTTTGTTCTGGCCCATTTCATAATGCTGGGAGCCACATTTCTAAATATTTACTGAACACTTAGCATGTGGCAGATGCTATGCCCTTTAGATGTAAAAGTCTTCATAACTGCTTTCTGAAGTAGTCTTTCTTATGCCCATCTTACAGCTGAGTAAACTGAAGCTCAGACAAGTTGAGTAACTTGCCCCGGGGCATTCAGACAGCAAGGGATAGAACTAGGCTTTGGGTTTTTGTTTATTTATTGTTCAGTTCTTTCAGCCGGAACATAACTGAATAGGGGAATGAGCCTAGAGTCCGTAGGAGGGTGTCATGGATAAGGTAAAAGCTAGGAATAACATTTGTATTTGTATTCAGAGAAGGAGCATTGTTGAATGTCTAAGGGATTACAGAGCCAGTCAGCCTGGGTTCAAATCCTGGCTCTGCCACTTGTTACCTCAGACAAGTTAGTTTACCTCTCTACGTTTCACATTTCTCTGGGAAAAAAAATAGACCTAACAATGGTATCCACCTCCTAGAATAAGTATTAAATGAATTAATATGTGCAAAGTGTTTATACTGGTGCCTGGTATACAGTAGGCACTATAGGTCATTTATTAAGCTCCTACTGTGCATAAATCCTTTTTTTAAAAAAAAAAATGTTTTATCACTCAGTCCTCATAATAACTGACAAGTAGATGGTGTTGATCCCATTTCATGGCTAAGAAAAACTAGCTTCAGTGAGGTTAAAGAGCTTGCCTGAGGTCCTTCATCCATTCTTCACAGACACGTATTGAGAACTATGTGCTAATGCTGTAAGCACCTTGGACACATCACTGGACAAAAGCGATCCAAATCCCTACCCCATGGAACCTCCAGAACTGGGACTTGAACCCGGGGCTGCCTCTTTCCCTTCTCATGTTTTTTCTCTCCCTCTTAACAATCTAATAATCACTGGCATTTAGGACTGGCCGTAAAATGACCAAGATGTCTCCCCATGTCCTTCGCTTTCTCGGTGATCACAGAATCGAAAATGATCTTGCTTTATTAGGCTTTTGATCTCTGACAACTTGAGAATCCTAGGGCAGGAAGGTAACATGGATTTAAGGATTAGATGCCTTGGACCGAGGTATGACACAGAATCATCCTGCGGCGTACCTCTTCAGCTCGTGGGTCTCTGCGGTGGAAGACCCAGCTCTGAGGTTGGGGGTGGGAATAGCCAGGGGGTGTCTGTCCCCTGTTCTTGATGAAGTAGGAAGTGCTTCTCTGCCTTGCCCGTTTTAGAATGAGGCTCCCTAACGGGTCCACTCTGTGATTCCAGGCCCTGGCCTGTTGTCCCATTTTACGAGCCTCAAGGGGCAGTGCCCCATTGCTTGAGATTGCTCTGGGCCCATTGGAAGAATAGAATGGAAGAGAGCCAGGATGAGGGGAAGGCTCCCCCTGCTCTAGAAGTCACACACAAGATCCCCGAGCAGGCCTGCTGGAGATACAGTGATCACCTCCATTTGGGTGGAGACGTCATGGGAGTTAGTATGTGAACTTGTTACTTATAGATGGACCAGCAGGGGTACAGTATTCTCTTTTGAGCAGTCATTTGTTCGTATCCCTGTAGGGGAGAAGAAAGGGTGCCGATCTATAGGGCCTACATGTCCCTCCGTAGACTCACAAATCTGTGGAACCTAGCACTCAAAATTGACGAGGTGTCTAATTTTGTGTTTTGGCCTTTTTTTTTTTTTTTTTTTTTTTCCAGTTAGGGAGAAAGATCTCAGGTGAGTTTTCTTGTGCTGTTCTGCAAGAAAAGATTCTCTTGTAGTGACAGTTCTGTGACAGGAGCAGGTCTGTATGTCCCCGAAGGGGGTCTGCTTTCCTGATCCCATGGGTGACCTAGCCTCTGCCTTTCAGGATGCTGTGTGCACCAGTGCTGTGTTTAAATATGTCAGAATTTGCTGGGTTTTTAAAATTCTTATTAGTCACAGAATCCCAACAGTGAAAATGATGCTGGGCTTTTAAATGAAACCGATTACATTCGAGGCGATCGTGAGGCCGTAAATAACGCCACTCACACACGAGTAATTGAGGGGCTCTGTGTTTGTGTACTTGGCTTCTTTACAAGGGACCCAGGCTCCTGAGAGCTCCGCTAACTCAATAGCCCTCCTTACCCTGAAATGGCCCATTAAAAGATGCCTGTTGGGTGGTAACCTCCCCATACGTTTTCTCAATAAAGAGAAAAAGATGGGCAGGGGCGGGGGGAAGGGGGGTGATGGCGGTGGGGCGGGGGAGGCTTCTCTTGCCTTTAGAGGCACTGCCTCTCAAAGCCGTCTGGAGCAGACTGTTGAGTTCTGTGTCCCCATCCCATTCAGGCCTTTGCATGCTTTGAAGCTTTCTTTAGCTTTTCCCTGCCTCTTGATGGCAGAGCTCTCAATAGGCGAAAGCCCGGCTATGGGTAGCTGAATGGCCCTCAGCACGAGGCTCTGCATGTTAATGGCACCGGCTGGCCCAGGGTAGCGAGCTGGTGGGACCCTGGCTGCTGCGCAGCCCCCAGCAGCTGCCTCTGACACGGGATAGGATCTGAGCGGGTTCCTAAAGTTGCCTCTTTGGTTTTTGTTTTTGTTTTTGCAGATCTACACGGACTGGGCCAATCATTATTTAGCCAAGTCGGGCCACAAACGTCTCATCAAGGACCTCCAGCAAGATGTGACAGACGGTGTCCTCCTGGCTCAGATTATCCAGGTTGTGGGTAAGAGTGGGTTTTACGTCGGGGATTGAGGAGTTAGGGTGGAGACCTAGAAGGGGTTGTTGAGCTGGGCAAGGGGCATGGCACACTGAAATCTCAGGAGAATACAGTGTTTCTGCCACGTGGGTTGACCATTTATTCGATTCTGTTTTGTGCTTGGGGGTCGTGGGTGCCAGCTTGCTTTTTCCGATAAGAGGACCCCCTTGATGCTCTGAGAAGGGCTGGAGGGAAGTGCTGGTGGTTTGGGGAGGGCTCTCTGTCCCTTTCTTGCCCCTGATCTGTCTGGCTTTCCTTTCCCCCCTCTGATGGTATTTTTTTTTAACGGGTTATTTTGGAAATAAATATTTCCAAATATTTGGTAAATACCAAAAACAAAAAAATGTACCACTCGACTGGTTTAGTCCTGCCAACTTTAATTGGGACTGAGAAATCAAAGGATTGAATTTTGCAGAAGGTTGGTTTTGGTTTTAATACTGGGGGAAGGGAGCTGGGGCCGCATGCTTGGGAGAGAGGGCTCTCCCTGGGAAGGCAGGCACAGGCTGGGCACAGCTCTGCCTCCAGCCTTAAAGACTTAAGGGAAGTGCCCCCTGCATCCCTGCTTGAGAGCTCAGACTCAGGAGGCAGGAGGTCAATTAGATGACATTAGGCTGATTGTTGTCGCTGGCAGCTTCTGTGGCTGCCTCATGCCCAGGGAAAAGGCATAAGGACAGAAACCCCAGCCCCTTGGGCATGTGTTGTTTTGGAAGAGTTGCTTATCGTTCCAGTGTGAGAAAAGTGGCCTTTAATAGTTGTAGCCCTGCTCACATCTGTGGAGATCGTACCTAAAAACATAGGCAAGCTGGCCTTGGCTGATGACTTTTGGAGAACTGCTGCCACTCAGATACAAGGGTCCCTGATGTCCTAAGATGGGTTTCTTAAGATGAGCTTGAGCCTGGTTCCCCTTCTCTGTCTTCCCCTGCTTGTGTTAGCTGCCTCTTGCCATGTAACACATGGCCACACACTTTGCATGTACGTATCGTCTCGTGGTTTCTGGGGGTTGGAATGCAAGCACGGCTTGGTCGGTGCCTCTGCAAGGCTGCAGTCAAGATGTAGGCCTGGGCTGGGTCCTCACACGGAGGTTTCCTCACACGGAGGCCTGGGCTGGGTCCTCACACGGGGAGGGGACCAGGTTCACTCAGTGTTGGCAGGATTCACTTCCTTGCAGTTATAGGAGGTAAGTCTTGATTTCTTACTGTTGGCTGGAAGTCTTAGCTCTCAGAAATCCCTCTCGGCTCCTTGCCATGTGCATCTCTTAGTGTGGTTGTTTTTTAATTTAATGTCTGTATATATTTTTGAGACAGCACACACGTGTGAGTGAGCAGGGGAGGAGCAGAGAGACAGGGAGGCAGAGGATCCGAAGTGGGCTCTGAGCTGACAGTAGAGAGCCCGATGTGAGGCTTGCACTCAAAAACCATAAGATCATGATCTGAGCTGAAGTCGGATGCTTAACCAACTGAGCCACCCAGGTGCCCACCCCCTCCTGCTGCCAGTGTGGTTGCTTTCATTTTTTTCAACGCCAGAAAGGGAGAAAGTTTCTAGAGCAAGTTGGCTAGCAATTTGTCATCTACGATGTAACATGATCGTAGGAGTGACATCCCGTGTCCTTTGCCATATTTTGTTGGTTAAAAGCAAATCGCAGGTCCTGTCCTACTCGATGCAAGGGGACGGTACAAGGGCTCGAAGCTGAGTGGGAGGAGAGTTGGGGGTCCTCTAGAAGTCTGTCCACTACACTTATTCCTTTTCATCTCTTTCTCCTCCCACGCTTTTCCCCCCACAAACTTTTCTGAGAATTGTTGACCCTGAATGTCACGTGCGTTTCAGGTGTACAACATAGTGACTCAACTCCTTTGTTATACTCACCGCAGGTGTAGCTACGATCTGTCCCCATACAATGCAATTGTATTATTATTGACTATATTCCCTATGCTGTGCCTTTTATCCCCATGACTCATTCATTCTGTAACTGGAGGCCTGTATCTCCCACTCCCTTTCACCCATTTTGCCTTTTCCACCCCCTCCCCTTCCCTCTTCCTCTGTGGCCATCTTGGACTGGAACCTATTTTTTCTTCCTCGCACTCTTCATCACTCGTGCTAGTCTTTGACAAATTTCTTTCCGTTTCCTCAACATCCCTACAAAGTAGGTGAGATTCACCCCATTTTACAGTTGCAAAAACTGAGGCTCACTGAGTCTCAGCTCAGTATTACCCAACTAGTCTGCAAGGGGATTCTAACCTGGGTTATTTTGCTTCTAAAGCTTCTGTTCCTTGTTCTGCCATATCATATATCTCCCCTCTCAATCTAGACACGGAACCCAGTACAAGAATCTACCTCCTTTCACTTCGTGTTAGTAACTCTTTCTGGAGTCCTGACTGTGTGCCAGCATTGTGCTCCAAGCTAGGAATAAAGAGACAAGTGTGCAAGGCCTGTAACTTGGAAGAAAGAGCAGCATCTTCTTGGTGAGGTCCTCAGAGAAGAGAGGACTTGCACTTGAATGGAGTTTTGATCTCCACATCAGCCGTGTCCCATTCGATACATTAGCAGCACGACTGTGGCTGAATCTCGGGGCGGTGCAGGATTTCTGCCAGGACCTTCTCTGCTTCCAGCCCTGGGAGCAAGAGATAAAGGGGAAAGGGTGAAACCAAGAGGCCTCACTCTCATCCCAGCTTCCTTGCTTCCAACCGTGGGCCCTCCGAGCCCTTTTCCTCCCCTGCCTCTGTTTCTCTGTCTTTAAAATAGGCATGGCCTGATTTTTGTAGCAGTCTTAGGAAGTGCAAGGTAGGTATCGAACATGAAACGTGTTTGGAAACCAGTGTTCCTGGTAACCGCCCTCTAGAAAGGTATGAGTACGAGGATGACGAGGCTTTGGTATCCATGTTAGAGTGCGCATGATAGATGCGTTAGGTCTGTCAGGGCTCAGAAGAGGTGAACGGTAGCACGGGTGTCCAGAATTGACGAAGTATGGTGCTACGGAAATGTCTGCCAGCACAGTTTTTATCCTTGCTCACGGGGAGGCTTCCCTGAATGTATTGAGATGATATGAATTTGCCTAGACAGTGACCTTTCTAGGCCTAAGCCACTGAACCAGTTTCAGGGCCTCTCGTTAGTCCCAGCGGCCGGCTGCCTGTGAGGCCCCCAGGTTGCTTTCCCTCGACCCTCCAAGCGAGGCTCGGTTCTGCTGGGGACTCTATGAGCAAGGCGGGCATTAGCACCTCTGTCTCTGCCCTGGACTTTACTGGGCTTACACCCTGTGCTCTGTGTGTAGAGGACAGAGACCCAGAAAGTGAGGAGCTGAAAAGATAGGTACACGTAGGAGTTCTATGTGACTACTCTAGATTGTTTATCAGCCAGTTCAGAGCATTTAATCTTTGAGGGTCTTGTGAATACCCATCTCTTGGTGCAGGAGGGGAGTGGCGTTTTCTGACCAGGATCCTGAACTATTGACCAATTGTACTCTTTACTTTGAAGTCCATGCCTTCTCCCACACGTGTCCTTTAAAATAAAATGTAGGGGCGCCTGGGTGGCGCAGTCGGTTAAGCGTCCGACTTCAGCCAGGTCACGATCTCGCGGTCTGTGAGTTCGAGCCCCGCGTCAGGCTCTGGGCTGACCGCTCAGAGCCTGGAGCCTGTTTCCGATTCTGTGTCTCCCTCTCTCTCTGCCCCTCCCCCGTTCATGCTCTGTCTCTCTCTGTCCCAAAAATAAATAAACGTTGAAAAAAAAATTTTAAACATAAAATAAAATGTAAAAAGGTACATACATATGTGTGTATGTATTGAACATACGCATATGTGCGTGTGTATCCCTGTTGGTCTAAGATTTTCCCAGAATTGGAGTCTGTTGTGTGCTGGACAGAATTTTGGTGTTGCAGTTGTTTTGGCTGATGAGCCCCCACTCATTCTGGAAAAGTCCCTATCTTCCCTAGCTCCCCCACGCAGAGCTGGAGGGACTCTCCTCTATCATTCCATTGGTTTCTGTGTTGGGCCTGGGTCTGAGTGGTTTTTTTCGGCTCCTGGCATTTAACATGGCGGCCGGTGTGCAATGATGGTCAAGAAAAATCAAGAGGACTAGGGATTAGACTTTCACTCATCGCAGCTCCTGCTTCTACAAGCCTGGTTGGATTGTGTCCAACGGGTGGCTGGATGTTTTCCCTTGTCAGCCATTAGTATTCTTCTGAATATGCCTCTAAACTAGATGTCATGCTCTCTTCCTTTCCAGGATTCTGTCTCAGGTCTCAACTCAAAGGTTTGGAAGGGATCTCTAAAAGCCCCAACCTGAGACATGTTTTTTTTTTCTAGAAAGAGCAGTCAACAGTTAAATACTTCCTGTGATGGGCAGCTTACTACTTCCCCAATCAGCTAGTTCTGTTGATGGCGATATGGAATCCTTCTGAACCTTTTCTTTGACTAGGTCAAAATCCACCCTCCTTGGTAGTATCTCCCTGTAAGTGCTAGTTGTACCCTCCGTGGCTATGAAGAATGACCGTAATCTGAGCCAGGAGCCTCAAAATTGAGGACAGTTGTGGATTAGAACTGTGAAATAAACTAGGAATTCCTATATAATAGGCATAGGAATCTGTACTGACAGAAACATCTATCGGGAGAAGACCGGACTTCGCTGTACTGGAGAACACTGACTAACAAATATAGAGGAAGTTGCAACCATGATGGTAAAGATTAGTTAAGGCAAGAATCCATGGATGCTGACATCTGGAGGAGAAAGTTTGAGGGGCAAGCTATTTGCATGGTCTCAAAGTGTCTCTCCGCTGATGGCTTATTAGTTGTATGGGGAAGGTATCCACACAGGGGAGTATCCAGGTGTCATGACCAGGAGATCAAAATTGTATCATTGGCAAGGGGTAGATGGATGTCCTGTGCTTGCTGATGTGATGCCCTGAGAAGAACATAACATCACTTATGTTGAATTCCAGTCAGGGATGGAAAGCCTGAAACTAATCATGAGGAATCTTAGACAAACTCCAATTGTAGAACTTTATTACCAAAAAAAAAAAAAAAAAAAAAGCCTATATTGTTCAAAACTATCACTTCTGTGAAGGCCAAAGGCTGAGAAATTGTTCCAATATAAAGGAGATTTAACAGCTATGACAACTAAATGTGCTACTAGATCCTGATTAGGGGACTAAAATGCTATAAAGGACATTTTTAAGGCAGTTGGCACAATTGGAATGTTCTAATTGTACCATGAGATAGTATATATTTGCAAAGAACAAGGATGTTAGTTAAGTATAAGGGGCAAAGGACATGATCTATGTAGTCTAAAATGATTTCAGAAAAATATACACACATACATACATACAGAGGAGAGGGAGGGAGGAGATGAGAATGGATGGTATATGTGGATTTTCTGTACTATTCCTGTGACTTTTCTGTCAGCGTGAAGTTACTTCAAAGTAGAGAAAAGAACACATTGAAAAGAAGGCCCATCAGAGGCACCTGACTGGCTCTTGGTTTCGGCTCAGGTCATGATCTTGCATTTCATGAGTTCGAGCCCCACATCGGGCTCCACACTGACAGTGTGGAGCCTGCTCAGGATTTTGTCTCTCCCTTTCCCCATGCCCCTCTCCTGCTTGTGCTCATGGGTTGCACATGCACTCGCTCTCTCTCTCTCTCTCTCTCTCTCAAAACAAATTCGAAAAATGATAGATAAATAAGAGCAGGCCCATCAAAACTTACAAGCAGAAAGATGGTCCCTTTGAGAGGACAACCCCTATCTAGGCCGGGGAGTATAATACATAATGATTGAGGACCAGTGGTGCTGTGAGACCTGACCCATGATAGAGTATAGGGGGTAGAATCAAGGAAGGGTTCCTTGAGGACTTTACCTTTAAGCCAAGACCTCAAACTTGGAGTTAGCTAGGTGGAGCAGTCGGGAGGGCATTCCTGGCAGATGAAGAGTGTGCAGAGATGCTTGGGGGGTAGAGAGCCAAAGGGTCAACGAGGCAAAATCAGGCAGGCTGCCAGGCACAGGGCAGCGAATTCTGGGCTTCTGCCTTAGCACCGAGGATAGTGGTTGAAGAGTTAATTTTTCACAGCGGGGAGTGCCATGATCAGATGTGTGGCTTGAAGGGAACCCTGAAGTGTTAACCATAGACACTGCTCCTGAGTCTTCAGCTACCCCGGAGAGATCAATTCTAGGGTCTGTCTACCTATCCCAGGAGTTGGGTTTCTCGGGTAGTGGGAGGATTTGGAGCCCACGCTTTCATACCATCGCTTCTGCCCTTTAGGCAGCAATGGATCTTTCCCTCCTGCCTTTCGTGTCCTGCTTTCCGTGACCGAGGGTCCGGTCTCTGTTCAACCTCTTATTAGTGTGATTATCTTCTGGAGTCATGAGCTGCCCAAAGCCGGCAGTTGCCTGCCAGCCCATCACGGTGCCATCGCCATGAGTTATTAGAGAGGTTTACGAGGCCAGGATAAACAGCATGAATCAAGAGGGAGAGACAGGCCTCCCTCCTCCAGCTTACATTGCTGTCACTCAGGGAGAATGCCAGAAGGGGGTGGAAGGAGGGTAGGGGAAAAGGGGTGGGAGGCAGGGATGAAAGGAGAGAGAAGGAGGGAAATAGGATGAACAAAAGAGGATTGGAGAGGAGGAAGCAAGGACAGAGGATAGGGGAAGAGATTTCCCATCAGAGGTGACGAGAGCTGATAGCAGCCCATTTTCCATCACCATTTGGGTGGCCTCTGAGCACAACCAGGAAATTCAGACAACACCGAGGATTGTGCCCTCTTTCCATTGATGACCTGCTACTGTTGTGTGTCTTTGGGTAAGTCCTCTGCCTTTCTGGGCAGCCAGTTTCTCTCTCTCCTGTTGGCCGGGCTGCCAGCTGCCCTGTGCATGGATGCATATGAAATGTTCTCATCCCTTCCAAAGAAGTCCGCTGGAAAGCAATGAACTGATGCCACTCTCCTTACTTGAAAAGTGCACTGAAGCTTTCCAATTAATAACTTGTCACCTTGTGTGCAGGCAGGTTACCACATTCATGGATTGAGAAGGTCTTGAACCTGCTAGAATACATAAATGGGCACTGGCACTTAGGGATGCTAGTTTGAATCGTAGTTGAAGACTTTGGGGACAAATGCCTTTGCTTCTTTGGTTATCTACTTTTGTGTTGCCGCCAAAGACCCCCTACCACAAGTTAACCAAGTTCTTCTTCCTTTTCGGCAGAATCAGAACTGCTGTTATTGCTCTGAGTATTTATGACAGTTATGGAAATTCTTGAGAATTTAAGCAAAGGAGAAGTATTTAAATTACATGAAATTGGGAATTAGGAGGTTCAAGATATTTTTTTTGCATTTTTATTAAGCTTTTTGAGTTTGGGCTTAAGCATTTAGTTGATCTCTTCCCGCATATTCTTTAGAGTGGTCATCCATAGGCTCCACTCCATTGGTGTATTTCTAATGTTGTAAAGTGGCATTAAGCTCCTAGGAGCTGCAGTATTTGAATTCAGGCAGCACCTGACTGTGGTTTAGGTGACAGACTACAACAAGGAAGTAGAGTAACAATTAGACCAAGTCCTTTGGCATTTTTATCTAGATGGTATATAAAGAATCTTTAAAATGATTTCCTAAGATTGCAGTTATCCATCCTTTACTTGAATGAGCACTAATGACCTAATGCTGAACTGGGTATTGATCAGAATCTAATGACTTATGCCTTTGGCCATCATGAGTATCCAATTGGAAGATACCTTGAGCGGCCTGGATTCTCAGAAGCGACGTATTTATTCTCCATTGTTGTATATCAAAACCCAGGGTCTGAGTGCAGGCCTGCCATAATTTCCCTTGTTTGAAGGCATGCCATTTGTCCAGGATCTTTTTTTTTTTTTTTCATCTTTAGTATGTGCCTCTGTATTGACAAGTGAAAAGACCATTGCCTCCGAATAGGCAGTAAAACTTTGATTCTTTGAAGCGTTCAGAATACTCATTCCTTAGCTCCTTTCAACAAATATTTGAGTTGGCTTCTGTGTGACCAGCACTGTCTTAAGCTCTGGGGTTACAATAGGAAGCAGATGATAAAGCTTGTTCTTCTGGAGCTGACATGCTAGTGACCTATTCTGACTGATTGTAATTCTGTCATTTTCTGGTGAACTAAAGAACCGATACCCATGAGTCATCCCATTCACTGGGCATTTCTTATGTGCTTTTTAAAGGCTTTATGGCACCTCTTTTGGGGGTAAGGGAAACGGGTAGAAAAGGCTTCCTAAAATGTCTATCCCACTGTTCTTAAAAGAGTTGGATTTCTGAAGATTGACATCTTCTAAGGTAGATCATAGAGTGGAGTATCTGTTAGCCTGAGCAAATTCTAAAGAAGGTGTAGATTAGGCTGAATGTATACTAACCAGACTATCTCCTAGGAATGAGATTTTTAAACAATTTTTTTCTTTTAATTTATTGTCAAATTGGCTTCCATACAACACCCAGTGCCCATTCCCCATTTTCCCCTCTCCCCCACTTCTCCCTTAAACAATTTCTGGACACTAGCTTTATTTCTCCCTTCTTTCTCGAAGTAGAGGACACCAGAGGGGTGGGGGGGGGGGGAGTCCAATTGAGGTAATGCTGAGCTGTATTATGTATTAGATTCAGGAGTTCTAAAATTGGAGCTTGGGACACTTTGATTTGGTTATTCTTTTCAGATAGTTTTTAATATCTTTCCTCTTGATGGGGATTTTTGGCATCATATTCATTAAAATCTGACATGATTGTTTGTTTTTGAAATTTGATTGTGTAAGCACTTCTTGAGCCCCAAACACACAAATGTGAAAACCAAAATCTGTAGGTCTGCCAGGCTTTCAACAGCATAGCTGGTGGAGACCAGAAAAGGAGTTACACCTTAAATGATTCAGACCAAAACAGAGGAAGGTACACAGTGCTGAGAGAACACAGACTTGCATGTGCTTTCTTCTTCTAGGGGTGGGGACCCTAAGTAAAAGGACCAAAGGGACTGGGGAGGAAGCTTACAGGGGCTTCCCAGAGGCAGCAGAACCTCAGTGCTTGACTGTGGACTCCTAGCTGAGTTTGTGGGCTTAACTCAGATGGAGACTTCAGAAAGGAAATTCATATCTTACATACTTTACATAGATGGTATGTATTATTGGGTAAATGATAGCTGCCATTTGTAGGATACATACTGTGTGCTAGGCACTGCATGAAGTATTTTTCTGGCATCCTATAGTCTATCATAGCTCTTCCTCTAAAGCAGGTAGTATTAGCTCCATCCTATTAGATGGGGAACCTGTGGCCCAGAGAGGTTGAGGGACATGGCTGAGATCACACAGCTAAGAAGCTATAGATCTGAGATTCAAACGTGGAGGTATCTTTGCCTCCCAAAGCTAGTGCCCCAACCTCTACATATGTTGCTTTTATGTAGTGCTGCTGTGGCAAACTGAAACCCCCCTGCACCCACCATAGATAGCTTGGGCTGTGTCTTATAGGGATTCCTCCTTACTTCACTGTGGGAACCTGGGCTTTTCTTCCTTGTCACTGGGATTGACTTCCAGTTAATTTAACACAACCTCTTTCTCCCACTTCTCTAAATAGCCAGGTGCTATTATGACTTTAGGAGTGTGTTTCAGATCTAACCTGGACTCACTATGTGGCCTGGGATGCATCCCTTTTAAGTCTGGCTCTCTTATTTTCTCTGTGTGCTACCACTCTGGGAATAGGATTATTAGTAATCCTATTTGTATTAAGCAATATTAGCATTTCTGGCTAAAGATGAGGTGAGACGGCCAACAGACACATGAAAAGGTACTCAACTCGCCAGGGAAATGCAAATCAAAACCACAATGAGATCACCTCACACCTGTCAGAATGGTTAAAACCAACAACACCAGAAACAAGTGTTGGTGAGGATGTGGAGAAAAAGGAACCCTTGTGCACTATTGGTGGGAATGCAAACTGGTGCAGCCCCACTGCAAGACAGGATGGAGGTTCTTCAAAAAAATAAAAATAGAATTACCATACGATCCGGCACTACTGGGTATCTACCCAAAGACTACAAAAACACTAATTCAAAGGGATACATGCCCCCTTATGTTTATGGCATCATTATTTACAATAGCCAAACCATGGAAACAGCCCAAATCTTTATTGACAGATGCATGGATAAAGATGGACAAACACACAATGGAATATTATTCAGCCATAAAGAATGAAATCTTGCCATTTGCGACATGGGCTAGAGAATATAATGCGAAGTGAAAAAAATCAAAAAGACAAATCCCACATTATTCCACTCAGGTAGAATTTAGGAAACAAAAGGTAAAAAATGAGACAAAACCAAAAAATGGACTCAACTACAGAGAACAAACTGATGATTATCAGATGGGAGGTGGGCGGGGGATGGGGATTAAGGAGTGCACTTGTTGCGATGAGCATTGAGTCATGTACAGAACTGTTGAATCACTATATCGTACCCCTGAAACTATAATGCTGTATGTTAACTACACTGGAGTTAATTTTGTTTGAATTAAGTAAAAGGAAAGGATGAGGTAAGATACTTCATCTGTGCCTTTTGTCCCCAGGAGTGGAGTTCTAGCTGGACTGACCCACTCTGAACCGTCCTATCTTCTGTGGGGAGGTCGTAGCTGTCTAAGAGCCGAAAGCATAATCAGAGCTCTGTTTCCCAGTCTCCACACATTTCTGTGATGTCCCAGTGCTCCAAGACTGTCGTCAATGCAGTTGTCTCTGCTTTAGATGCCGACGACCTTGCCCCAGCTGTCCCTGGGGGACGGTGGCTGGATGAGTAAGTCCTGAAGCTTGCTAGCTGCGGCTCAGCGTTTCACATGCCTGCGCTGATTGGACAGACCCCAGGATGGGCCTTAGGACTTGGTTGGCCTCAAGCGTTCTGAACATCACTACTCAAGGTGTTGGGGATGATTGTTTATTTTTCTGACTTGTGTTTCCTTTTTCAGCCAATGAGAAGATTGAAGACATCAATGGCTGTCCCAAGAACAGATCACAAATGGTAAGTGGTACATGGCTGTTTATATTAAGGAAGTAGCCCTTCCTCTCAATGATAGTGACCGTCTTGGAAACAGCCACACTGTAAGCTTTACTCTAAGGGATTATATTAATAAACTTAACAGCTATTTCCAAGCAGCCGTGTTCTGCTTCTCTCTGATATTTGTTGGCATTTACTAAAAAGTGGCCGTGATTTTTACAGAGTCTTAGGTCAGCATTTCACATTCCCTGTCTTTCTTGTAGAAACACATTATGCAGACCTGGTGCAAACCTACGCTTGTTGAGAATTTGGACTGTTGGGACTCAGTTCTGCTTTCTCAAAGACACACAGCGATTTCTGTTTGTGTATATGGTGCTAGGGCACAGATGAGGTCATGGCGTCTTGCTCAGAAATGGGGGCATGTGATCTGATTGCCTTCAAAGGTTGGAATGATGTGAAATCAGAACGGTGGCAGGAAAAGTGAAGTGTACGATACTATCCAGACCATTGTTAACGTGACCTTGACAAGGGATCTTCTCTCTGGTGTGATCTGCTTAAGCTCTGACATTAGAGCTGTTAAAAAAACAAAAACAAATGAGTCTTTTAACATCTGTTCTTGTTATGTGTCCTCATAATCTTTGAATTAAAATTCATGATCACTGTTGAGGTCAGAGCACGTTAAATTGCAGTGCTCTTAATACCTGGTTTTTCCCTTCATCGTGCTTTTCAGATGTGAATGTTGACACGAATTGTGTACATATCAGTTCGTTAAGATGATGGTCCTACCTGCTTGACATATGAAGGTGGCAATTTAAGGGCAACTTTTTTCTTTTTTTTTTTTTTTCCAGGACCTTAATTTGCTTTCAGAAATCTAAAACTAAAAAAAGGCATAATCTGTTTTTTCTGACCTCCCCCTACTCCCTTTGAGTTGACACAATTTGATAGTCTCATTCCAAAGTATAGCAAAGTGATTGGCGATCCTTGGTTTTACTTCTTAATTTTCAGGGTTGTTAATGCCAATGAGTCGGCCAGACAGACTTTTCGGTGACCTTTATTTTTTACTATAAAGAGGACTGTGTGTGGTGTGATGGGAGTCATTTTTCAGTTTACGTTTTGAAACAAGTTTTCTGTTTGTTTTGGTTGGTTTTTTTTTTTTTTTTTTTTTTGTCCTTTCACTGGAGATTTTTTTCTGTTGGTTTGCTCCAGAGAGCAACCACTCCTTACATAGGAAAGTCCCCATGCAGATCTCCCCTGGCCGCTTTGACTTTTGGAAAAGCTTGGCTGCTATTTTTGTTAGAGCTACTGCAGCTGTCTAGTATATTAATAATTGGGAAAACGTGGAAGATAGAAGACTTAATTTAGGGTAAGCATTTTACACATGCAGGTCCTCTCTTCGCACGAAAGAGAGGCAGTACTTTCCCCTGGGAAAGATACCAATGCATTTGTCCCAGCCCATTGTGATGCATGTGTAGACCTGGTATTTGAAGGCAATGAACCTTTTATTCTCTTTGGCACTTCTGTATTTTCTGCGCCTTCTGTGGGAGGTGTTAAAGTCCACTTTCAAGATTATAAAATAATATTGCCACCTCGGGTTCCGTGGTGCAAATTTAGCTCTCCATGCAAAATGTTATTTATAAATGCTACCATGGCACCGATGAAATTTTGTGGCTTCTCTAACTCTTTCAGCTGTGAAAGTATTGTTTTTTTATGGCCTGTGTTCTTTTTTTTTTTTTTTTTTTTTTTTTTTTTTTTTTTTTTGAACATAGGAATATAAAATCCTGTAATTGTCGGTGATAATTAGTTCCAGCGTAAGGGCGGGGAGGCAGACACGGTCTGGTGGTGAACGAAGCAGAGAATATTTCATACAGGATGTGAGTCCAGGAAAATGTGAAAACCGCCACCGCAATCATTCTGTTCTATAGGAAATGAGAAAGATGACAAAGACAACAGGGCTATTGTCATTTTCCCTACATCACGAACTGTGACAAATGCCTATGGCAGAAGCTCCCCTAGAGCACGCAGGAAGTGCTCCTTAGACCAGCATGGGTGGTGTTCCATCTACGAGGACCCCTGTGTGTGTGTGTGTGTGTGTGTGTGTGTGTGTGTGTGTGTGTGTGTGCGCGCGCGCGCGCGCGCATCCGTATGGGCATATACAGAGTTAATGCATTTCTACTCATGGGAAGCATCCTTTGGGGATGTGGCACAGTGGTGAGCCACCACTTCTGGGTTCCTAGAAGGTCAGACTCCAAAGGAGGCTTTATTTAGGGCAGCCAGTGATAACAGATTTGGAGGAAACCGAGTGGGAAGCATGTGGGGAGCACCATGTTGGTAGAAGGGAGATGACCTACAGAGAGATGAGAACTTGGGCAGTGCACCTGCTCAGAGGGTAACTGCACCTCCCTGAAAATAATCAGCAGAGCTGATGTGCTCACTCCCTGAGAAAGTAGGGACTCTTCAGGGGCCTTGAGTAACGGAGCCAAAGAAAAACAATGATGTTTCAGAGCAGGAGGAATGAATGCTCTTCCAGTTTTTAAGGGGCAAGTTCAGTCCATCAGCTAATCTGGGGGTTGGGCCAAGAGCTTTGATTTTGGTGGGTAGGAGGCCCAGCCCCCTTGCTTCTGACCCACTAGGTTGCTGAGGAGCTCAGGTCTCAAACTCTTGCACCCCAGGCTCTGCTTCAAATGTCCTTTTCCAGGAGGATGGGGAAGTGAGAGCAGATGTCTGTGGCATATGGACTTGAAAATCCCAAGGGCACTGATGCACAGACATGATGGGTGTGGCATTGTCACTTGTAGCCTGCCAGTCAGCATTCACAGAGTGCCGACCAATGCCAGGCACTGGGGTGGGCCAAGTGAATGCTCAGGTGGGCAAGATGTGATCCCTGCCCTTAAGGAACCAGGAGACCAGAGAATAACAGTGCAGCTGTTTCCATAGACCTCTGTGCACGGCACAGTGGGGGCCCGTTCCATCTGAGGACAAGGGGAGGTTTAAGAATAACTTCTCGGGAGGGAGTCTGAAACGTAAGAGGGTGCACCACGGGGGAGTGATAGGTGGAAGAAGATTCACATCCCTGGGGCATCTCTTTACTAAAGGAGGTCCTGGACCCTTGCAAAGGGAAGGTTTTGCAACATTTGTTGATGATCCTGCTGCAGTGCCATAAGCTGTCTCTGGTGAGACCCCTCTTCTGAGGTGAGGAGTGGGGCACGGAAGAGCCAGAGTACAACACACCCCATGGGCATGGAGGTCTTTGGGTCTGGGACGGGTCTGCATTCATCATCACTACCCGGATCACCGCATTTTGGGAGGGCAATTCCTGTTGGGTCCTGGAGTGAAATTTAAAAAACCACAGCAACAAAAAGTTTATTTTTGAGAGCGAGCATGCAAGCAGAGGAGGGGCAGAGAGACAGGGGGGCAGAGGATCCAAAGTGGGCACGGACAGCAGCAAGCCCGATGCAGGCGTCAAACCCACGAACTGAACCATGAGATCGTGACCTGAGCTGAAGTCAGATGCTTAACTGATGTGAGCCACCCAGGTGCCCCCTGGAGTGAAGTTCTTTAAAGGGAAATACCCATGGTCATCCAGCCTTGTGGAGGGAAGTTCAATCATGGGATCTGGGAGGTGAGAACCCTACCTGGTGGGAAATGGTCGTCCATGATTTTAATATCAGCACTAACTTGTATCTGCACAGTGCTGTGAGGTTTGTGAGACCGTTCATACTTACGGGCACATCCTGTCCTCCCAACTCTGCTGTGGGCCTGCACAACATGCCCCCCTTTCTGGTGAAGAGAATGAAGTGCCAGGTGGTGAAAGGCTGTGCCCAGGAAGAGGCAGAGCCGGGACCGTCGGCATATACTGTCACTCTCTCCTAGGCCTCCTAGGACGAGACCGTGACTGTGACAAGACAGGCACAGCAGGGACTTCTCTTTCCCTAGCAAGCTGGCCTCAGCTTGTGTTGAAGGAGTTCTTTGCCCGGTTTCAGGCTGACCTAGACACGGTGGGGGCCGCGTCCTTGGAGACGGAGCCGTGGAAACATTCCCACCCCCTTTCACCCACCAGTCCATCCATTTGGCCCTTAAATAAGTTTGTGTGTGTGCGTCAGAGGCGGGTAAAATGTTTTGTCTGTTGAGCATTGCCATGGCAACCCAGAGGCATCTTTTTGGCTTTCAAGCGGTGAGTTCAGCAGAGTTCTGCATTAGTTTGGAAGGAGAAACCTTGCCTGGAGCCTGGCCCGAGGGCACTGCCTGCCTCCTCGAACCTGAATCCTGTACTCCAAGACGGGGCCTCACTTTGGAGCCTTGGAATGGCTGCCACAGGGAGTGGTTTTCTTTTTTAATCATTATTATCTTACATGGCTTGACTTTCTCTTGTCGGTTAGGAGAGGTGAAAGTTAGCAAGGCCTGCTGGCCCTTTCAGCGGAAAGCCCCAGGCCTGTTTACCCCTCTGGCTGCTGATCTCAGGCCCGGGGTCATCTGGGGGCTTCCAGCCCACAGCCTCCTCCTGAGCTCTCAGGGAGGGCTCTGCCTTCTTCACTTAATGCTTCTAGACTGAGGGCCGGCCGGGCTTGGGAACCAGACAGGCCAAGTTCGAGCTCCTTCTCTGCTATTCTGTGGCCTTGAGCTCACTAGTGAACCTTTTTGAAGGCTCTATTCCTGCTCTGTAAAGTGGGGTTGATAATACGTCCCTCAAAACGTTTTTGCAGTACTAATGAGGTGGTAAAAGAGACGATAATGGAGAATACTGATCACCATGATAAAATACAACTGGAGCCTGTAAAGTGTCAGCCTTGTGCCAGGTGCCTTGCTAAGTGCTGCCCAGCCGTCCTCTCCCTCCATCCTCCCAATAGCCCTTGCAGGTAGGTGATCTTACCCTCATGCTCCTCGCCTATGAGCAGCACTCAGAACATGGTAGTTTCTCTGGTGATGATTTGTGCATGTAGTTCATGTGTTGGAAACATGGAGTCCTCTGGAAATCTGAGGAAAGCTAGGGCTCCCTCCTTCCCAGATTGCACACACCCCAGAATTTTGCATATGGCCTGAGCAGATTGTAGATCCCAGAGGCTGGCCTACGTGCCCCCTAGGGCTCCACAGACCCAAACTTCAGTGCTCCTGCTGCTTTGGGCACAGCTCTGCACCCCGCCCTGTCCTTCAGGGGTCTCCTTGGAAATGGTAGCCCTGAGTTCCCAAGACCATAGGAGTTAGCACATAGACACAGAGAAGGACTGGGCAGTAGTTTTCAAACTTCCATTGCGTGAGCAGAATTCCTTTTTTTCCCCTCCCCCCAAAAATCGTACATGGGACTGTGGCTTTTCAAGGTCTTTTTGTTGTTGTTGTTCTAGATTACTGACCTAGGAAGCAGAGTTGGAGCTTGAACCCAAGTCTGTCTAGTTGTGGTGTTGGCTTCTGTGGCAGAGAAGGGGTGTAATAAAAAGTCTGCACCTCCCAATCCCTGCTCTTATTTTTCACGTGTGCATACAGCAGAATCATCAGAAGGGGGGCGCCTGGGTGGCGCAGTCGGTTAGCGTCCGACTTCAGCCAGGTCACGATCTCGCGGTCTGTGAGTTCGAGCCCCGCATCGGGCTCTGGGCTGATGGCTCGGAGCCTGGAGCCTGTTTCCGATTCTGTGTCTCCCTCTCTCTCTGCCCCTCCCCCGTTCATGCTCTGTCTCTCTCTGTCCCAAAAATAAATAAACGTTGAAAAAAAAAAAAATTAAAAAAAAAAAAAAAGAATCATCAGAAGGGAAGAGCTGGAGTATTTCTGGAAAGGGCCTGAGTTGACCTGTTGATGAATCCGTAAGAGCTGAAAAAGGAGTAGGGGCCCCTAGTGAGAGGCAGCCCGTTAAGATGGCGTTGGGGAGCCCTGGCGCCAGGTACCTCCCACTGCGTTCTCCACAGACCTTCCTGGGCCATGGGAAGGCCATCTGCAACAGAATCGGGTTTCCAGGCCCAGTGACCTTGAGCCCTCCTAACAGCTGAGAGAAAGCAGGCCACATGCCTAGGGAGTGTCTGAGCTCCTTGGGCAGCTGAGTTGCCTCTTCCCCGGGCCCCGGGCCTATTTTTACACCACCCTAAGGGCACACACATGTTACAGAACCAAGAAGGAATGAAGAAAAGTCTACAGGCCACTTAAAATTTAAAGCAAAGTGGAAAGAGTTCAGGGCCAAGGTTAGTAGGTGGCATCCACCACTTCACTCAGTGGTACTGTTCTGGCCAGCAGTCTCTTTCAATGTGGAGGCAACTTCCGGGTGTGTCTGTCTCTCTCTCTCTCTCTGTCTGTCTCTCTGTCTCTCTCTCTCTCTCTCTCTCTCTCTCTCTCTGCCTCTTTGGTCACACCTCTGTTTAAACCCTCCTTGGCTACTCCTTTCCCCTTCCGTACTCTGAAGCACACAATGGAAAGTCTTTCACAATCGAGTTAGCAGCGTTTCTTGCCACTCGGCCACTCATCCTCTACGTCCCAGGCATACTGGAACTTGAGGTGCCCACAGAGAGACTGTGCCCTCCTGTCTTTGTACTTACCACATGCTCTCCAGACTGCCTGGAAGATCTGATGCCTGTCCCACCTGGATCAGGTAACCTTTAACCTTCAGGTCAATCATTATCTCAAGGAGTTGAGATCTATTAGATGCCTGATGGCTTGGGTGTCCCCAGGTACCTGCGTTTCTCATAACACTCCCTTGTGGTTGAATTATCTTCTTGAAGGAGATGCCATGTCTTTCACTTGAGTATCCTAACTTAGGATGTACTTAGATGACTGGCGTCTAGTAGGCATTTAATAAACGTTAAATGGACGGACGGATGGATGGAAAGACTAAGAAGGGAGCTGGCCTGGACTTGTCCATGTGACTGAAGGGTTGTAACATTCCACTCTTCATCCTTGTCTACAGCTGAGCAGCCATGTGGGTATTAGAAGTTTTCCAGCATTACCCTAGAAGTATCTTTCCTTCTCAATTCCTTTTTTTTTTTTCTCAGTTTATCCATAGGACATTGCAGTTAACTTTTAGTTTATTAAGTTCGTTTATGTTGCTTGAGGTAAGCATTTTTAGGTGTCCTTATGACCAGAAATTTAAAAAAAAAAAAAATAAGTGCTTTACATATTTTAACTCCTTTTATTTTGCTAGAATGGGAAATAGATTTTGTCATTCCATTAAATGGCTTGGAGAACTTAGACCCTGATGCTGCGCTCTGCCAGAAGCTAAGTGTGAGTCATGTTAAAGAACCTCTCCTTGGGGCGCCTGGGTGGCTCAGTCGGTTAAGCGTCTGACTTCGGCTCAGGTCATGATCTCACGGTTTGTGAGATCGAGCCGTGCGTCGGGCTCTGTGCTGACAGCTCGAGCCTGGAGCCTGCTTCGGATTCTGTGTCTCCCTCTCTCTCTGCCCCTCCCCTGCTCATGCTCTGTCTCTGTCTCAAAAATAAATAAAAACATTTAAAAAAATGTTTTTTTTAAAAGAACGTCTCCTTCTTTTCCACTTGTGCTGTAGAGCCTGAGGTTATGGCCCTTGTCCTGGATTCTGTGTTCTTACGTGATTAGAATAGCAAACATCTATATACCTATGACTGGGCAATGTCTTAGACCTCTGAATTGATGGATTTTAGCTCCATAAACCCCTATGAGAGCAGTTACCTTTATTCTCACTTCACAGATAAAGAAACAGAGATTTAGTAGTGTGCGTGAGGTCACATAACTAATAAGTGACAAGCTGGGGCTTGAACTCTGGAAGCCTGACTCTAGAGTCTGTTTCCTTAACTGTTAGTCTATTCTGCATATAAGGAAATTGAAGTAGAAAAAATGGAATGTGACATGGAGGTACAAAGATTATATTTGTAATACTCGCACTTGTGTAGGTCTAGATGGAGCCTGGAGATGAGGCCTTCCATCTTGGGAAGGAGATTTGGTTTGAAGAAGAATAAGAAGACTGGAATCAGGCAGACTTGGGTCTCCCATCCCAAGGCATGTGTGCTGGGCAAGTTACTAAATCTGAGCCTTTCTCATCTGTGAAAGTGGGGTTATGATGGAAGCTGCCCCCTAGGGTTGCTGCCAGGGATGGATGAGCAATGGGATGATGATCATCTGGCATCGTCCTGGCTCGTGGAGAGAGCACGTCTCATGTCCGTTCCCTTGCCCGCTTACAGGTCCTGTATAGCCTAACTATTGTGCATTGAAAGGTTTTTTCATACTCCAAGTAGGCACCCAATATGGTAGGGTGAACAGTGGACCCCCAAAGATGTCCACGTATTAATCTTCAGAACCTGTGAATATGCTAGGTTACATAACAAAAGGGACTTTGCAGGTGTGATTAAATTAAGGGTTTTAAGACTGGAAAATCATCCTGGATCATCTGGGCAGGCCCGGTGTGGTCACCAGAATCCTTCTAAGAGGGTGGCAAGAAGGTGAGCAAGGACATTTAACTATGGGAGCAGAGGGAGAGTGGGGGACGAGAGATTGGAAGATGCTATTCTCTGTCTTTGAAGACGGAAGAAGGGGCTATGAACCAAGGCCTGCAGGTCTCCACTAGCAGCTAGAAAAGAGGACGAAATAAATTCTCCCCTAGAACCTCCAGAGTGGATACAGCCAGCCGACTCCTTGATTTTCAAGCTCACCGAGAATGATTTTCCTCTGAAATTATAAGATAATTTTAGGCTGCTTTAAGCCACTAAATTTTGGTCACCTGTTGAAGCACCAGTATGAAACCAATACTCTCTGGGAACCAACCAAAATATTTCTTGCTATATTGGACAGTAAGCTATTTGGGTTGCTAGCAGAGGCTCATTTTGCTACTGCAAGCTCCTTGGATTTCTGAGTTGGCTGGAAGTCGCTTCCATTGTTAGAACACTTCAGAATAGAGTTTTCCACATTTGTACTGAGTTTACATCAGGTCATTCTAGGGAATTATGGGGAGAACAGAGCCCCACATTTCATTTTCAGTACTGCACGTCCTTGTTGTGGGTCACTTCAGACACTAAGCTGTCATGGGAGCCAGAAGTGCCAGTTAGAAGTTGGGCTTCAGGTATCCTGACCTCTTTGTGGACATATACTTATGTATAGGTATTTGTGTTCTTCAACTAATGCACGTTTGTCTTGTAACTAATAGCACATTTAAATAAATTTTGAGGTCTTTGTCACATTTTGTTATTTAATGACATCAAAACTTTATAATACGTATAGTGTTTTTCATCTTTTAGTTCAATAAAAATCTGCGTATTCTCGGCACCTGGCATGGTGCTAGGTACATTGGAAGTGCTCAGCCCGTGTTTCTTAGATGAGTGAGCTCAACAAATAATGGCCCAACTGTCCAACAACTTCCCAGAGAGTGGGGGTGATGTTATACATCAAATTCTAATACGTCAAATATGCAATATGGATTTTGTATTTTTAAATGCTGTAAAGAAACTTGAGTTGTCCTAAGAAATTCTCTCAAATCTCTCACAGTTTTCTATTTTCACTTCATGATACAGGTGTGTGGAAAAGACACCATTATAGCAGATTATTTTCATCAATAAGGGAAGTAGTGTTTGGTTTGGCAAAACCTCCTAGGGCGGTGCTGCTCCAGCCTTAGTGTGCATGAGAATCACCTGGAGTGCTTGTTAAAACAGTACAGGGTCCTACTCCCAGAGTTTCTGATTCAGGACTTCTGGGGTGGAGCTGGAGTATTTGCATTTTTAACAAGCTTCTTGGGTGATGCTGATGCTGCTTGCCTGGTGACCACACTTTGCCAACGCTGTCTTCAAGCCAAGTACAAAATGTCTCTTGGGCTCTGCCCGTGCAAACATGCATTTAAACATAAATGAGTTTGCAGAGTTGTTTAAAATTTAAAAAATTAAGAGTATCTCTATAGGGTTTATTGAAATGTAAATATTTTGAATGAGCCAGTCAGTTGGCTTTTTTTGGAAAGGTTAAGCTGCTGTAGACATCCTCTTGTCTGAGCACTGTAGTAAGCTCTGCATGGATAAGATCTGAATCGTGCACGTGGCTGTGGTCTTGGAGCCTTCAAGTGCGTTCTCTACTACCTCTTCTAGCTCACTTAACCTGTGTGACCCTTGGTTTCCTCTATTGCAAAATTGAAGCAATAATCCTTTAGCACATTGTACTCTACTGCCAATGTCCAAGTAGACATTAACTTCTTTGAGGGCACTGTTACATCTGTCCACCTGTCCCCATCACCTGGCACTGGTAGATGCTTTGTGAATATTTACTTAAGAAATTCTCAGCACAGCCTTAGGACTGAGGCACTATGAGTGGCAAACATGGAGCTCGGTAAGGTTGAAGAACTTAGCAAATATGAGGGTAAGTGAAGGAAGAATAGCTACACATCTTTTTGAGCTGAGAGGGAAATCGGATGGTAATTTATAACCATGTAGACTGTGGTTTATATAACAGCCATCTGGGCCTCATGCTTGGATCCACCTCCCTGCATATGTCTTTGTGGAGTTCTTCTCTTTCAGCATCATGTCAAAAGAGTGTTTTTGTATGTGTTTGTTTTTTGTTTTTAGATTTTTCCATGAAGCAGAGCTTAGCAAAGAATTCCTGTTTGCATTCTGTTAAAGCACAGTTAGCCTATGACATTTGCATATTGGGAGCCAGTCAGTAGGTGTGCTCACTTCAGCAAAGGGAGGTGGATGGATGCCAATCTGAGGTCAGGCCCCAGAAGACCTTTTATTTATTTTTTAAATGTTTGTTTATTTTGAGAGAGAAAGCACAAACAGAGGTGGGACAGAGACCATCCCAAGCAGGCTCCATGCTCAGCCCAACACAGGGCTTAAATCCACAAACCGTGAGATCATGATCTAAACCAAAATCAAGAGATGCACGTTTAACCGAGTCACCCAGTGCCCCGAGAAGGCCTTTTGCAACAAAAATAAAAACCAAATAGATGCTATTAGTTAGTTGAAAATCCATGTACTTCATAAAAATTGATCTTCTAGCTTTTTCTTTTTCTTTTTTTCTTGTTTTTAAAGAAAAGATAAGATGATCTGCCAGTGCTGGGTTGGCACTCCCTAGGCCCAAGTTGGCTAAAACTGGGTAGCAGCTGCCGCTTTTAGATGGTTAGGGGCTGCATTTGTCCTACTCCCCACCATTCTCTATTGTCATAAAACCAGCTTTTGTTATTTGTTACCTGTTTGCCCCCTGCACACATTTGAGGTTTGTGACCCCCAAATTGTCCTGTTCTTACAAGTATCATGAACTTGCTCAGGGATCCTAAGCACTGGCATATGGTGGTTTGAAAGAGCCCTGTTGGGAGAGCATTTGTACTTCAAAATGATGCTCATAAATGCTTATATTGTATTAATTTCTGCTCCTAAAGAGTTCCATCAGTATAAAAACATAAATGTCTCCTGCAACACATGTAGAAAAGAATATGGGAAAAGTCAGCTCCTTCCTCTGTGAAGTGTCCTTTGTCCTTTTGATGTGAAGATGAGATTTCATTCAAAGGGATTGCCTGCCTGGTCTCCTGGTCAGCTGGAGTCCCAGGGTAGGGAAGGTGACTGGAGTGGCCAAGAGCGATAGTAAAGCTCCTGCCATTTGGTTGTTAATATTCCGTGTTTGTAGAGGGCCTCTTAGATCCCTTTCCATTAAGTGTTCAAATTCTAACTCTGCCGTTTAATGACCGCAGTTTTAGGAAGGCACTTAAGCCCCTTGTGCCTCCATTTCCCCATCTGGAAAATGGCAATAGTAGCTACCTCATCTAGTGGTGAAAATGAACTGAAATAATAATGTATGGAAAAGAATTTATCCCAGTGTTTTGTGTTTTCTAAGAGTGTAAATATTAGTTTCTTGGAAGGCCTCTGTAAGGCTTTCAAGAAAGGGATAATTATCCCCATTTTTCTGAAAAGAAAACTGGGACTCAGGGAAATCAAGGACCTTGCCCCAAAATAGCCAAGGAGCTGAGAAATCCAGACTTCCCCTCTGGTCCCGTGAAATCCCTAATTCCTCTCTCGGAAGGTAAAACTTCCTCTTAGTAATGGCTCCAGTTACCGTGTAGATGACATTTGGACGGGAGCTTTTCCTATGGAGGGGATGGGGGCAGGTGACAAAATCCCCTCATTCTCACACTTTGCCCTGAAGGAGCAGGAAGACAGAGAACATGCAATCAGGATTCTCTTCACTATTGTGAAGGATAACTAGTTACCTTTTCTGGGAGGTTTTGAGAGGAAACCAACTCGGAACTAAAGCCTTTCCTGGGGCCTATTCTGGTTCTCTGTGGGAATCCTACAGAGGAAGCCCTAACTAAAACAGAAGGCCTTTTAAGGGTTAGCCTGAGGATGGGGCATTTCTTTTGACTTGATTTTTTTCCCTGTCTTGTGAGACCTTTTTCACAGAGACTTGAAGAGGTTTTATTCTGAGTTTAAGATGTACTAATAGTTTACTTATGAATAGCTCTCAAGCGCTCCATTTTTATGGCGACCCAACAGCTTACATTTCACCTTTAGGAGGAGGCTATCTTCCTAATAATATAGGTAAAATTACATTTTATTAAGTGGCCAATATTTAATCATTTTTACCTCCAAAAAATTGCAACCTTGCTCGACTGAATACTTGACAAGGACAGAAATAGTAACAGAGATTAGCATTATATGACACGTTAAAAATTGTCACTATTTCTTCCCAGGTGCATTAGATATCTTATAGCCTTGGAAAGCTCAAGGATATCCTGAAATAGAGACCTTCCTGGTCTAGCTTGTTCTCCTCTTCCAGTGGAATTCGTGCCTCCGACATGCTGCCTGTGGCAGGAAACAGAGTTGAAGATTATTTTCATTATTAATAATGTTCTTAATTACTTTTGATATCCTATGTTTTCTGATGGGTTGTCATGTAGCTCTTTGCTCAGATCCGTCACATCTAGTTTCTTGGTATATTTTGTGTACTACTTGCAAGATCTCCCAAATTCTATATTAATCATCACCAGTGGTCTAGAATTCAGGCTCTGCTCCATAGCCATACCTGCTAACAGCTCTTTGAACTTAAAAAAAAAAAAAAAAAGATTGACGTTCTATATATGAAAGGTGCTAATAGTGTGCCTGGCATATAATAATGACCCACTAATTGCTAGTAGCATCTGGAATTGGAGTGGAAAGGGAAGGGCAATTTTTGAATTCCATCTCCTGCAGAAATGAACACTGCAGGGTGATATGTACAGGCACAGGGTGACAGCAGGTGCCTTCATGCCAGCCGTCACCAGTGGGAGGGCAGAGTCTTACAGGATTGAGTATTGAGGCATTCTGCTTGGCTTTGCTTTCCAGGTTAGTGATGCTGCCAGGGTGTTTTGCACTTGTGTGCTGGTTATCCTTGGAATTGCAGGGTTGACGTCCACAGACAGACCGTTCATGGGCAGCCTGGAAGGACCATAGCTACAGATGATGGTAAATAGGCTGAAGCACAAAACTGCATTCAGAGGCTGCTATGAGGGACCTGGCCACCGAACCGGGGAGCAAGTTTAACTCTTGGCCTTCATCTGCAAATGATTCCCGTTACCCTGTTCCTTTCTATGTATTTGCTTTGTGGGTAAAATGATCTGTTCTAGTGGTATTGCCGAAGTGGAGGGTTTGCTGCCCTTGTGGAGTATATCAAAGATCTGCTGTTTTGTTTTCTATTGCGTTTATACTCTGTCTCTTGAAGACCTTGTGGTGGTTTATGGGTTTCAGGATGTAAATATGACAAAGCTACAGAAAGAACCAGGCTAAAAAGAGCACAGTGAGTCAGTGTCAGGCTTTTGAGTTGGTGAGCTGATAAGTGTAAGCTAACCCTTACCTCGTTGGCGACCTCTGTTGAGTGGGGAGTCTGCTCTTGTGTGCGCTGTGTTTGCTGCGTGAGGAAGGACCACGCTGGCTTGTCACTTCTGTTTCCCCTTCCTCTAGAGCAGAGGCTGCAAGAGAGTAAATAGTCGTTATTCATCAAGGAATGAATGAGGCGACCAAGTTTTAGTTAGCTCCTGGGTAGAATTCTCTAGCAAGTATCCACAGTAGCACTCTTCTCTGTTGGTTCAAGAGGCAGCCACACATTTGGGGTCCAGAAAGCAGGATTTTCTTGTTTAGGTTGGCGTCTGGGTTTGTCCCCTTCTCTGTAGGAAAAGCCAGGGTTTTCTGTGAAAAGTACTTGCTCCTTCTTAACGGAACTATTGGTCTGCTGTCTTAGGGTTTTTTATGTCACTTAGTAAAGGATAAAGGAGACTTTGACCAGAAATCTTTCGGGACGGGAAGTACTAATTCTAACAGGGTCAAAATGGATTCTAGCTACAAGGAACCCACTCGTAGAGAGGCCATACTAGCATCATGCACTTTAGCGAGCTTCAGGGCATCTCACAACTCCCGAGTGATCCCTTTCAGGAGATGGCCAGTGATCTATAATATTCTGCCATTACGGAAGGGTATGAAGAAAGAGTCTTTTGAAGCTCTGGCTATATGAACTTCCAGACCCTTGGTCGAGGTCAGCCTATCTATGCCTCAGCATCTCTGTTGAGATAGTTACCCACCTTCCCATGTTCTCGAGGAGGAATTTGAAGCTTGAAGCAGTTAGTAATTTTGCTAGAGTCTTGTGGGTAGTCTGAGAGAGAGAGCCAGAATCCAGCGGGGAGAAGCCCAGAGTCTGTATTCTTCCAACAGATTATGGTCCTCTAATAATTGTGATGGGATACAGGTACCCGTGGGAGACGTAACCCATGGGAAGACGGCAGCAATCCCTCTGCCCTGTTGTGAATTAGTTTACCGCTGTCTTTTTAGAGTGAGCTTGCTGAGACCTAGGCCCGACATCAGGTGATAGAGAGGACCCAGAGTCTCCGTCTGGGCTTGAGGGGAAAGTCAGGAGCAAACGGAAGGCAGCCCAGGTAATAAGCTTGTCGAACTCTCTGCTTTGTCAGGGGCCAGCTCTACACATAGCCATGGGCATGTCATAGCCTTAGAAGTATAGTACAGGGATGTCCTGTCAAAAATGACAACACTGTAACAAAAACTGCTAGTTATGGGGCACTTAGGAAGCACCACGTATATATCCTCCACCACCCTGTGCAATGGGTGTTCTAATGCTCATTCCACAGATCAGACCATGGAGGTAACTTAGTGGAGATCAGGGGCAGAATCAGGATTTGAGGCCAGGTTTGTCTGACTCAAAAACCTGGGATACATCCCTGAATGCCACTCCTTAGCCCTAATCACTTCCCTCTAGCATTTGGGCCCAGCTCCTAACTTGGAGGTGCTTAGGCTCCTCCCTTTGGGGAGTATTAGGAAGTTAGGCCACATTCCTCTGAAACCGGAGCAGGGAAAATGGTGTTGGCAATGGCGTGCTAGATAAACGCACCCAGGGGCATCTGTGCGCCTTTCTGACCATGCCGATGCCCAGAGGACTTCCCCCTCATCCCTACAGAGTTCAGCTGTAGGTGTTTTTTTATGGGAGCCTCCAGAGTAAGGACTGATTTCTAGAATTTGAGCTATACCTCCCTTTCCAGATTTCTCTTTGTCTCGAGGGAAAAATCGAGAAGTCAGAGTGTAATAGGAAAATGAAATAGTCTAAGCATTTGGAAGCAAAGTGGAAAAAGATAATCACTGGAGGAATTTGAGATTCTTGTTTTCGATTGTTGTTTCTCCTTGAAAGGATTTTTTGTATCCATATGGACTTAGCCATGTGCCTTAACAGCAGAGAGACTCCTATAAAGTTTTTTTTTTTTTTTAAGGAATTCTTGACAACATCTCAGCTGAAGTTATAAATATCATATACGATAAGGTGGATAACATTGCCAAATTAAAGGAAGGAGCTGGGCAAAGCACTAGCAAGAACAGACCTAGGAACCAAAGCCCCATCCAGCTCCCAAGTCCCACATTCTTCAGCTGTTTGAAAGGCACCAAGAAAGCGAGAGCTGGTATGAATGGCCAAAGCTGGGACACAGGACGTGGAACCCCTCGTGCTACTGGGCTAGGATGGCTTCTTGCATCAGCCAAGCTAGCCGCAGCTTGTGGCACTCACAAGGGGAGATGCTCTTGAATATCTCTCCACCTGAGATAATTCGAAGTACCACCATACATGACTCCCATTTCTGGGGTCTCCTAAAATGAAAACTATAATGTCTAGGCCCCACCAGCTCTGTCTCACGGGATTGTTGTCTCCAGGACCACATTGTGGCCCACGAGCCTTGTGATCATGGGATCATGCTGGGCTCCAACACTGATGGAGGTGTCCAAAAAAAAAAAAAGTTCAGCTGGACAGATCCTGCATCAGGCCACGGCCTAGGAACAGAGGCAAGAGACACCACAGATGAGATGGGCATTTAGGAGAGTGTTTCCCCAAAGTTCATTTTGCTTTTTGATTTGGTTTCATGGTTGGATTTCTTTTTTTTTTTTTCCTTCCTCTTTTCTATTTTTATTTTTGGAAAGGGGCAGAGGAGGGAGTGTCAGAAAGGCACGGAGGCCTGTTGGATAGGAAGCAGACCTTCCTAGGACATGTGACCACAGATGCTGACCTTCCCTTCCCATCCTTCCCTGTCTCCATGCCCAGCCCGGATGTCACTGGAGCCCCCACATCAAGGATGCTGCTTGAGCCATCCCTGACACAAAATAGCCCATCTTCAAGCTTTCAGATCAGAAGGGCTTGGTCTGGCTGCTGTTGCCCTGGTAATGGTTGGGGAGGTGACATGGTTCAAGGCTTCCCTAACACCTAGGAGGACCTCTGCCTTCTCTCTCCTGTCAGCTCTTGAATGTGGCCCCATGTGGCCGGCCCTCTGCTCTTGCTCAGTGTCCTGTCTCTTAGCTCTTGTCCTCTGCCACCTGGCTGCCAGCCATGTCAGCTCCCTTTTGGTTGCCAGAACGTGGTATGCTGCATCCTGCCTGGAAGCTTTTGAGTCTTAGATTCGCTAGGTGTAGTGTGGTTTTTCTCCCCGCTCTGTGTCCAGCTAACTCAGGTCTCCGCTCAAATTTCCCATCAGTCAACAAAATCGTCCTGAATATCTGCGATGGGGTCCTCACTGTTCTGGGTGCCTGGGGCGACATCAGTGAATAGACCAACAAAAAGTCCTGTCTCTGAACCTACATGCTGTCTCTTCCTTGAGAAATTTTTACCTACCTACCATGCCCCTGGCTAGATCCGGTCTTCTGTACATGATAGATGTTGTCTATAATTACTTGTGCATTGACTTAGTGCCTAGTGCCCTACACTAAACTTTAGGTTCTTTTGAGGTCAGGGATTATTCACCACTGTATACGCAGTACCGCACATTGCCTGACATCCAGTAGGTGCTCAGTGAATATGGGTCAAGGAATGGATTAATGAATGACAAGTAGCAGTGCCAGGTGTGAGGGTCACACTTCTGGAAGGAAGCTGAGCAGATGTGTGGGGCTCATGAAGAAGCTGCACTGTGTTTTTACAGTCCCCAGAACCTGCAGGTTCTTACTCAGCCTTGTCTGCAGTCTGGATCTTCCATTGCCTAGGCTTTACGTATTTCATGACTTCTAGAAAATGGCTGTAACCGTGCCTGACTTGAGTGCGGCTGCTGTTTGCCTCTCTTCTCAGGATGGAGATCTCTAAGGGGCCTGATGAGACACTCTTAACTCCTGAAAACTAGTGCCCCATTTACCTGTATGCCTGGAGCCCATCCTCCCCTTGGCCGTGGTGGTGCCCATAGAGATGGTCTTCGTTTGCATTAATCATTTTCATGCGCTTTGCACTCAGCTACACTGGTATTCAGAGAAAAATGCTGCCATGACAACTGCCACAACAGATGGTATTTGATCAGTCTCTAAGCTACCAAGGAGATCTACAGCAGTTCTTTCGAGCTTTGCATATTTTACTTTATCATGAGACCCAGTCCAGCCTTAATCATGGTTGAAATGCAAAGTTTTCCATTTGCCTTCTGTCCCTCCCCCTTGTCTTTCCAGTTGTTTGGCATTTGTTTTGACTTTCCTTGCTCTCTGGCTGGCCTGGGTGGAGATGTGCTCTTGGAAGTGGGAAACAAAGACCACAACAGACACAGTGCATGGAAGTTGCCTTGCATGTCTCCAGTTCCAAGGTGGTTGAGAAACGATTCACCTTTGGGATGGAGATACCAGCTGAGACGGCAAGAGAGCCTCCATGGCAGCCTTTCTCTCCCAGATCTTCACAGATGCACATGGTGGAGGCCCTGTGTGGCCCCAAACAAAGGGAAGACTGGGAAATGCATCTTAGTCTTGTTTTTTCCCTTTACTCCACACGTGCCTTATCCAACCTCTTTCTGCTCCCAGGGTCTCCAAGTAACATTGTGGTCTCACTTCTGGGCTTCCCCGCTCCACCCTAGCTGATGCTCCAAACTCCAGGAACTCCATCTCACAGCTCCTGGACCCATTTCTACGGTAGCAACTATGACAGCCTTCTCACCCGGTGTGAAGTGCAGCTTTCCACCCCTGCTCAGCAACATTGGAATGTCCGGCTTTGCAAAGATTTTTTTTTTTTGGCTAATTTTGGAAAGTAGTTTATATTGGCTGCTATGTGTTAATGAACAACTTGGGTTGTATTTACATACTTTGCTGGTTAAGAGCCTTTCCCATCACTCTGTATCCCAACTTTAACCAGATCTGCCTCTCACACTGCAGGTCTGGATTGCACATGAGCCATGAGCCTCATTAAAGATGGGCATGCGGACACCCTTGTGCTATGAGTGCCCGGGACATGCCCCTTACCTGGTGTGGTGGCAGTTTGCAGTTTCAACAGGGCAGGAGAATAAATTGTTTACCTGTATGGTACTGGAAGAAAACCTTAAGGTGAATTTTAATCACAAGAGAGGCTGGATCAAAGAAACATTCTCCCCTTCTGATCTCCTTCCAAGTGAAGCCAGGAGGTTGGAATGCACATCTGACCCTATTCTGCTTCCCAGCCCTGCTCTCTTCCTGGGGTGCAGATGAAAAGAGCGTGGGTCTCAGCAGCCTTGTCAGGAGTGATTTTTAACCTTAACAGAACATTATTAAAGAGTGGATTTGAGGCTTGAGGAATGTTTTTTGAACTCCTTCTGTGAGCAGAGAAATCATAGTGGAGGGGGAACAAATTCAAGGCGCTTGATGAGCTTATGAATCGTCTTTTAAATGATGACCCGAGTTCTTATTTTTAGTTTTAACATATTCCAGGAGTGAGTGCAACCCAGCCATCCAAATATTGCTCCCTGTTTTATCTCCTCTTTAGGAGAAAGCATTCTTGATGACCTTAAGCCTTCTCTCTTCGCCTAATGAAGATCCTGGTGCTTCCTTTGTTCATATGCTCTGATTCTCCCGGAGATGGATATGAGTTGGGGGGTGTGTTGGTTGGCCCTCTGGACCCTAAAGAGAAGGGTTATGTAAATGTGGGCTTCTGGACAGGGAGGAGGACTCTGCACCAACATGGTGAGAAGAATCGGACACAGTGCCTGGAACAGAGCAGACATCTACACAATTAATTATATTGATTGAATGACGAAAATCCTATAATTCAGGTTTCTCATCCCTAGCACTATTGACATTTTGGGTAGGATTTCCTGTTATGGGGGGACAGTCCTGTGCATTGTAGGATGTTTAGTAACCTCCTTGGCCTAACCCGCTAGATACCAGTGGCACCCCCACATCGTGATAACAGAATGTAGGCAGATGCCCCCTGGGGATGGCGAAACTATGGCCCCTTCTCTCCCACTCTCCCTGCCCTGTAGAGAACTGATCTAAATTATGAAATCTTTGAAAGCATGATAGGGATTTTCAAAAGCAACAGGAGGAAAAAGTAGTCTAGGTAACCTATTTAAACTTCTTCATTCCTTTACTAGAACTTAAATTAAAAGAAAGCCCAGTAGATGGCCAAATCGAAATGAACCAAGTGTTAGCCTTGCAGGAAGAAATGACCATGTACTTTAAGTGATAAATGTGTTGAATTGCTCCGTGAATGTGCCAAGTAAATGTGCTTTATGCCCTTTGGAAGGGAATTTCTATAGAATTACAGTGTTCTAGGAGAGTGGTACTTTTCTTGAATATGTTGGTGGGTGTCTTTTTTTTTTTTCTTTTTAATCAATGTCACTGTGCTGCACTGTTCTTGAAAACCTTAACCTGCCCATGCCTGCACACCTGTGCTTGCCAGGATAAATACCAAGTGTACTATTTTTGATTTTACATTAACAGATTCAGCAGTGGTCAGCTTTCTCTTTTTCTCGTTTTCTGTGGGGACCTAATTGCCAAAGCCTCACTAGTCCACCGTGTGCAAGATCTACTGAAGAAAGTAGGGTAGGATTATTCAAAGAAAAAAGGGGCAGAAGAATTTTATAGTTCTATCATGATTTAAATATCCGTGCCTCTTTGTGGGGGCAACGAATCCTCTGGTGTGGTTTTGGTAGATTACCTTTGTGTACACTTGAGGAATTAAGGACCGATGGTTATTTTTAGCAAAAGCAGAGTTTTGTAATGGGGAAAGAGCATTTAGAGAGAGAATTTTCATTAGTTACAAATGTAAGCAGATGCCTTCAGAACACCTTCCACGGGGCCCTCCTGGCCATTCTCTTCCTTCTTTCCCCTTCCTCTTCCCTCTAAGATGATAGCCCCTGGTTGTCACTGCCGTCGCTCTGATGTGGAAGGAAGGAAGAGTTGAAAGCAACCCCCCTTTGCACTCGCCTTGATAAGAAATGGCTTTCTGCAGTGGCGGCAGGCCTTGCTCATAGCATCAGCGTTGACTTAGTTTGCAGGAAATTGCATTTTGCCCCTTTGCCTGGAGATAAAACACCTCCCAGATGAGGATCTTTGAGGGAGAGCTGGAGGCTGGGAGGGAGTTGGGAACCTGTGCTAAAAGCTGCAAGGTTGGGGGTGTGTGGGTGGCTCAGTCTGTTAACCATCCAATTCTTGATTTTGGCTCAGGCCATGATCTCCTCCTGGTTCGTGAGATTGAGCCCTGCATGGAGCTCTGTGCTGACAGTATGAAGCCGGCTTGGGATTTTCTTTCTCCTTCTCTCTCTCTGCCCCTCCCCTGCTTCACTCGCTCTCAAAATAAATAAACTTAAAAAAAAAAGGATAGAGCAGTCTCAGGCTCCGGGTGTACTGGAGTCTGTAAAACCAGGGCGGTTTTATTCAGGTGGCCCATAGCTTAATAGAGTGCTCGGAAGGTCTGCAGACGAGGAGCAGAGAAGGAAGATGCCAGACATGCATTTCGGGAAGACTGCCTTGGAGCCCTACTCTACTCGTGAGATCTCTTACACTGTAGACGCTTAGCTCTGTGCCTGGTGAAATAGGCTTCGGAATACCACTTGGGGGTGGGGGAGTGGTCACAGGTACACTGTGAAAGATGGTCATTTATTTGAGATCCACTTTATGGGTTAAACACCTATTTGAGTTCATAAGAATGCTGATAGAGCCCAAGAAGTCGGGGGGCGGGGGGGGGGGGTGTGCTGTGGTGAGGAGGCTCTCCATTGTGGATTGCAAACTGCAGTTAGTTCAAAGATCCTTGTGCCAAGCCAAAAGCAGTTTCTTTTATTTATGGTCACCATTGACGTTAATCGAGCCTGAACATTTTCCTGTAGACTAAAAAATCATTAGCCCTGACAACTGAAGTCAAATCAGACCTTTGGGAATGACCTAATTGTTCTTTCCCGAGGGCTGGATGTTAGCTTGCCCTTGGCCGTGGCATCAGCCCTGCCAGGCCTGGAAGGCCTTCCAGACTGTGGCAGGTGGGTTCCTTCTTGTCACAGAAAACACAAAGGACAGAGGGGCTCGTTCTGTCACAGCCCTCCCTCGTCATCTGCAGTGCCTGCCGTCCCGAGAATTTTGTGAGTAAACGCAGCCCAGGGCCCTGCCGAAACTCCCATTCACTGTTTTCCCATTTGACGGTGTGCCGCCTCCATGCTGGAAATTCCTCCCAGCTGCTGGTGGACGGGTGGGTCCGGTATCCCCCTTCGTCCCCACTCCGTTTTTCTGGCAGCTGCTCAAATTTTCAGGATAGCTGTAGTGACAGTGGTGAACATAGGGACTCATTCCACCCTGCTTATTTTTGGCAGCCCTGAGCAAGCCAGGGCCTCGACTTCTGGAGCTGTGTGGTTGGGATATTAGGTAACTTTTTCCTGTGCAAGTACAGACAAAGAGTCCTGACCCGCACCCGTCCCTCTGTCCGTCCATTCATCTGCTGTTTCCGAGTCGTTTTTGCTTGTTGTGAATCTTTGCAAATGCACCATGAACCCTCTCTCTGACATAGCCCTTTGTTCCTGATAAAAGATGGCTCTGGAGAAGGCTGAACGTTGATTGAGTGTATGTCGTTCTTTTTTTTCCCCCTAGATTGAAAACATAGATGCCTGCTTGAATTTCCTGGCAGCTAAGGGAATAAACATCCAGGGGCTGTCTGCAGAAGGTGAGTCAGAGCGCTGGTTCTAAAGCTGCCTTCTCATCGTCAGAAGCGCCCACCTGTTACTTACTGATGCCTTGAATACAGCTCAGTCCAGGGGTGCTTGTGGGCTCTTCTGCTTTTGTTTTCCTGTTGGTTTTAAGGCAGCTCAATGCTTGTCTAGACCGGAGGATGCCAGCTTTTTGACACATCCCAAATCACTCCAGGAACTTAGAGCCCACCATGCTGGCCGTGTTTGCCACACCGAGCGGGTACCAGCGGTGGAGCTGCTTCTCTGGAGAAGGGCTTAATCAAACAATACTGATCCGATTCACCCGGCTAGCAATTCAGTTAATTATCAAGCCAGGCCTTATCTGTGGGAGAGAGAACACTTAGCCACAGCACATATTTAAGTTGTACAGTTCCCAGGGAAAAACGCCCAATCCTTATCTCTGACTTTTATTAGAAGCAGCAGCAGCAGCAGCACTTTTCCTAGCTCAAAGAAAACCAAACCCCAAACACGTGATGCATTAATGAGATGCTACGTTTTGACATCCCGATTAGTTTTTAATTAACTCCAATTGGGTGGCTAATTAGCACATTAGCTTGTGCTGGTGGTTTGCTATTCAATTAGGTATCGGTCTGGAGATGGCTGGTCCGAATTCTCAGCCGCCTCAGGCAACATCTCACCCTGGAATCTTTTGCTCTCTCCTGTTTGTAAATACAAGCAGCTGCCAGCTCAGACGCTGCCACAGGCCCCGGCATCCTCCCAAACTCCTTAGGCTGCACCTGCCTCCAGTTTTCCCAGAACAGGTAAAGCAGTTTGGGCTTCAGATGACACCACCTTTTCCCTAGCAAGGTTGCTGTTTGAAAAGATGCCTGGTAGCATCGACTCCGGTGGTCAGGGTGGGGAGGGGGCGGGCAGTGAGGAAGGAAGCAGCCCAGTGGAGCAGGTAAGTTTGCCAGCGTGATCTGTTTGGGGCCCGTTCCTTGTCTTTGCCCTGCGGTGCAAGCTTGGTTTTCCCGGCTGTTGGAACTGTAGTCTCTTCCGGTATTGGGGCCGGGTGGCTACTCTTGGAGCCACGTGGGCTCGTCGTTTCTGAACGCGACCTCTCCTATGCTGGGCCTGCCCCAGGTCAGGAGGGATGGACACACTCCTTCCAGAGGTCTCCATTGCTGCTGCTGGGTGGTCAGCCCCAATCCCAGCTCTGGCAGGGGTGGGGTGGTTGGAGGGTTCCTTCTCCCTGGGGAATGAGCTCTCTGTGGGGAGGAGCTCCGGGCTGAATGAGTCTGGGCTTTGCGACACAAGTTGCCGGGGCGTGGGGGTGTTGGTGTTGGTGTGGTGTTTCCATGGGTAAGTACAGAGATGCAAATTGCCTTTCCAAGGAATATCACTTCCTTCTGGTTCAGAGTTCTTGTGCTAGCTGGTGGGTGTCTGGGACACACTCTTCATAGTTTGTGGAAGGAGTTGGACCCCGGGCCTCTGCCCACCGGCAGAGCATCAGCAGGGAGTTTCAGAGTCCTGCTCGGCAGAAAGGGCTGAGGCAGTGGGGGAGGGGGTGGACTCTGTCTCCTGTGGCCTGGAGGTGACAGCCGGCCATCTATCTCTGCCTTGTCCTGCTGCCTTGTTTGTCCCTCTGCACCATCCTCTTTATACATCCAGGCATAGATTATCTATTTCACATACTTGCTGAGTAAACAGGTACCCCCTGTGCTCCCAAGGCTTTTCGATGCAGCAGCTCCAGCATTCACAACTGAACTGGGAAACCTTGGGGAAACCTTGGCTTAAAGAGGTTGCAGGTGACAACCTCAAGGCCTGTAGCTAGTGAGCGGAAGACAGGGTGTGAGCCCAGGTCTGTGTGATTTCAGAACTCCTATTCATGGTGTCCTTTGAGACAGCAGATGGGTAAAGTCTAGGCATGTTGTGTGCAGGTGAAAGAAATCAGAAAAGATTTAGAACTTTGTAGGCTGGAACGTCAGAAGATAATGTGCAGCCCACAGAGGCTGAGTATCATACAGATACTCTGTCCCCGCCTTGTCCACGTTAGTTTGTGACCCTTGGGGGTCTCTGAGCCTAGAAGAGCACAGTGTAACCCGTGTGCTGAGGTATCAGTCATTGGGGCATACCTGTGAAGTGGGTTCATGGTGTTCCAGTAACCGCCCCCAGCTGTGTGATGTCGAACCCCCCCCATCTTTCCTGCTGTCGAGACTCACTTGCTGATGTCTTGGCCAGAATACATAACTTGTCAGTCATGGTTAGTTATTAGAACAGTTTTATGTCAGTGCTTATGACTCTTTTGTTTGTTTCTAAACTTTAATTTCAGACTCAAAGCTCTTTTTTCACCCCTGTGCCCCAGGGCAAGTGGGTTTAAGAAGATTGAAGAGTGATGAGGGCCTAATGACTTCTTTGCCTCCCCTCCTTCTTTCGCCTGAGCCTCCAGGATGGGACAGAGAGAGCAGGCAGAATTCTGCTGAAGTTGCTGCCATTTTCTTGGGTGGACATAATTGCCACTCTCCCCACGTGGGAATCTCTGCATGCCCCACTAACCGTGGACTCGATCCCCTGCTGCTCCCAGGACATTAGGAGCCTTTCTTGCGATTTGCCCGGCAATTCTGGCTCACTCTCAATGGGTAGCATTTATGTTCCATCCCCCTGATTCAGGCCTTCATTGTCCCCACCTAAGGTGGTCTCAGTGAGACCGTAGACCTCAGTCTCATCATCCCTGTATTCTGCACTGTAGAACCGACAGGAAGGCGTGGGCACCATCTTCCACTTGCAGTAGGTGGAACCGTCTTTCTGTCACCTGGAAGCCCCCACCATACACTTTCTCTCCCAACTCTTTCATCCCCAACTTTGTGGCCAAGAGGCAGGTCTGCCAAGTCTGTGCTGAGTAGATGTCCAATTGGGGACCGGAATGCAGCACCCGACTTGGAGTGATTTTCTTGGTGCCTCCTTTGTCTTCAAGGAGCACAGGGACCCACCTTCTTGTTCTTCGGTGAGAGGAGGAAATGACCGGTCTCTGTGACCATCAGACATTACAACCCTCCCCCACTCTGTGATACTTTCTCATCTAGATCTTGGGGTTTTCGTTTTTGTTGTTTTTTTGTTTTTGTTTGTCCATCGAGGCATTTTATTTGCACATATATATTACATCCTTAGAAAAAGAATCCCAGGATTTTCCCTCCTGTATTTTCATCTTGCTTCTTCCTGGTCCACGATGCCTGGTGAGATGGTCAGTATCATGAATCCAAACTGGTGGGACAGAAGCAGATTATTCTGCCATTTTTCTAGATCTTTAAGTTGCACATCCAATTTGGGGCCGATCACTCCACTCTTGTTTAACCTGCGTGTGAGGTTCACAGCCATTTCTCCGGCTCTGTGATCATCAACGATTTGAAATTGGCCAACGCAACCGTGCTTCATCATCAACCGTGTTTGTCAGCTGGACGATGACTTTGGAGCATGGCGCAATAAGAACCTGGCACCTGCCTCTCTCTTCAGCATTGTTAACGTTCTTGAGAACATCTGCCAGGACATTAATGCATGCCATGTGGCAGCACGGAAACATGGCAGGAGTCCTCGAGATCTTCTTACACTGACTCTTGGGGTTGGGTGATGATCATGGTGTTTGGTAGTAAGACTGATTCTGGACTCATGCAGTCTTGTGGGAAGGTAACTGGCCCCAACTTTTGTCAGCTCCTTAAACTTATAAAGCAAGGGTACTTAGAGACTTTTATCCTCAAATGGGCCTTATTTACAATTTGAGGGTTACAGGAAACCTCACTCAACATACTGTTAAATTATAGGAATAGAAGCCATTTGTGGAGAACCCACCATGTATCAGTCACTGAGCTAAGTGCTGTGTACATGTTGTATATCTTTTTTTAATTCCCTCAGCAACTTTTTGAAATCAATAATCGTACTATCCCCATCCTCTACAGATGAGGAAACTAAGGCCCAGAGAGATTGAAATTCCACGTGGGAAAAGGGAGGCCCACTTAGGAGTGACTAAGCTACTCACGTCGGTTTCAGAGACCTGGTATTTTCTGCTACTCCCCACTGCCCACACTTCTAACCACCTGCATAATTAACTAGAAAAGCATTATACTGTGTAAAGAAATAATGCAGTTGTAATGCTTTTTGTTTTCCTTTTGAAGACTATTGAGTGCCCCGAGGCTCCTCCTCTGATGAGAACCATCACCGGTTGGAAAGCCCCATAGGTACTTCTCCGCCCTTTTCCAGTGACTAAAGCAGGGTTTGGAACCCCGGGAGGGTTTCGGTACCTGCCCTTGGAACATCACAGCAGATCATGCCCTGCCCCAGCCTGCCTGTTAGAGGACCACAGAGAGCTTGGTTCCAGAGTAGATCCCCATGGAGACACTGCTGGTTTGGAGCACTTCCCCTGGACTAGGCCCTCCTACCCCCTCTGTGTTCCAGAAGATTGGGCCCATCTGTTTGCTCTTGGAAACCTGTTGGAATCCTGTGAGCTTGGGCCTCACCCTAAGCTAGGTGATGTTCAAGATCCCTTGAACCCCTCCCAGCACACACTCCACCTGTCATGACTGTCTGTAAACCCGTCCTGTGAGGAAGGATGGCCTTTATCCTTAGGAGTTTTGACAACACCTGGCCCCGAGCCCATCCTCCTATCACAGAGAAGGTCTGGGGATGAGGCATATCCTATTTAGTTCAGCAAACGTTTGCTGGGCACATCCTGTATGCCAGGCATAGTGTCAGTCGTACAGAATGAACTTTAATTTCAATTAGTAGGAGAGTTGTGCTAATGGTATGTTCAAGAGCTGAGCAGTACGTGCACAGTAGTGCCCAAAGAAGGGCAGTGATTAGCTCTCTGAGGCGGTCAGGGGGCTTTACAGAGGCAGTGGCATTAACCCCTGGGCTTTACAGGATAAATAGGCATTCACCAGACAGGAAAGGCAGGTAGAGGGAAATCGAGACAGAAGACGAAGCATGAGTGATATGACAGGAACAAAGACTAGCTCTTTATCAACCTTGTGGAGTAGAGACAGAGGCAGGAAGATCCTTCCAGGCGCCTCCAGGAAGGAGTGTATGCTTTTGGAGTGAAATTGCTTGCTGACTTGATGAGCTCAGACCCGGTTTGGCCAGAAACCTAGATGCTGAGCTTGTCCCCCTTTTATTCTGAGCCAGAGAGCAGAAGGTCTTTCTGGACCGTTAGGAGAAAAGCAGCAGGTTGATTGTTTCCGTTTCCTCCTACCCACATCACCCGTTTGGCAGTGAGTGGGACCGATTGTGTCACTCACCCCCTCATCCCACTTCCCTGGTCAGGAAGCCTGTGACTGGCTTGGTGAGCAGTACACAGGAGGGCTGCAGGAATGTGGTGAATGTCGGTTATGCAGATGGCCGCAGGATCCACGTCCCGAATCAGCTGGGTGAGCCTTAACAGCCCTGTGGTTTAAGGGAACTGGTTAGGAATTCTGACTCTGCGGTCTGGTCCAAGGTAGCCCTCCCTTTGGCTCCCAATCAGTCTTTTTCCAAAGCAGATTTCTTTGTATTAGAGTATTCCAGTGTTGGTGCCTTTGTAAACCAGGCCTGAGATTTCTCTTAAATAATGTTGCAAGCAGAGAACTCTGTTCTTCCTACCCTTTCCTGCCCAACATCTCCTACCACATCTGTGCAGATTTGTACCAGCCCGGGGGAGCAAAGAAATCAGCCAGTACCCAAGGGAATTAAGAGTCAAGGCGATACTGAATCCTAATGGAAATGGAAAAATGGTCTATGCAGTTTATTCATTAGACATGGGCGTGGCCACAAGCAGAGAAATGCAGTCAGGGTTCTCATGCTGGTTTAGATACTAGCTAGCTAGTATCAATTCTAGCTAGGTCTACGGGTTTGTTTTCTTCTTTTCTTTCTTTCTCTAGAAATCAAGAGAGTAAGGATAGTTGATCAGACACAAAATGATACTCTTTTTCCAAACCTTGGGAAATGTCAGGAGGGAAACATTTTTGTGGGCTGATGGATTTTTTTAGACTGCCCGTGCAGCCGGCTTACTTAGGAGGCCTCCTAGAACACAGACACATGCCACTTGGAAATGTGGAAAGGATACAATTCTAGCTATTTTGGATACTGTCTGTTATAGACCACCCATGGCATAAACTGTGTGGCTTCCAACCCCAAACAGCGCATTTACCACTCTCTAGTTTTTGTGCTCTGAAAAGAAAATTACAGTCCAGACGTCCACCAACTGATGAGCGGATAAACACGGCGTGGTGCATCCATACGATAGGGTATTACTCAGCAATGCAAAGAAACAAGCCAGTGAAAACCGCTCCAACACAGAGCAACCTTCAAAACATGCGAAGTTGAAAGAAGCTGCGTGCAAAGGGCTACATGTGACATGGTTCCATTTATAGGGAGTGTCTAAAAGAGCCCAACCTTGCAGAAACAGAAAGCAGATTCAGCATCACCTGGGAAGGGGCTTGGGAGTTGATTGCAGGTAAGCACGAGGACCCTTTTCAGGGTGACGTAAATAGTGTAAGATTAGAATTTACTGAAAATCATTCTACACTTTTATGGATGCAGATTACGCCTCAGTAAGGCCGTTTAAAGAACCGGAAGCTCACCATCGACTTTTCTCTAATAGGAGATTATTCACGATTAATTTCCTTCTTGAAGCCTGTCACTGCGGCATCAAGGGGGGAAGAGCAGGGAGGATGGACAGCCTCGTAGGCTTCCTTCAGGGGCAGAGCCCGGTGGTGGGTTCTGAGGAGACTAGAGGTAGAGTGGCTATATTTTTGGAAAAGGAGAAGTAGAGTCAGGCAGTGTCCTGGGTGTTTCGTACTCATTTCGCCAGTTAATGTTCACTTAAGTCTCCTAACAACCCTGTGTAAAAGGTGCAGCGGGGCCTAGGCCCATTTTAAAGATAAAGAGTGAGGCTCAGAGAGCTTAAGTCTTCTGAAAACTCAGTCTGTACATGAACCGTAGACATTCCAGCCCAGGTTTTCCTGGCTCTAGAAAGAAGTCCGTGATCTTTGTAATAAAAATGCTCCCTCCTAAGAAGTCTATTTGGAGGAGAACTGTGCTCTTTGACAGAACGTTTGAGGGAAAAATGCTGAGATATGAATAGGAAGTGACTTCGCAACCACAGTAGGTAGAGAATATGACAGAGCTGTCTCCATTTGCCCTGGGTTGGGCTGGTCTGTTATGAGGTGCTCATGTGGACATGCCTGCCTCTTGCAAGGGACAAACTATCAGCCCCGGGATGTGCTGAATTTTTAGTTCCTCCCTCCCTCCTTTGTTTCTTCTTCCATGGGTCAAAAAAAAAAAAAAAAAAAAAAAAGTATTGTGGAATGTTTGGCACATTCCATAATAGAACACTTACAGAAGAATAAAGAATACTTAGATGCCCACCAGCTAGCTTAATAAATAAAACATTAGCCGGTGCACTTTTAAATTTACCACATATGATGGGTATACAAGTAAGCCAAGTTACACAGTGTTGGGAGACTGGGCTTTGTGCTGAAAAAACTAGATTCAAATCGCAAACCCCAGCTCCAGCGTTTATTCCCTTGGAGAGGTCATAAGGTTTTATGAGCCTCTGTTTCTCTTATAAAGGGGAACAATAATATTCACTCCCCAGGTTGTAGGGATTGAGTGAACTCATGTACATAAAGAGCTTAACCTGATACGTACTAATTAGTAGCAGTCCTTGTTATTACAAACCTAATAACGTGACAATTATAAAAGGCACGAAAAGCAAGTCTTACATAGATTTCACCAATCTCCATGATTAGCTCTACCTTCCCCCTCCCTTGAATTTGATTTTGAGGGGAAATTATTTCCCAACTCTCATCAGTGCCCAGCTGGGTGACCACGGGAGTGTCACTTCACCCTCCAGAGCCAACTGATTCATCCCGTCCAAACCTCACGTTCTGTGACCCTGATGTGTGTGTTGGAACATTTAGAAGCAGAAACCGAGCAAGCCACAGGGGTGTGTGTGCTGCTTTTTTTGGTTTCCTTAGCATGGAGAAGGAAACAGCACAGAAGGGTTAAAGCTGAACTCCTTTCAGAAACGGGGGGTGCGGGGGGAGCTCACTCAGATCTATGGGGCTTTCTCCCCATATTGCACGTGACAGTTTATAAGCCTCCTCCTTGGCCAGATCGATCCTGGCTTACACCTGTGCTGACACAATTAAAAGCTTCCCCCTTTCACTCTCAAAAACTATCATGGATTGCATGGTAAGTTATAAGATGACCTTAGTAAAGCTATGTCTAAGGCATATGGATTGGGACCTGTATGGCAATCTCCTTGTAGGATTCTGGGAGCTCCAGTTATTCGTAACCAAGACCAGTGAAAGACTTCACTGTTCGCGGCTTGCTTTCACAGACACGCTCTTACTGGATTCGAGAGCAACCTTGTGTGATGGGGCAAGCTGCGTCCATAAGGCCAGCGAGGCCCAGGGATGAAGTGACTTCCCAGAGTTGCACAGCTAGTACATACTGGAGTCCAGACTGGAACCCACGTCTTTGCATCATCAGTTGCAATCTCTGTGTCTTCAGAGTCTGGCAGTCATTCAGCCTGGCCTCATCATCACGCCCAGGGCACTGGCAGGCACGCAGGGAATGGACTTGTTTCTGAAAGGACCCCATTCATACCCTCTGCCCAGCAACTGCTGCTGGAGGAAACCTGTGCTCCTTTATCAGCGGTCTCTTCCTTGCCTGGGGCTAACCTGGACATGGGCATTCCCCAAACAGGAGATACTCTTCTTCCTCCACCCCCCTGACCAGTTAAGAGAAGGAAATTGAGCCTTAGGTTGACACAAAGCAGAGGGAGCCCCTAAGATTCCTTCTTCCTGTCCTTCAGGCTGGGTGGCCCTATTACCTCACCCTCAGGATCAATTCAGACCCCAGCCATTGGATCTGGTGTTAAGAGAACATAAAAGGAGGGATTCCCCAAGGAGAAACACCCTCGATCCATAGCTTCTGCCTGTGAATAAATATTTTATTTCTTCTCTGCAGCTTTTTATGCATGCCTTGAGGCAAATGCATTTTAACATCTAAAAAATCCTGTCTGGAATAAAAATGTTCTCACCCCCACTCTGCTTTCATTTTTTTTTAATACATTATTTTTTGTGTGCGTTCTCTGTGAAAGCAAGTCCTATCCCCGACCCTTGCGAAATTAAAGTTAGTGATTCAGTGGACGAGAGGGACACAGAGCCGTGTGTCCGGGGCCAGGGCGGTCGGGGAGAGCAGAGGGAGGCTGGTGGAGGGGGGCAGGAGCCGCTTGGCACTCACACGTGGCTGACGGCACAGAGCACAGACTTGGCTGAGCTCTCGAGTGGAGACCCATGAATCTCCCCCAGCGCCCGAGAGCACCTCTGTCCCGGATTGGTTGCTTTGCCTGAGAACAAGCACAGTCTTGCTCGGGACTCGGACTTTTTTTGGCTGTGTCCTTGCTGAGAATTTCCTCCTGGCACTTGCCAGACATCCAGCTGAAACTTGCCTGGCGTATCCGCTCTAATCCCAGTGGGGGAGAGGGAGCTAATTTCTTTGTGGCTGAGGCCCGACTCTGATCGACGGTGATGGCGATGAAGTGTGCAGGAACTCGGTCCTATCCTCGAGAAGCTAGGCTCGTGAGCAAGAAAGGGCTCCCAGGATGGGACTCCTTCTCTAAAAGAATTTCTTTATTGTCTTGCAGAAATCAGGAATGGCAACCTCAAGGCCATCCTAGGCCTCTTCTTCAGCCTGTCCCGGTACAAACAGCAGCAGCAGCAGCCCCAGAAGCAGCACCTCCCTGCTCCACTGCCGCCTGCCGCGTCCCAGGCGGCCGGGGCCCCCTCCCAGTGCCAGGCTGGCACTCTTCAGCAACAGGTGCCGGCCACTCCCCAAGCCCCGGGCCAGCCTCTCCAGCCAGCGCCACATCAGCAGTCAAAAGCACAAGCTGAAATGCAGTCCAGGTGGGGGCTCCTCGCCAACGGATAATTCTGTTTTTCGTGGGTCATCCTCCACACTGGCCGAATGCTAGCCTAGGCGAATGCCTTTTCGTTTGGGCCTCTTCAGGGCTGAGAACTACTGGTGGCGGGGGATTAGCATGACCTTGAAATAGATGCGGCGGGCTGCCTCCTGTGCCTGGCGGAGATGTGTGCTTTTATAGGTCACGATGGCCAGCGGCCAGAGCTAATTAGCTGCACTGGCCTATTATGCACATGCTCCTGTGCAAGAAACAGCCCCGAAAATAGACTTCAGACTTGCTTTGCGTGTTTGCCTACAGGCTGGGTATCCGATGTCATATGTGTGAGTCGTTTTACTTAGCGGAGGCTAGAGTTCTGCAGCAGACGCCTCTGCTTCACCAGAGAAGAGATAGCAAGAACACAGAAGGAAGATGACAGATGCCTAGCAAGGAAGGGGGCAGCCGCCTTCCCCGAGAGGGCCCGCAACTGGGTTCTGTTAACCTTAAAGGGCTGGCAGCAGCCTCAGGGGTGGTCCTCAGTGTTACAGGATTAGGGCTCAGGTTTGGTTGATGCTCCCAGGGGGACCGATGCTTGCTAGCGGGACTTGCTGTAGGGTGACGTGTAAGCAGAGCATCAGGGTACTTACGTCCACCGTGTTACAGGGGGCATAGGTGTATTCCTGAACAGCTCTGCAGAAGATCGCCTTGTAAAACCTGCATTTTAATGGCAGGGGCATGGGGGAAGGAGGGGATTAGGAACTAGAAAGATTTTTTTTTAATGTTTGTGTATTTATTTTTAACTTTATTTTGAGAAGAGGGAGAGAAAGCCTGCATGTGTGAGGAGGGGAGGGGCAGAGAGAGAGAATCCCAAGCAGGCTCTGCCCTATCAGTGAAGAGCCCGATGTGGGGCTCAAACCCACAAACCGTGAGACCATGACCTGAGCTGAAGAGTCAGACGCTTCACTGACTGAGCCACCCAGGCACCCCTATTTATTTATTTTGGGGAGAGAGGAAGCAGGGGAGGGGCAGAGAGAGGGGGAGAGAGAGAATCCCAAGCAGGTTCTACACTGTAAGCTCAGAGCCTGATGTGGGACTTGAACTCAGGAGCTGTGAGATCTTGACCTGAGCTGAAATCAACAGTCCAGCGCTTAACCCACTGAGCCACCAGCTGCTGCCCCAGGAACTAGAAAGTTTTTGACTCCTAATCAAAACTGTGTGGAGAAAAGTCCACAGTAATTGTCGTTTAAAGCTGTACACCTTTTGTTATCAAACCTGGATGTCACTGATGAAATTGATTGCTTGATTTCATTTACTATGTGCTAAAGAGTAATGGCTTTTCCTTTCCAGGCCCCCAAAGCACCAGCGTTAATAATCACTAGGCTTAGCAGCCCATTGTAGTTGGGCAAAGCACAGAGTGGTTCACACAAGACAGGTGCCTTATAGATGGTTGCGGCATCTTCCTCCCCGCGAGAAGGGCTATTTCCCATTCATGATGGTGTTAAAACCAACATGATGGATGTGCTGTCCATCAGATCCCCTAATTAATTGTCTAATTATATCCAATTTACATTATGGAAATTTGTAGACTAGCAGAAATGCCTGGACTAGTGGTGAAGAACAGCCAGCCAGGCAGCAAGCCTTGGCACCCCTCCCCTGAAGAACCACCAGAGTGAGAGCCACTCTCTGATCAGAGGTCCCTGATGGCCCTGGGTGATTGAATGATCAGGGTATCATTTCCCACACTATGTTCTACAGAGTGGTTATTCCCTTGATGGTAACTTGCCTAGGGAAGGGGTTTCATAGGGGGAAAAGTTGGTAAATAATCTGGGTTGGGTTGTTAGAACTGTTCATACAGACAGGTCTACTCAGATCCTTGCATCTGCTATATGCATTCATTTATTTAGTGTCTGAATGCCTTTTGTGTGCCAGGCACTGTTTTAGGCACTTGGGGTTCATGGATGAGATTACCAGTGTGCCCGCTCGCTGCCTTCTACTGGAGGAAGAAGGCAAATAAACAGGGTAGAGAAATATCAGATAGTGGTATTACAATAAGATGATGGGATTCAGAAGGATTAGGTTGATAGGTTGGACTGATAGGAAATTCTCTCTGGGGATATGATACCAAAGTGAAGATAGGAATGACACTGAGCAAACCATGTAAAATTTAGGTGTAGAATAGATCAGCCAGAGGAAGCAGCTGGTGCAAAGGCCCTGTGGTGTAAGAGTATGCTTGGAAGTTTGGAGGACCAGAAAGAAGGCTGGTGTGGCTGGAGTTTAGTAGGTGAGGGGAGGTGGGAAATGATAAGGTACCTGTAAGCAAAGCCTCTTGTTTCCATGGTAGACAGTGTGACCGATGGCCCCTGGAGTTGCATAGTGCTGTTGGCCATGAGGCCAAGTCACAGAGTGCTAGCTAAACTGGGTAAAGAGTCTGCATTTCATTTTATAGATAACAGGAAGCCACTGGGTTGGGGCGGGGGGCAGTCTTGAGCAAGAGAGAAACTTGATTTAACTGACAGTTAAAAAAATAATAACTTATCTCCTCTCTGGAGAGTAAGACTATTAAGAGGCTTTTGTAGTCCTCCGGATGACAGTGGCTTGAACCAAGGGGTGGAGCTGACATGTTGATGGGCCACTTCAGGAGGTTGAGCCAAGGGGACCGAATAGATGGCCTGTCTGGAGTAAGGGAGAGGAATCCCAGATACTGCTGGGTTTCCAGCGTGAGCAGCGGTAAATGGCGCTATTTATTGAGACGAGGGAGCCTGAGAGAGGAACACGTGTGCACTGTGACTCTTCAGAAGAGGCTGTAGAAGGCATTCCTCCAGCTCAGCCACGGAACTTGTTTCATAGAGCATCTCACTGCATATACGATTCCAAGGAGCATGTGTTGAGAAACCCTGGGTTGTGTCACTAAGCTGTGCTAGCCTGAGGCACCCATTTCCATGGTAAGTGTTTGTTTTCTTAAAAGAACCAGATGTCCCAGTCAGGACGCCCATCTCCCAGTTAAAAAAAAAAAAAAAAAAAAAATCCTACTACTAATAAATGCTTTACCTAAAGAGCAGCCAAACTTACTTAAGGCAGGTTTTTATATCCACTTATTCCAGAGTGATTGCTCCCATCCTGGCCCCCTGACTCTGCACTGTGGTGACACGGACTGGGCTTCAGAGTTGCTCGGTGTCCTCACTCCTCCTTTGTCTGGCCCAGACTGGGTTACTTCTGCAGACAACTGGTTTCATCCATTATATACTGATACTTTATCATTTTACTTCCAAAGGACAATCTTATTCTCAAATTCTAGGGGTCTAACATCTCCTGCTTACACTCTGGCTGTAGATTTAAGACTGGTAATAGGGCATCACTGGCTTAGTTCCACTGTATTTCTATCCCAGATTCTGTCTCTGATAATCACGATCCCAAGGGTAATGGCTTGGGCCCTTGATCATCAGTGTCAAATGTTGATGGAAGCCCCAAACGCCAGGTTTGTTTTAGTCCTTTGTTAGAACTCTGCCAGATACAAATATGCCTAAACACTGTACCTCATGGGGTAGCAAATATTAAAACTTGGCAGCTTTTCCATGAAATTTGTTTAAGAAAGGACTCATGGAAACTGGCAAAGGAAATTCGAGATGCTGGCATGAGGGAATCAGAGCGACTCCTCGATGATGGCCAAATGCAGGCTCACGTTTACCTCCTCTCTTCTCGTTAATCTGCGTGAGGCCGAGAACTTGATCCACATTCTACCTCATGAAATTCCTCACCAGTCCCAGAGTCCAGGAGAGGAGCATACTTCCCAAGACTCGCTTCCTTCTTCCTCTGTGTCTGCCTTACATATTATCAATATTTAGCTGTTTAGGAAAAATCCAGACAGTTGATTTTCTTTTTTTTTCCTGCCGTCTCTCCTGTCTCTTCCTTTACTTTCAGAGTCTAGTGACACCAACATTGTTTTTCCCGCCTCAGATCACTGCATTAGGGTTCCAGGGAATGTGTGTTGAGAAACACAGGTTGGTACAGGATGAACCTGGTATACGGTGTGTGGATACAAGAAAGATAAATATTTCTCCTTTCACAAGGCAGTAAATGAGCTTACCTTTTGATGAAGCCCAATCAAGATTCTTCATTACACCAACTTACGGTCCAAAATCTAGAATATAACAAGCTCATAAGACTTTAAATGAACATTTCTGTATCACTGAGAGCAAATATTCCCAAGACCAGCAAAACTTGTACACATCTGTACCCTTGTTTTGGGTCAACATTTTATGACACGTTTTCCGAAAAGCACCCTGGTAAAAGAAGCATGTGAGATGGAAGCATCTAGATGCTCTGGGAAAGTTGTCAAGTTTGTTTACGTGTCCAAGATCCTGCGCTTCAGTGTTTTTTTTTGCGGGAAGAAGGCAGCCTCATGTCACAGGTAGTAGAAAAGATACTTGGTCTTGAGAAAAACGAAAAAAAAAAAAAGAAATCAAATGTTCTTAGATAATCTTGATAGCAATTGCTTCACATTGGAATGTCACCAAATCAGAAAAGCCAGACTCAGAAGGAAGGCTGCCCATTACGGGAAAAGTGGGCAGAGGGCAACCCAGGCGCGTCCTCGTTGTCACGGACTCCCGTTAGTGATGTGCGTGTCTAACGTATCTTCTCTCCCCTCCCTCATCTCTCCCACTTTTTTCTTTCCTGTCATGCAGTGCATCATCCAAGGACTCCTCTCAAAGCAAAATCATCCGCTTCACTCTGGGTCAGAAAAAGATCTCTAGGTTAGACTTTCTCTGTGTCCTGCAAAGCATGGTTTCAACCCAACTCATTGATCCCTTTGTTCTGGCTAAGTTTCCTTTTGGTCCCTCTGCCCGTTTCATGTTTGCAGTTTGAGAAAACCAAACATGCTTTGGCTAATGACCCAATGTGGGAGAGTTTGGAGAGTGCCTGTGGGGTCATTGAAAGGGGGAATGTGTGTGTCAGAGTGTGTGTGGCTGGCGTTAAGGTGTATATAAATGTTTCAAATCAATGCATTTCATTGATTTGGGCTTTCATTGCTTCGTATCAAAATCCTTTCTGATTTAGGGAGAGGTAAGTTTCTAGGTGGTTTTTGTGGTGGTTTTATGATGAGTTTGGCTCCCTGCTCTGGCCTGGCCCTGATCCCACGTCATCTGCACCTCCTTTATGTGTGTTGTGCTTTTTATCGTTGCTGTTATTGCTAAAATTACTAATGCGGGTTTGGTTTCTCTTGAGTTCTAAAGCACCCAAAGCATGAATCCAATTGGTCGGAGGAGACAAAGCAGCAAGGTGGCTGTGTCTCCTTTTCGTTTCCGGATGCTCTTTGTACCTTGGAGAGGTTGCCTCAGTTACCTAAAAATAAAAGTTAGTCTTGCTCACTAACTAATTCTCCTGACACAGAGTTTGACATTTACTGCATATTGTAAGGACCGATTCCAGGGTATGGAAAATGCCAGTCACATCTTTGGGATCTACTCTTCTTTTAAAGGCAGCAAGAGCTGACATTTATTGAATGCTTGTTATGCATCAGTTTGAATGCCTTATCTTTTTTTTTTATTTTTTAAAAAATTTTTTTTTCAATGTTTATTTATTTTTGGGACAGAGAGAGACAGAGCATGAACGGGGGAGGGGCAGAGAGAGAGGGAGACACAGAATCGGAAACAGGCTCCAGGCTCTGAGCCATCAGCCCAGAGCCCGACGCGGGGCTCGAACTCACGGACCTCGAGATCGTGACCTGGCTGAAGTCGGACGCTCAACCGACTGCGCCACCCAGGCGCCCCTTGAATGCCTTATCTTAATCCTCACTTTAGTTTTCATGCGGCCACCGTTATTATCCCCATTTTACAGATAAGAAAACTAAAGTCTGGGAAGTTAGTTAAGTTACTCAAGATGATACAGAAAGTGGAAAAGCCAGGATTTGAGCCCAGTTGACCTAACTCCAGAACCCTCACTTTAACCACTGTGTTTACACTCTTTCTGTCTTCCTCCCCCTTGAATTCTGGTATTTATGGGGTTGTCAAGGCTGCTTTTAAAAAATCTTACGTTTCAGCTGTTACTCTTGGCCTTTTGCCTCACTTTGCCCTTTGTAGCATCCTAATAGAACCTGATGCTGGTTCATTATTTTCATTGAATTCTCATTTAAAGCTAAAGGGATATCCACACTACACTTTTTTTTTTCAATGTTTATATTTGAGAGAGACAGAGTGCAAGTGGGGGAGGGACAGGGAGAGAGGGAGACACAGAATCCTAAGCAGGCTCCAGGCTCCGAGCTGTCGGCACAGAGCCTGACGCGGGGCTCGGACCCACAGACCGCGAGATCGTGACCTGAGCTGAAGTTGGACGCTCAACCGACTGAGCCACCAGGCGCCCCCACGCCACACTACATTTCTATCTGTATTCGTGTAACAAATACATTCTGAATGTCTGCTTGCTGCCCCACTCTGTCAAGTTCTCAGTGCCTTTTTCTACCCAGAGTTTACTTTTTCTTTTCTAAAAAGTTATACATAGGGAAACCCAACTCAGGATCTGCCTGGCTGTTGGGGAGAAGCCACGGGGCCATTGCTTCTCTGTAGAACAAGTCCATATGTTACCCAGACTTGGTTCTGGGAGACAAGAGGGAACCAACATTTGTCAGTGCTTTTCATAATCATGTGCCTTTGTCAGTTTGGGCTGCTACAACAAATCACCATAAACTGGCTGACTTAAGCTGTTTCCCTTATAGTTCTGGAGGCTAGCAAGTCCAAGATCAGGGTGCCCGCACAGTCAGATTGTAATGAGGGCCCTGTTCCTGGTTTCTAGATGGCCATGTTCTTGCTGTGTCCTCACACGGAGAGCAGAGAGAGAGGAAGAAAGCCCTCTCCATTCTCTTCTTACAAGGCACCGAGCCCATCATGAGGTCTTCAGCCGCATGAAGTCCCTCCCATAAGCCCCATTTCCAGATACCATCACGTGGGGATTAGGGTGAGGGCACCTGAATTTGGCCAGGGTGGGGCTGGAGGACTTAAACGTGCAGTTCATGACTCCATGCTAGAGAGTGCCTGCTTTCCCTGAAAAATCACACCAGACCTCCCTCAGACACCCCCTGCACTGGCAAACTGGGTTCCCAGTTTTTGAGCGTCAACCTAAATAGAGACGTAAACTGAGGTGAGCTCAAATTACCAAACTCAAATCGAGTTTATTTGGGAATAGCAGAGGAATTGCAGTTTGGGAAATGCAGCCATAGCAAGAAACAGGTGAGTCTGTTGAGGGTTCGGGGTGTGCTGTATTGATGGGCCAGGAGTGCAGGAAGGGGAGATCTAGCCAGAGTCCAAGTGGTAAGTTCATTGGTTTGAGGATAGAGAGGGATTCTAGGCAGATATTCATTGGTCAGGAGATAGGTTTCTGTCTTCTGTGAGTCAGGCGTTTATGGGAAATGCGATTTTCAGTTTTTAAACTTGGGTCTTCTGAGGGCACCTGTGTGGGATTCTCCATTTCCTATTCTCCAGTTCCATTGCAAATTGAAATCCTTTCACAGATAAAAGGAAAGGAAGTTAAGTGAGCTTGGAGGGAACCTGAAGTCTGGTGTTTGTTCCCACGATGTACTCAGTTCTAGAAGATAAGCAGGAGCTGGCTGGGAAAATATTTAATTGGAAGCACATGCCCATCCCGAGTATGAGTGGTTATCAGTCCCAGATGATGGAAGGAGGCAGTGGGAAGAGCGGAAGAACCGAAGGAAGAGGCTGTGTCTGCCCCTGACCCCATGGTGTGCTGGGCACAGGGTTTCCAAGTTGACTGAAAGCCAAGGTCTGGCTTTCTTTCAGGGTCACATCCCTCACCTAGAGTTTCTTTTGGATGCATCTTTGTCTCTGATGAGGTCAGTGAAAGGATGTTCTTTCATTATTTGCCTAATACTCCTCCTTGCCTTCCCTAACCCCCCCTCCATTTCCCATCCCCAGCCTTGAGCACAATTCTGATAAGCGTTTTAGCTAATCCGGGCATCACCAAACGTAGCTGTAAAATTAGTTGTCAAAAGAAACCACCTTACCCCTGCTGGCTAAGCAAGACAACTCTCCCAGAGCTTTGGAAATAGAGTTCAAGTGCAAACTTTGAACACCTGCCAGAGTCAAACACCTTGGATAAGTACCAGGGATATTGAACAGGGTAGGAAGCCTCTCCATTGAATCTGGATGCTTATAGAGGGAATCCATACAGGGATGAAGGATTTTCATGAATTTCTGCCTTCGACTACAATTATCGTCCTTTGGCAACCCTGGTGAGCCCTGGGTTTGCAGGTGTGTTCTATCTGTGGAGGTAGAGAGGTACATGGCTGGGAGTGCAGCTAGTCAAACTTAGTGAAAGCCCATCTTCATCACTTACCACGTATCCTGGGCAAATTCTTTATTCTCCAGGAGCCTGTGTTTGCTTACCAGCAAAACGGGGTAGTGCTGCCTCACTCATGATACATGGGTTAAATGAAGTCATTTCCGGCCCTTTGATATCTGGTCTATACACCATAACTAGCAGATACAGTGAGGTTGGTGTTTGGGGTTGATCTGGGCCAGGGAGGGCCACCAGACCACCCGTCTCCAGCAAAACCCCACAGAGCTGATCACATGACCATCTCGTGGAGAGGAAGCAGTGGGACTGATACTTCTGTCCTCTTTGTCCAGCTGCTGAAAAGCAGAGGCCATGGAGATGAGAGATTCAACATTTAATAACCTCCTCTGGCAGAAAGCATCTCCCATCACAATGCCTGCCACCTGAGGTCCCAAGCATGTGCACACAAGCTGCCATTCCCCCTGGGAGGGCCATCTTCTCCCGGCCTTTGAAGTGGTTTTGCAGGGGAAAAATGGCTTTCCTCCCATCAGCACACACAGCGCGTGGAGCCGGGATGTACTCCGAGGTCATGTGCCGAGAATGACAATTTACCACCCTGCCTGCTCGGCTCTGCACATGTTGGAGAAATTGACCACGGCTTCAATAGCAGCAGGATTTCTCTTCTGCCTCTTTTTTATGCCACTTCCCTTAAACTTATTCTTTTGATACGACATGTGTATGTTTCAAAGAACCCATCTGTGTCCTCTGTCATTTCGTAACTACGTTTGGAACAGGGAATGGTCTTGAGAAGTGGACTTGTGCTTGCACAGGAGCCTTGGAACTCTTCTGTCACCATAAATGATACAGGTTGACTTGATGTGCTCCCCTCTCCCTGCTTTTCTTCACTGAGGCAGGTACCTTGGGCAGCGTCTGTTTTACCCATGGCTGTTCCACATGAGCGAGACCCACCTCTTCTGCAAAGGATCCTAAAGTACAGACAGCAGCTGTTTCCAGGCTGGGACTTGATAGAAGTTCCTGTGATGCATCAGGATGTTAACAGTTATGAACTGGAGAACGTGAGCTGGAGAGCCTGAGGTCTGCGTTACTGTGAACTAGAAGATACTGCTCCCAGCCTCCCTAGCTTATGACTCATTTGCTGGAGAGCAGGAAAAAGTCCAGATTCATGCTGCAACATACAAGGGCCTCTCTATTCTGGCCCTGCCCGCTTCTCCAGCCTCCTTTCCTCCCAGCCTGTCCCCCACTTCTCAGCACACACCAGACCCTCCTTCCTCTGCATTTTTTTATAGGCTTCCCTCTGCCGGAGATCTCTGCCTCTCTCCATGACTCCGTACCTTCTTGTTCTCCACTCACATTTCCATTCCACATGCCACCTTGCTCTGGGGTCACGTCTGACCATCCCACCAACCTCCAAGGTTATCATTTTCCTTCTTTGAATTACTTCCGACCTTCGCATATTCTTTTATCAATACATGGGTAATTTAGATGTTTTCTAGGATCAGTCAGCCTTACCTTAAGATCTAGATGAGATCGGACTAGAACCCTGTCTTTGTTTGGACTGCCACAGTGAAATACCACAGACTCAGTGGCTGATACACAACAGAAATTTGTCACTCACATTTCTAGAAGCTGGAAGTCCAAGATCAGGATGCCAGCCTTGCCAGGTTCTGGTGAGTGCTGACTTCCAGGTTGCAGACTGCTGACTTCTCACTCCATCCCTACCTGGGGCCAGCCAGCATTCTGGACTGTCTTTTATAAGGTCATTAATTTCATTCATGAGGGCTCTGTGTAATGACCTGATCACCTCCCAAAGCCCCCCACGTCCTAACACCACCACACTAGACATTAGGATTTCAACATCTGAATGTGAAGGGGGGCATAAACATTCACACCGTGGAAAACTCTTCTTCAACCTGCAGAAAGTCATGCCCCAGTGATTGCTCATGTACCTTAGGTCCTCAAGGTCAGCATTGTCTTTGAAGTGAAACATTTGAAATCCTATACTTATAATTCAGCCTGAATCAATTTGGTAGATTGACTCACAATCAAAGAATATTTTGGTTCCCTCATGGGTGGATCCAAAGAAGCCTTTTTTCTTACTTCCTACCCATCACACATTCATGGCCTTTGTGTCTCAGGCAGACTTTGTTGAAAATTTCAGAGGGATGGAGGAGGCTTGCTTTGGAGCAAGCAACTACTCAAGCCCATTCACAACTCGCATTGTAAAGCATTGTGTTGTCATAGACACCCAGTGAAACTTGGAAGAAATTACTTGGTCTCCACCCCGTCTTCCCATTTGGTCAAGTTCAGGTTGCTGAGCTGACTACAGTGTAAAAGTGATGGGGGTAGAAGATGACATGAGTTGGCTTGAACTTTGTGGTGGCCCTTGCTAAGTATGTGCCAACCATTCTTTTCCTTGTCAGCTGCCCTCAAAGCCTTCAAGAAGTCCTTCTTGAAGTCCTAGAAAACTTGGTTCAACCCTGTAGCCGCTTGATGGCTATGCCACTCTCATCCAAGGTGTACCTCTAGGTCCTGACCCAGTGAAGGGAATCTGATGATGACGACCCAGGAGAGGCCAGAACTAGCTTATTGATCCAAGACCAGGAATGTTTCACTGTGGGGAATGGGGCCTACAGATGGCTCGGAGATGCCCTAAGTAGAAGGTCTTAGTCATAGATCTTCCTCTTCTGGAATGTTCCTCCATGGAGCAGTTCCTCTTCTGGAATGTTTCTTAGGGAAATAAGTACCATCTGCCAAAGCCTGGCTTACCTCTTTGAAAATGTAGATCTCTGTCTTGTGTGTGTTGATTTTTATCTGCTTTCTTCTGATACTTTCATCTGGATCCATCAATTTCCTTCATTATTTTGTCTGATTCTTTTTTGTACCAAAGCGTGTTTCCTTTATGACAATGCCCAACTCATTTATAAGTTTATGCTCAACAGAGAGGATGAGAAGGGGAAACTAACATGAATTGAATACTCACAACAGGCCCGACATTAAGCCTCATTTCAAACGAACAACTATCCCATTGGATAGTTTATTATTATTCCAAAGTTATCTGATCTGGAACATGAATCTTGGAGAAATTACAAGACTGGTCCAGTGTTCTATGTGTGGAAAAAGTCCTTATTTTAGGACTTATTTTAGGACCAGATTGCCTACCCAATTCAAGGTTGTACCCATCCCATCCTGTGCTTTGATCAATCTTGTTTCCATAGAGGCCCTGGAGAGCTCTGAGTTGGGGCAGTGGGAGCTCTGCAGCAACTCCAAAAGGAAGCCTGTTTTCCCTTCTTGTTGCTTTTTGCTTACCTACTTCTTGCAAATTCCCTACTGAAGTAGAATGCTGTGGCCTGTTACCCTGTACCACATAATACTATTGCTGTGACATCATCTTGAAAGAAGTCTATAATTCTTTCCCAGGCCTGTCTGTGGGCATTAAGGCTCTGCAGACTATAGCTGGGTTAAAGGAGTCCAGCCCAGAGGACCCCATGTCTGTATCTGCAGAAGCTCTGCCATTGGCTCTGAGTACTCCGCTAACACTGACCTGGAGGGCTCTCGGGATGCCATTTGTATTAAAGGCAGAACCAAGAGGTACCAAAATCCCCTTGCTGGGCCTCCTTGTTCAGTTGTGCTGGCCACATCTGGTACCCAAATATAGATGCTGGCTTTATACCCCACTCTTTGCCTGTCTATGTGGGGTGAATCTTTTCTCCAAAACAAGATGGGGTAAAAGGGGCAAATCGTCCTAGTGCAGTGGAAAGTGCACTTCCCTCTGCCTCTTGTTAGGGGAGAGAACTCAGCCCCTTCCTTCCCTCCTAGCTCCCCGTCAGGGAATTGGGCCACCTTCTTAACTGTATAAATTTTACAGTCTTCTCTCACCAGCTCATGTTCTCTGTTTATTCTACAACCATCTTTCTTGCTCAGCCAGCAAGAAAAAAGTTTAAAGTGATCGCCGGCCTATATCTAAAATGCTTCCAGACTGCAGACTTCTTTGGCGCTTACAGATTTGCAGTGGGGAGAGAAAGTTGAAAGCTTTATGGGTTGAAAATTCAGACTTCTCACTAGATCTTTTGCTAGTCAGTGGAGGTTCCAGTGGCTTTTAAACAGCTAAGTGGGTTTTAGCTGAAAGATACAACTAAAGATTTCATTATTTGTTTCTCTTTCCGTTTTTAACGATTAGAAACAGCCTGCTTAGTACTCTCTGACCCAAAATTCTGAGGGAGTCTTACCCTTAACTCTTTGGGGAGGAGGCCGTAAGATCTGTAGACATATTACAAAAATGTCCACTAACTTTATTTCCCAAACCACTCTAAATGAGATACTTTACTTAAGAGAAGGTATATGTTTGTCCTTAGGTTAATAGATTCCTGCTTATTCTACAGAAAGAACGTATGATTTTTTTTCTGTCTGCTGTGCAGAGAAGCTGGGCTTCAGCCTCTAAATAATACCTACAGGGACATGTTGTCAGGTGTTGAGGGAGAATGTATGTCTGAACACATGTTTTCATCCAGGCCGTAAGTTTTCTCGTTGCAGTTGTATTGGGTCCTGAGTGCTAACGGTTCTCTATTATAAATTACGTCATTTTCTTGATACTGCAACCCTGGATTATGATATTATGATTAATATGGATTATGGCCATATTAATACCTACTAGAAGAGATGCGCGCAGAAGGTAAAAAAGTTTAAAGTCTTAATAGGCCCTTATGTTCCACACTTGATAGAATTAGAGTTGACACGGTTTGGCCCTATTGAAAAATAAATTACTCATTCAAGAGAAAATGGAAGATAAAGTTCGTATTTTTTAATCAGCAAACATATTCATTTACTTTTCCTTCAGAATTTCTCTTTGCTCAAAGGAAAACTCATGTTTTGCTGTTGGACTTTGCTGGGGTCATTGGTAGCCTAGATGTTTGTGGTAGTTCCATTGAATTTTTTGACTGGCAAATCTCCACAGACCCAATGTCTTGAATGGTTTCCTCTACCTCCTGCATGGTTGCAGTTCCTTCTTCTGAGACACTGCTGTTCTCTTGAGACTGAATCCATTTTCCTGTTGCTTTTGCATTTTAGGCTTCCAGGTCCTACTGCAAGGGTGTCCACTGCAGGCAGTGAAGCCAAAACACGTGGAGGGTCAGCCACTGCCAACAACCGACGCAGCCAGAGCTTTAACAACTATGACAAGTCCAAACCGGTCACCTCCCCACTTCCACCACCACCGCCAAGCAGCCACGAGAAAGGTAAGTCAACTTCTTGAGGGTCCTTTCTGGCATTTTCCTGTATACAGATCCGGTTCCTTTGGGTGAGTTTGCTAGGGTTGGGAACAAGGTTGCACATAGCATGGGCCATAGGACATACTTGGCTGGCAGGAACTTTGTTAGCAGAGGCGTTAATAAAGTGGTGGAAATAGGTTCATGGTTGCCAGCAGGAATTAGGAGTATTTGTTTCAGTAGGGGCCCGGAAGACACCTGGCTACAGAGAGAAGCAATATAGCATTTACAACTTGAAAGTAAACTGTCACAGAACGTGCTCTGTATGGTAGATGGTTTTCCAGAAATGCAAGGTTCTCAGAGTGTGCGTTTTGTGCCTGATAAGCTTTCTACCCGTTAAAAGTGATATGAGGGAAGTTAAGAACAAGGGAATTTTCACCCTTTGAAAAAGGCAGAAATGTGGGTTGTGTAAATGAATATCTTGGCTACATATAAGGAATATGCAACATTATTCTTAGTGTTCCGATGATGTAACTTTTACCAAAAGAGGATATGACTTTTTGCTCTACATAGCCCTGAGATCTTAGGATGGGGGAAGAGGTGAGTAGCTGTGTGGGGGCTATTGCACAGAAGATGGTGAAACAAACATTTGCTTGCTTCGGTCTGTGTCTCGTGAGACCTTGGAGAAACTGAGCTTAGAAGATTGTACAGTGAGAAGCAGAGCCCTCCTTCATTCCTCCCAGGCTAAGTCGTCTAGACTTCTTGGTGGGGGTGATGTGCCCAGATCTCTTGGAAGCATTTTCTACGGTAGGAGTTGTCCTAGATGTGGCCTTCAACTCCCTCGAGACTCAGGAGAGCTGCCTCCCACTCTGAAAGTGTTTCAGGAGCCTGGGCAGCCCTCCCACTGTGAACGAGATCCGAGGCTCCTGGACCTACCCTCTAGCCCAGGATGGTTTCATTTAGTGGAGCTTGGTTTCTGCCCTACCCTCAGCTAGCATACTTGAGAAAATAGGAAGGGAGGTTTGGTATGGCTGACCTATATATGGCAGAAAGTTTTGCATCAGGGCATTGGAAACTCTGCAGCCAGCAGTGGGAGGTCTCAACCAGTCAAGTTCTTTGTGATCCAGCCCTTGGCTCCTGCCTTAAGAAAGTCATTTGTCGTCGTCTTCCCTCTTTCCACCCCCTTCCCCTCCCCTCCTTTTCTCCTCTTCAACCGTAGCCAAACATGTTCCTTTCAAAAGTATGGTCTTCTTAAAAGTGTGTTTAAGAGGCACCTGGGTGGCTCAGTTGGTTAAGTGTCAGACTCTTGATTTTGGCTCAGGTCATGATCCCAGGGTTGTGGGATCGAGCCCCACGTTGGGCTCTGCACTGAGTATGGAGCCTGCTAAAAATTCTGTTTCTCTCTCTGCCCCTTGTCTCCCCTCACATGCGTGCGTGTGCATGCTCGCTCGCTCGCTCTCTAAATAAAAAAATAAATAAAAATAAGTATCATCTGCCAGGGACTTTGATTTTCACTGTGTTACTTGGTCTTCACAAACATTCTGTGTGGTAAATATCATTAACCCAATTTTACAGATAAAAGAACTGAGGCTAATTGGGATTTAGTAACTTGCCCTCTCTGGTAATTGAGCACTGGAATTCGGATCAAGGTTTGACTCCTGGGTTTGAACTCAAGCTCCGTCCTGTCTCCTGGGAGGATCGAGCGAGGTAGTAAGTGTGAGAATATCTTGTGAGCTGGGACTCACAAAATCCCCTAAGGATTCCCTCCCAGAATGATAAAAATAACTGACCGGGGCTCCAGGTGCATGGGAGAGTACATTTATGATCCCTCTCCTAGCCTGGAGAGCTTAGGTCAAGCAGGCTTAGGCAGACCCGGGTAGTTTTTATTCTAATACTTTCCCCAGCATCCTGAGGTAAAGGGACAGCACAATTGTACCTAAAGAGGCTTTTGTATTTCCTCCTCCTTTCTCACAGTCCCTGTGTCCTCTGTTGAATCTGACCTTGATGGCAGCCTATGAGGTAGCCAGCTCCATGCAGCATGGACCATGTGGTGGGAGAAGTGGCTCCCCCACCTGGCCATCGGGAGGCACAGCAGGTTTTTGGGTGCTCAGGGTAGCATCCCTCATCTTGACAGGTCCTGGAGAGGTGCACACTAGTGAGCAGATACGTTGTAGCTCAGTGTGGTGGGTGCTGTAGTTGAGGTATGGACTGCTTTCAGATGAGTTAAAGTCCACGATATAATCTCATGACCTATCCTTCTCGAAGCTGTCTTATGAGTCGGACAGGCCCTGATTGCATTGCATGCTGGCATTTTCTCTCAGGTAACCCATTTCGTAGGCTTGTACATGTGACCCATTGGACCAGGGATTCTTCTAGGAGTTGATCTGATCCCACCAGAAAGGGGAACAAGAAATTCACTACTCTTCCAACATATGACAAAAATATTTCAACACTTAGTCTTGATTTTTTAAAAGGATAAAAAGAAATAAAAGGAAATTATAACAGGCAGCTTTTCCAAAGCCCCGGAGCACTTAATCCTTTGTGAGGAAATAACTGAAAGATTCCTCCAAAAATCACGTCCAAAGAAGCGAAGCGAATGCCTTCCTGCCATCATCGCTGAATTTTGTTCTGGTCAACTGAGATGTGAAACAGAAGAAGAGTAATAGATCTAGAAAATACTTAGGTTTCCAGTATTCAACTGAGCAATCAACTGAGATGTGAAACAGAAGAAGAATAGATATATAAAATACTTCACAGCGGGGAAAAAGTCTAGGGACACACACACACACACACACACACACACACACACACTGTATTGGCTTAGTCCATGAGGTGACCAAGTGCACAGTTGGTGTGTAAATCCCAGGAATTTGTGAGGTTTGGAGGAAAGTCTACAAATCCTTAGCCTGTAGGAAAAGCTGCTAGTTGGGCAGTTTTCACTAGCGTGGTTAGGTTCCTCTTTGGCTTCCCCCACTCACTCCTGCAGGGGGCAGCAGTGAGGCACCTTGCCCGGCCCGAGGGATGCTGTGAGCAGGTTCCCCTGCGGATCTGTTGGGGGATGGCCTGGAATACGGTGGCTCCTCGCTTCCTCCCTTGGCCCTACGGCTCCAGACCAGAATCACAGCTTTTCAGGAAGAGGAAAGAGCTGTCATTTTCAACATTGGTGACATTATCTTTTCCTTCCATCCCCTCACTTACATCCTCTGGGTGGGTTAGCACTGCCAGAAATCAAATACATTTCTAAAGTATTTGGTCCATCCTATGAATTTGAAATATTTACTATTCCTAAACTAAAGTCTGTGCAAATGGAAGATGGTCTCTCCTGAATAATATGGTTTTCTTCATTTTAGAGAAAGTGTATGTTTATTATATTTTCGTGATAAAAATCGTCATGTAAAAAAATTTTAAACAGCATAAATTTATTGAAAGAGAACCCTGCATAACCCCTGCTCTCAGAATTAGCCCCTGTTTATCACTCATATTCTTCTGTATTTTCTTTATGCATATACTATCACATTTTGATAAATTTTTCCTACTGTTTAATATTTTCCAAGTACTGTTCTAAGGGCTTTGTAAATAATAATTTAATTGTTACAGGAACTCTGTACACAGACACTCTGACATACATTGTATATGACTTAAAATCTTGTAAATAAAATCAACCAATCATGGACAACCTTTTTATATTTTATTCTCTCTTTATAATAGTTGCATATGACTCCATCGCATAAATTCACCTTAATATTCCTAACTACTTTCATTTTGGTTGCTTCCAATTCTTTTTTTTTAATTTAAAAAAACTTTTTAATGTTTGTTTATTCTTAGAGCACGGGCAGGGGAGGCGCAGAGAGAGGGAGATACAGAATCAGAAGTAGGCTCCAGGCTCTGAGCTGTCAGCACAGAGCCCGACGCGGGACTCGAACTCACAAACTGTGAGATCATGACCTGAGCTAAAGTCAGACGCTTAACCGGCTGAGCCACCCCTGATTCTTTGATATTATAAATAGTACTGAAATTAACATCCTCATGTCTTTTTTGCACGTGTATACCATTTCATTTAAGGGTATACACATTTTGCAGGTGTTTTAACATTGCCAGATTTTGCTTCCAAAAGGTTATACCTACGTCTGTGCCCATCAGCAACGTGTGAGAGGTCAGTTTCCCTACGCACTTGTTTTCACTCTCTTGGACAAAAAATACTGCCTTTGAAATGAGGCGGGTTACAGTAAGCTGAAATAACAAGATCCTTTGCTAACAACTGGCCCTTTTAACTGCCGCCTTGCTATGAGTTATGACTAGTGACATGGACAGACTTTGGCATGTACAGAAAGCACTTGGGTTTGAGATCCAGCTGTCTGCCAACCAGTGTGGCCTCACTCAAGATGCTTAATTTCTCGGGGTGCCTGGGTGGCTCAATCGGTTGGGCATCCGACTTCCGCTCAGGCCATGATCCCACCGTCTGTGGGTTCAAGCCCCTCATTGGGCTCTGTGCTGACAGCTCGGAGCCTGGAGCCTGATTCGGATTCTGTGTCTCCCTCTCTCTCTCTGACCCTCCCCGCCCGAGCTCTGTCTCTGTCTCAAAAATAAATAAACATTAAAAAAAATTTTTTTAAAAAATGCTTAATTTCTCTGGGCCTCGGTTTCCCCTTCTGTAAAGTGAGTCTGAGGTCATCCGTCCCTAAGCCACTGTGAGGTATGAATGCTTGTTTTCCCTGGCCCCTTGGCCTTGTCTAATGGGAGCCCTCTAAGTGCTTTCGCATAGGTTCCCTCCCCTGGTCTTCATCCTATGTCATTTTCTCCCTCTTGTTCACTCTCTGCTGTCATGAGTAGAAAAGAAGAGCCAGACAGGGGTGGAGACAGAGTTTTATAGCCTTCAGCACTATGTCTTGTCTGAGTAACACTGGAGCCATTGATTTAGAATCTCTGTAAACTTGTCACTTTATGGTTGGCAAAGTAAGTTATTTATCTGAGTTAATGATTGGGAGAGAGAACTGTGAAGAAGTTGCCCATGGCCTGCCATTAACCAGGATTCTGGCATAAAATTACAGGTTACATGGGATTAATTCAGTGGTCCACATCACACAGAAAAGCATACGGTTGGGTGTTCCCGTTTCAGGTTGTTTCTTTCATTTGTTCATCTTGTCACTGCTTATGTCCAGCCTTGGGCTTGTCATCATGACTGAGGGGACTGAGACACAAGATTCAGAGTTTCCAGGGCACAACCCCAGGGGCGGGGGGGAGGGGTGTGCTCACAAGTCCTGTAAGAGAGATTCCTTCAAAGCCATGAGGAAAAAGAGGGGCTTAGGAAGGCTCCAGGAGGACTTCCGAGGAGTGATAGCATGTGCAGTGATTTCTAGCTCCAGATTTTCACGGAAAGAGAGCGGGAGGCTGGGAAGGAGTGACTCATCCCACTGTTTGGGTCCTGGTGTTAATCCAACAGGACATCTGCTGAGGTCACTGTGTTAATAAACTTTTGTCCTATGGAAGACCTGTAGAGGGAAATGTCTACAAGATCATTTCAGTGGTGGGGTGAGGCCTCCCTTGGCCATCAGGAGACCCCAGCAGTTGCAAGGCAGTCCTGGACCAGGGAGAGCTCGCATGCCTGTCCATGCTCCGTCCTCTCTGGTTGGGAATCAACCGTGAGGTCGCCTTGACCCTCTGAGCAGAAGCCTTAATTGTCTGAGGGCTTAAAAAAAAAAAAAAAAGCCAGTTTAAAGATTTGAACTGAGGAGGTATCGCTGAATTTAAAGGAGTCTCAGGGGGGATCATCTGGAAATGGAATCAGTGAACTGTTAGATCAGCTGTTGAGGCTGGGCAAGCAGGATGAATTAAAAGTGACCAGCGAAAAGCGACCTCACACCTGGCACTGGGAGGGAAAAAAAGCCTAGCAAGTATTTGAGAAGCTGCGCCAGTCTCTTGGGCCAGAATATAGTTATCTTGGCGGGAGTTTGGGGGAAAGTAGGGGAAGGTTTAGAGCCTGCAAATGAACAGAGAAAGACTTTACACTGAAGCAGACAATTGAGTTTGAGCTCTGGCCTTCCAATACTTCCCAGAAGTGTGGCTTTTGGGGCAAGTGTAGTGCTCACCGGGGCATCTGCTCAGGATCCCCCTTAGGACTACCAAGAACCCCACATGGCCCTGTCCTCCTCAGGATGTAGACAGGAATCACAGGTTGCTGGCAGGGAAAGTGTTTCTCTTCCATAGGCATGGTCCTGTACCAGGGGTTTGCTGCATAGCCACCCAGTTGCTGTCGCTGCCTCCTCCCACCTATGGGACCACTCAGGTGTGAGGCTACAAGACTCCCGCAGGGCAGGTGTGAGAGTCACTCTAGCATAAAGGCCACATGCTCCGTGGGAGCCAATATCTCTCGTAAATACACAGTATGCCCAACTAACTTCTACGGTTCCTGCAAGGATGAGGTCTGATTAGTAGTCACAGTACTTAGAGAAACCTAAAATGATGGTGTCCCCCAAGAGGTGTTTATACTCCATTTATAGCTCTTCTCAGTCCAGATGTGGTTTAACTACCAAGGGTCATTTTTACCAGGAGCAGTGTTGCTTAGTAACATAGCTGGCATTCTATCTTTATCAAGTTTCCAGGGGAACAGAGTTACAAGGTAAACTGAAGGTTAAATTCTCATGCAGAAGGGGAAGAGATTTTGTCAATCCTTCTCCCACAGTAGGTCAGCTTACCTCTCAGAGATCCAGTTGATTTATCTGTGGAGTGGCATCAGTCTGCCCTAGCCCAAATGATGGTAGAAAGTCAGATGTGAAGGATTCTCTTTTTTTGCATAGCACAATTCACGTTTTGTCTTTGTTGTCTCTACCAATTGCAGACATCTAGCTATCAAGTATTATGACTTCTTGTTTCCTGATAGCTGGAGCTTATTGACCTTGTGGGTTTCGTTGCATGGTGTGAAAAAATTGCTGAGCTCTGAGTGTTCGAAACGTGGTAGAGTCCATTCATTTGCTGTCTGTTAATGGTGCCCTTTCACAAGTAAGGCAGGTGGAGGTCAACCGCTCTTTGGCAAACGCAGGTTTCATTGTTTTAGTTTGTATTTCACACCAGTTTCCTTTTGTTCTAAACAAAGGATTGACATTGTCTAACTGAATAGATGAAAAGTCCTAAACACGTGGTACCAGTCTCCCAAATAACACCTTAAACAGTAATATTGTTCCACTCTGACACAGTGTATGTAAATTGCCCATATGCAAATCCAAGAAGGGACAGCGTGGTAGGTCTCTGTTAAGTCTAAAGGGCACAGCTCAAGTCCCATGATCCGGTGGGACAGTACACTCAAGACTCTGACGTGTTGTCTCTCAGGGTGTGATTAATGGATCATGGACACCGGCATCCTTTGAGTAATTGCTAGAAACACAAATCCCGAGGCTTTGCAAACCTAGTCCTTCTAAGTCAGATTTCTGAATGAGCCTGGAAACCCACGTTTTCTACCCCTGATACTCTTACAGCAGTGAAGTTTGAGAACCCCTCTCCTAGGGAGGACTTCTGGGTCACCTTTGAAAGGGCATGCCGCCCTCCAGCTGCCCTTCCATTCCCAGCAGCCTCTTTGTAGCGTGTTGTTGTAGGGAATAGAGATAACGTAGTGAGACACCCGGACTAATGCCTGGTGTGCAGCAGGAGCCCAGTAAATGGGAAACCATTCAAATTTGCATATACATTTTGCTGTACATATATTTAAACTTATTCTCAGTGCCCGTAACTTATGCTGGGTGAACTTACCTCCTTGTTTGGGTCTTCATACCTTCTTTTGGCTCCGTTCCATTGCCTCACTAATCTGTAGTGGAATTCTTATTGTAATTAAAAAAAAAAATCTTCAGTATTCCCTTGTGTCAGCTGAGCTAATAGAAAACAAAGGAAAAGGATTTTGATCCCATACTTAGCCTAGAAATATGAAAAAGGGAGCATCACTGTGGGGGTCTCGGTACAGTAGCAGAGGTAGTGTGCTGCAAAGAAGTGTTTTGGGGGGGGAAAGTCAGCCCACCCTTTCTCCGATTGGAGAATCATCTTCTGGTTCTTTCCCTACGTGGCGCTTGAAGAGCTTGATGTTACTTTACCAGGGCACTGCCCTATTCAGAGGGAAGGATGAACACTAGTAAAGCTTCCTAGCCAAACTCCATCCTAGCTGCTGTTCTTAGCTGGAGCATCAAATTAAAGTCAGACTTGAAGGTGAAAGAAATCGTTTCTGGTAGAGTCTCTCTGGCGACCTTTGGGAGCCATTTTCTTGATCTGTGTAATTCAGAAGGGCCTTCAGAGAAGGTGCATCAGTCCTTCTAATGTGGGAAATTAATAACCTTTAATGCTAAAGCCATCCTTTTTCACGGAGAAGACGACAGATATAACCATGTTTGCTTTCCTCTAAATATGGATGTGTTTCGAAGCCAACGTGTGAGCTTATGGCTCTCTGCTGTGTGTCCTGTTTCTAAAATACAATAAACCTGGCCCGTTGTAACAGGAAGAATGAGTAAAGGAGAGAGAAAAATAAATCATTTCAGGAGATGAAGTATCTATTTGATTAGCTTGTGTCAGGAATGGAAGATGGCTCGTTGATGTGCTTCTGATCTTCAGATGATAAATCTCCGCATTTTTGCTTCCATCTGCTATGTGGCAAGCGTCACACAGACGTGAATTCAATTTAATTTCAAGGATCATTGGTAGGGGAAAGTATTTATGTTTCTCGGTGCTCTCATCGTCATTTTTATCCAGGTCTCATCTGCAGCCAGGGCCTTGCTGTCATTCCTTTAAATGTTCTTTTTAAATATTTAAGTATTTGACAAAGTTGATGAGCATGACGAGATAAATACATTTTGGGATAAATGTGCTTAACTTTTTTATGGGCACAAGTGGCCCGTGTTCACGACACACAGAAGGAACACTGTGCTGATCAAACGGACAAGAACAGAAGGCCGGTCAGAACGAGGGGAGAGCTCCTGAACAATAAACTCGGCAGCTGGCGTAGCAACTCGACAGGGAGCTGCTTGTGCATGTGTGCGTGGCTTCTCTCTGTGTTGAGGACTTCGCATTCTGGGGCTTAAATGAACCTCATGGATAAAATGCCCGTTTCTGCACCATAGCCTGCCTTCACAATTCTGCCAGTGTGTGTTTCGTTAGGATTCCAACACGTAGCACATACGCTAGGGAACCTGTCTTCCCCTGATGAGAATGACGAATGAGGGGGTCACCTGGAGAACGTTTGTTTCCAAGACAGCGGTCCCCATGCAGCCATATCGTGGTAGGCGTGACGCACAGGCCATCTGCAGGCGTCGTGCCATGTTAGTGCTCATGCTGCAGAGTGGTTTATGCCAAGGCACTGTGGTCACAGTTTACGTGCTTAGTGTCCCAGGAGCTCCTGTCATCAATCTTTAGCTGCAGTCACGTTGATTCGTGCGGTGAGCAAGGCTGTCGGAACTTTGTGGATAGACACTAGCTGCTGCTGGAAATCCGCGGCCTGGCCTGCTTGCCTTGTGAGAACAAAGGTAAATAAGGAAGGCCCCTCAACACCTAATGGTCTCTTTGCCGTTTTCAAAATGAGAGAAGCACGGCATTTTTATGAAATATGAAATGGAGGTGGGAATCAGTGACTTGTAATAACTCACCGTGGGTAAAGCAGTTTTACAAAAAAAGCTTGCCTCAGGGCAGTCCAGACACTGAGTCTCTGCTGCCCCCTACTGCCCAGGTTCTGTATTGTGTCTCCGGGTAGAGCCTTGGTGTCCTGCCTGGCGCTCTCAGGGCACTCTGGGAGGATAATGACTTGACATTGTCTAGGTGTTTTCTTCCGGACAAGGCCTCCCCACATTTGCTTCCTCATTTGAGAGAACGCGTGCGAATGGAAGAAAAGCCACGTTCTGGACGCGACCAGGCTCATGCGGCAGTGTCAGGAGCTGACAGCAGGCCCAAACTAAACTCATCTTCGCAGGGCCGTCCGCCCCCTTCAACAGCCACCAGCTGGTGGATTTAAGAATCCAATTTAGCCCTAAGAATAAGCATCTATGAAGGCACTGGTTGATTTTTGCTACAGGAAAAGTTCTGCTAGATGTGGCTTTATTTTTAATCATGCCGACCCGACTCTACAGTGTGGAGTACATGAGTCTCCCTTCTTTTATGCACTCATGTACTTGAAACTGAGTTCAGCACATTATTGGGTGCCCTCTAGATATCCAGCCTCATGCTAAATACTCAAAAGCGAAAAAGTCGATAATGTCATCTTTGCCCTCGTGGAACTTAGGGTCTGGTGGAAGAGACCAATATTAAACCACAAATAATCTCATGACATTTTGTGTCAACTGCTTTTTTTTCCCAAAGACTAATAACATACATTCCTCTCCACCAAGTCCTGTGTTAAGTGCTTTTAAGAAGAAGATAAGGTGCTAAGAGGGAGAATGAAGGAGAGATGAAGCCAATTCTGTGCGTTAGGTAGAGCCTCATTGGGGTGACACCCAGAGAAAGTCTGCAGGGGTCTACTTTGCACAGAGGAGCCACTCTCATCCAGAGTTTAGAAATAAAGGATGTTTTAGTAAGCAGTTTGGTGAAGAGAGGTCATTTTCCTTTTAGAAATGAAAGTCTAAGGGTGCCTGGGTGGCTCAGTCGGTTAAGCGTTTGACTTCGGCTCAGGTCATGATCTTGCGATTCATGGGTTCGTGCCCCACGTCAGGCTCTGTGCTGACAGCTCAGAGCCTGGAGCCTGTTTCAGATTCTGTGTCTCCCTCTCTCTCTGCTCCTCCCCCACTCATGCTCTGTGTCTCTCTCAAAAAATAATAAAGAAACATAAAAACAATTTAAGGGGCACCTGGGTGGCTGGTGGGTCAAGCGTCTGACTTCGGCTCAGGTCATGGTCTCAAATCTCATGGGTTTGAGCCCCATGTGGGGCTCTGTGCTAACATCTCAGATCCTGGAGCCTACTTCAGATTCTGTATCTCTCTCTCTCTCTCTGTGCCCCTCCCCTGTTTGTGCTCGCTTGCTCTTTCTCTCAAAAATACTAAAAAATAAAAATAAACAATAAAAAAATAAATGAAAGTCTGTATCTTGGGCCAGCTCTTTTTTCTCTCTCTGGTCACAGGAGAAGTAAAAAAATCACAGGGACTCAAACTTTTGGTGCAAAATTTCAAAAAGAACTTATTCACATTTTTCTTCTCACAGTTGAACAGAGGCTCATCATGGGAGTAGAGAGTTTCCTGACCTCATAGAAACAGAAACAGAGGCTAGATCGTCCCTCACCGACATTACTAAAGGTGGGGTTTCCTGTATTAGCAAATGGACTGGGATAGATACTCTCTAAAATCCCTGGCCGATACAGGATTTGATTATCTTAGGCAAAGGGTAGAGTTGGTATGATTTTAGAGGTGATATGGTTCTGAAAAGGCCTAATAATGACACGTATCCATCGTGGTTGATCAGCGTTCACAAAGGCTCGCCTTTGGGTTGGTTCCTTTGAAGGTATTCATTCCTTCCAAAACAACATTTTATTCTGGATGGTGCTGCTTCCATTCTGGGGTTCGTTTCTGTGCTGAACAAAAGAAGTTGCATTTTTAAAAAAATTTTTTTTTCAACGTTTATTTATTTTTGGGACAGAGAAAGACAGAGCATGAACAGGGGAGGGGCAGAGAGAGAGGGAGACACAGAATCGGAAACAGGCTCCAGGCTCCGAGCCATCAGCCCAGAGCCTGACGCGGGGCTCGAACTCACGGACCGCAAGATCGTGACCTGGCTGAAGTCGGACGCTTAACCGACTGCGCCACCCAGGCGCCCCGAAGTTGCATTTTATGTAGGCAATGACTTGTGTACAGTTTATGATGACTTCTTTCCCTCCATTCACACAGTTGGGAAAGATCTCTCCTGTAACTTCAGATAAGTTGTCTAGAACTCGCAAAGCTCGTACTGTGAGGCCATCAAAGAGGCCACAGGCCAGGATCTCTACCATGTAAAAGAAGTTGTGGCTACTGAGTGAGAAGTTGTTCAGGGGTGGTTTCGATCATTTAACACTTGGATTCATTCCCTGTCCTCTTCCCAGAAGAGCCAGATACAAATATTTTCAGGGAGAGTTATTTAAATGTGTGTGTGTGTGTGTGTGTGTGTGTGTGTGTGTGTGTGTATATAAATGTATATATGTATATATATAAATGTATATGTGTGTGTGTATATATATATATATATATATATATATATATATATATATATATATATATTTAACACATATGCTGTAGGGGGCAGCATTCATTAAGGAAAGTCAGAGGATAGCCCGCCAGAAAGAGGAATTATTTAGGCCTTTTAAGGAAGAAACTGGGCCCCGTTTGTAAAGATTTCTATGCACCAGAGACACTCATACTGTCCTGTTGCTCATTTATGGACAAGGCTCTGGCCCTTCAGTAATAATATTCTTTAGGGCACCAGGATCACCTTGTCTCCTATGAAATTTATCTGGTCTGGAGTCTATACCAGTGAGCACCTGTGCGGGAGAGTGGCTTTTCCACAAAGGATGTATATGCTAGGGTGCAGATTCTGACCCTGATGGCTGATGCCAAGCTTGTGTTCTTTTAGCCATGTTCTGAGCCTTTGCAGTCTCCAGCCCTCCAATGAGAAACAGTGACTATTTGGGGCGTCCAGGTGACTCAGTTAAGCATCTGACTCTTGACTTCAGCTCAAGTCATGAGTTCGAGCCCTGCATTGGGCTCTGTGCCAACAGTGCAGAGCCTGCTTGGGAGTCTCTCTGTCCCTCTCTCTCTGCCCCTCCCCCACTCACACCATCTCACACCATCTCTCTTTCTCAAAATAAACTTAAAAAAATTACAAAAAAAGAAAAAAGACATAGTGACTGTTTCCCATGGAACTGCTTCAATCCTGTTACTGCCCAGCAAATCATAAATATTAGTGAAATTTGTGGGGGCTAACCTTTTTCTGGATCCTCCCGTCCTGAGAAAGTTGGTGAAGCAAGTTGTGACTTGTTGGTTGACCCCTATCTCCCCAGGCCCTAAAAAGTAGGGCTTCGAATAATAGCCGTGTATATGCCAGCCTACAGGTTGATGGGACGGCTCTGCTGAGGCGTGCCAGGCTTGGCTGATCTCACTTGGACTCGCTCATGCATCTGGGGTCGTCTGGGCGTCCACTGGATGCTGGCTAATCTGTACTGCCCTCATCAGAGATGCTCCCCTTTCTCCCCCTGGTCTTTGGTCCTCCAACGGGCCAGTCCAGGCTGTCCTTGTGGTGGATGAGTTCCAAGACGGGCTAAGAGCACAGCCCTGTGAGGCCTAAACCCTGGAAAGGAATGGAACATTGGTTCTCTTCTACAGCGCTCTGTTGGCCAGAGCAAGTCACATGACCTGGCCAGGTGCATGGGATTGGGAATCCTGCACCAATCGAGGGAGGAGCTGCGGAGCCCCACTGCAGAACGTCTGTGATACGGAGAGGGTGGAGACTTGGGCTATTTTTGCAGTCAGTCTACCACAGTAAATAAGCAGGACACAATGCATGTATATTATTGATGGATTGATTTCACTTGTCAGGGTAATAGACTGTTTTCATGGAATCCCATGAAAATGAGACTCCTGCTCTGAGCTCATAAAAGATAAGCTGGGGCGCCTGGGTGGCTCAGTCAGTTAAGCGTCGACTTTGGCTCAGGTCTTGATCTCGTGGTTCGTGGGTTTGAGCCCCGCATCGGGCTCTGTGCTGACAGCTCGGAGCCTGGAGCCTGGAGCCTGCTTTGGCATCTGTGTCCCTTTCTCTTGGCTCCTCCCCTGCTTGCGCTCTGTTTCTCTCTCAAACATAAATAATAACATTAAAAATTTTTAATAAAGGGCTAAGACACACGTCGTTTCCTGCAAGTATGGGGCTATATCGCTTTGCCTGCTCTCAGTGGGGTGAGTGGCTGAAGGATCCTTTTACTCCAGCCCCGCAGAAGGTCTCTGAATAGCAGACACAGCCCCCTTGCTGTCTGAAGCCCCCTCTGGCCACACCAGGAGCTGTCTGCGAGAGTAGCATCCTGCAGAACGGGACTGGCTCCGCGTCAGCCGTGTCAGGCCTCTGGAGTCCTTGGTCTTCAAATACCCATGCTGCTCTGCTTTTTCTTTGTTGTGCCAGCTGGTGCGAGTTGTGTGATGAAGGTGGTCTGAATGCCAGACTGGCGTTCAGGGCACCAGGGGTCTGTTCCCAGCGATCCCACTTGATGGCCACATGACTTGAACATCTCTGAACTTCCGGTTCCTCAGCTCTGAAAATGGAAGCAAGAGTAGCACCGACCTCATAGAGTTATGGTGAGGGTGACATGTGATGAAGCATAAGGAAAAAAACAACACTGAATTATGTATGTCGTGATTGTCAAACGCGTGAATTAATTCATGAGTGTATACAGTCTAAAATGACTACAATGGGCAAAGTAACCACGGCAGCTGGGCGCAGAACCCCTAGGAGCCAGCTCTCCACTCCCGGTATTTTGCTTCAGATCAGACGTCTAAAGTGCCCGTATTACAGCGTCTTAGCTACATCTGTCATGGATGAACTATCGTGAAGGATGTTTTTGAAAACCAAAAGGACCAAGAAACCCAGAGTGACCTTCAGTAAACAAAACAGCTTCTAACAATTGACCACTTGTCATAGCTCGGTTATCTTACAAATGTGTAACCTATTGATTCTTGAAATCCCCCACTGCACTCATTGGGGGAGGGGAGGTTCAGGATAAAAGTATTGATTTAGACACGCGAACATATTGGAAGAAGCATTTGTTAGCCATTTGTATTTTTCATAATTTGGCTGCTAAAGTAGGAGAAAGAAGATACATCTTTCAACAGAGTTCTGAACAAAAGGATATTATTAAGCAAAAGGATATTAGCCAACTTAATTATACTCCTAAAACAACTTAAAAGGTCATGATTGATGGTATTTGCACAGTGTTTTGGAACAAAGGACCCTTTGACTAGTAAAGGAGTTTTTTCCTGAATGTGATTCTATTTTTCCTTTTGTTTGTCCATCATCCTTCAGTCTGCGTTCTCTGATCTTTTTTAATGCATCCAAACCTACCGCTCCACTCCTGGGGGCTGGCAACTGGAGCATCTTCGGACAATGAAAGGAAAGACGTTGTAGCTGAACTAAAGAACGGTCCAAGGAAAGGGGAGGGGCGCCCACCCTGAGCGTGGCGATTTCTGAGCTCCCTTCCGTCTGCGCATGCCAAGACGCCATGGCTCTGGCCTTGGGGTGTTGGTCAGCCTTCGTGGTCATGTCTTGGCAAGCGAAGTAGCCACTGCTGGCCGGAAACTGACCAGGACTGTTCAGCCTCATTTTGGAGCCCCTCAGATCACCTTCTGGCATGAAACGCTTCAGAAACCATTAAACGGCCGAGGTCGAAGCTGGATTCCTTGAAGTGCTTCCAAAGGCTTTGGCATGTCTGCCTTTTGGATGAGCTTAACTAAACAGAGAACTTTTCAGGTCTGGTGTCTGGGTGGCGGGCGCTCCCCCTGGGCACTGGAAGTCACCCTGAGGTTGGGGGAGTAGGAAGGATGGGAAGAAAGAGAGGTTTGGCTCTTGGTGGCTCGCTGCTTATTCTTTGTCTTCTCCTTTAAGCCGTTCTTGCTGTCGCTATCCACCCGAGAAGGTAACTGCCCAACACCTGGAGGAACAGACATTTCCCAGAGACCGAGTCGAGTGTGTGGCTGAGCAACAGATGCCTCTGATTCCTTCAGGGTAGTGCCATCCAGTAGACCTTTCTTCAGCTCCACCTGGTGGTGCCCCCCATCGGTGCCGCTAGGCGAGTCAGCTGGCTACGTGGGGCTGTGACACCCTTGAAATGTGGCTGCTGAGAGGAGGAACTGACATTCGAATGTTTTCAATTTTAGTGAATTTAAATGGCCACACGTGGCTAGTGGCTCCGGTATTTGACAACATATCTCTGAATGAAGTCTATCATTTAGAAATGGCTTCCTCATCACTAAAGACCAAATACTGTTAGATTCCATTAAAATTTTTTTTTTAATGTTCATTTTTGAGAGAGAGAGAGAGATTGCAAGCAGGGGGTGGGGGTGGGCACTGAGAGAGAGAGGGAGACAGAGAATCCAAAGCAGGCGCCAGGCTCTGAGCTGTCAGCACAGAGCCCGATGCGGGGCTCAAACCCACAGACCGCAAGATCATGACCTGAGCTGAAGTCAGACGCTTAACTAACGGAGCCACCCAGGCACCCTGTTAGATTCCATTTATATGAAAATGTGGAGAATAGGCAAATCTCTAGCAACAGATAGCAGTATTTGCCAGGGCTAGGGGTCAGGGTGGGCATGTAGAGAGGAGCTGTGGTGAATGACTGCTAATGGCTACAGAGTTTCTTTTTGCTATAATAATTTTTTTTTTAACATTTATTTATTTTTGAGAGGTAGAGACAGAGCGTGCGTGGGGGAGGGTCGAGAGAGAGGGAGACACAGAACCTGAAGCAGGTTCCAGGCTCTAAGCTGTCAGCACAGAGCACAATGTAGGTCTCAAACCCATGAACCGTGAGATCATGACCTGAGCCGAAGTTGGACGCTTAACCGACTAAGCCACCCAGGCGCTCCTGTAACAAAATGTTTTAAAGTTAGATTGTGGGGATAGTGGCCTAGCTTCATGAATATACTAAAAAGTATGGAATCATACCCTTGGTGAATGTTATGGTGAGTTATATCTCAGTGAAGTGGTTTTTAAAAATAGTTTGCTTTCCTTTTTTTTTTTAATTTTTGTGAAATTTATTTTGAGAGAGAGCAAAACAGTTTGCTTTCTTTTTTTAATTTTTTTTGAAGTTTATTTATTTGAGAGAGAGAGAGTGATGGTAATGGAGAGAGAGAGCTCACGCACGCGAGCACAGGGGAGGGGCAGAGAGTGAATCCCAGGCAGGCCCCGCACTGTTGGTGTGGAGCCCAACGTGAGGCTTGGACTCCCAAATCATGAGATCATGACCTGAGCCGAAACCAAGAGTTGGATGCTTAAGCGACTGAGCCACTCAGGCGCCCCCAAAATAGTTTGCTTTCATGCCAGATCCAAGTAGATGTTCAGACCCTAGCTCTGCAGCTACCCAGTAGAGTGCGTGGTTAAGTACCTACCTTTCCCTGAGCTTCAGTTTCTCCTTGGTAAAATAAGGGTATTGCCTTTGCCTCAAGGGTAGCAAAGAAGAGAATTTCTGGTCCTCCGTTGTATCTTTATGACTTTAGTCCATTTCAGGTCCTGGGTACAGAGCATGCACCCTCTTTTTCTGGGAACCTAGTTCCAGAAGCTGCCTGGTTCCAGGAGAGCCCCAGGCACTAAACAGAGCTTTGAGCCAGTAGTATCCTCCCTGTTCCATCCATTCCCTCTGTTACTGCAGTATAGAGAGCCTTTGGTGCTGGTCTAGGAAGGTTAAGTAACAGCTAAGATAGTCATATGTTTTGCCTTTGATCCAGATAAAAACAGATCGTAACTTCGAGTTGTCAATTGATCTAATGGGCAGAAATGGCTTTCCATTCCCTTAGCAAGCAAAGATTCCTAGGGGACAAGGAGGAGATTCCTGGTTGTAAAACATCCTGCAGTTTTTCATGGTTTGTGGTTTGTAGAATTTCTGGGAAGGACATTCTTCAGGAGCATGTCTGAGCGGGTCTTCTTCTTCTCCCACTTCTCCTATGGGCTTTTGAGAACAAAGGCCTGCCAAAGCGTCACAAATCAGTGACTTCAGAGGAAGTAATTGTTACTGTTATCTTCCTCCTCCTCTTTGTTGCCATCATAAAGCCTATAGTCTGTCAACAAGCAGATGTTACAGATACCTGCCTTATAAGTAACTTTAGGGCCTGTATTTAATGTAGCTCAGGCAATGAACTGTAAACAGAAGGACTTGTAACAACGAAGTGATGATAATGGTACCTGATGGTTATTAGGTATTCCTGTATGCCTGGAGTTATTTTAGGTACTTTGCATGCTGGCCTCTTTTAATTTCTCATACTGGAGAGGGTCATAGTATCTTCTCCATTTTATGGATGCACAAACTGAGGCTCAGAGTTAAATAAGTTGCTAATATCAGGCAGCTGATAAGGCCGGAGCTGAGATCTGAACTAGGATCTACGTGATTCCGAAGCTGGTATTTTGCTTTTAACCATCATACGATCAGACAAGCTGGCTTCGACTAAATTCACTAATCATCGAGCCCCATTTTTGTGTCAGGTGCTGTACAAATTTCTCAAGATGCAGCAATGACTGAAGCCAGCAAATGTCAGACAGGTGTTGAATTAATTACACAGAAGAGGAAAGAGTGTTCTAGAAAGAGGGAATCACATGCTCCAAAACTAGGAAGAGCAGGGCCTCATCAAGGAAATGAAAGTTAAGTGTGTGTGTGCCTGTCTGAAGCAGGCAAAATGACTTTTTCACTTCTACCCAGCAAATCAGGGCTCGATGGAGTTCTGTGAGGGCAGGGAGCATGCCATCATGTTCAGTAAAATCTTGTCGAAAGAATAGATGGTAGCCGAAATGGGATTAGAACCCAGGTTCCCTGAATCTGTTTAGTGTTCTGCCCCGTCATATCACTCAGAGAACCCTTGGACAAATTCCAAACTGGCCTTGGACAGTGGATGTTTATAGTATTGTGTTTTATAATGAGTCCCAAATTTGGTCTTCATCCCCATTTCTGGCACAGAGCTCCTAGAATTCTTGGAATTTCCCAAGTGATGAGCACAATAAAGGTGTTTATCTTTATGCTAATGAAGGGACTCCTACCACACCCAAGGATGGGGGCTGGTTGCCAGTGGAGGCAGCCAAGTGACTGAAGGACTGAAACTTTCAGTCCCACCCCCTGACCTCAGGAGAGGAAGGAGGGGCTAGTGATTGAGTTCACTCACCAGTGGCCAATGATTTCATCAATCATGCCTTAGTAATGAAGCCTCCATAAAAGCCCAGAAGGATGGGACCTGGATAGCTTCTAGATTGATGTACACGTGGAGATGTGGGGACAATGGTATCACAGAAGCTCCATGCCCTTCCCCCTGCCTTTCCTTATGCACCTGTTGCATCTTGCTGTTCCTGAGTTATATCCTTATATAATGGTCTAGTAATCTAGTAAGTAAAATGTTTCTCTGAGTTCTCTGAGCTGCTTTGGCAAATTAATCAAACCCAAGGAGGGGTTTTGGGTACCTCCAATCTACAGCCAGTTGTTTAGAAGCACAGAGGCATTAACTTGTGCTTTCGACTGGTGTCTGAAGTGTCAGGGGTTAGGGGACAGTCTTGTGGGACTGAGCCCTTAACCTATGGGATCTCATGCAAACTCTGGGTAGACCGTGTCAGAACTGAGTTGAAATGTAGGACACCCAGTTGGCGTAAGAGAATTGCTTGGGAGTGTGGGGAAACCAACTACCCCTGCCCACCCCTCCCCCAAATCCTTGTAATGACCTAGTGTGTGCCTACACAGGCCGGTCATGGCAGAAACCAATTTTCACAGTGCTGGAGTGAGAAACCCCAGCCTGGAGATAGGGCTGCAACAGAGGTGGAGAAAAGAAACTTACGAAGTTCTGTCCAGAGGCTTCGTGGACCTGATGGGCTTACGGTAAAAAAAAAAAAAACGGACAGGACATCAGATCCAGTGACAGGTTTATCTGTGGACACAGGGAACCTGGCAGAGCTCTCAGTAATTTTCAGTGTCTGTTAGCAAAAGGCAGCCCTGCCTTTGGGAGCACACACGGTAACTTTTACAGCCAGTGTGGCAGTTCTAACAGGTGAGATGATAGACGGCAGGGATGTAACTTCTTTTGGTGCTTACATTCTAATTTTTAAGCAAAATGCCTGTGTTTGGTAGTAATGCTTTAACTTTATCTCATTAAATAAAGGTGAATGAACTATGAACAGCAAGATGGCTAGGGCCATTGTTACTCAAATTAAGAAAGTGCAGGGGCTCCTGGGTGGCGCAGTCGGTTAAGTGTCCGACTTCAGCCAGGTCACGATCTCGCGGTCTGTGAGTTCGAGCCCCGCGTCAGGCTCTGGGCTGATGGCTCAGAGCCTGGAGCCTGTTTCCGATTCTGTGTCTCCCTCTCTCTCTGCGCCTCCCCCGTTCATGCTCTGTCTCTCTGTCCCCAAAATAAATAAACGTTGAAAAAAAAAATTTAAAAAAAAAAAAAAAAAAAAAAAAGAAAGTGGAGGGGCGCTTGGGTGGCTCAGTTGGTTAAGTGTCTGACTTCGGCTCAGGTCACTATCTCATGGTTTGTGAATTCAACTCGTGGTTTGTGAATTCGAGCCCCGTGCCGGGCTCTGTGCTGACAGCTCAGAGCCTGGAGCCTGCTTCAGATTCTGTGTCTCGCTGTCTCTCTACCCTCCCATGCTCATGCTCTGTCTCTGTCTTTCAATAATAAGTAAACGTTCAAAAAATTTTTTTTCAATGGAATTTTTATCTGGACTCTGGGATGCCTTTGCCTCTTCACTTGTAGAAAAGATGCACAAAAATGATTCTGCATTTTCTGTATCTCTTGAAAAAGCCTACTTTGCTTTCAAACACCTGCAGCTCTGAGCAGATGTTTATATTCTACTTAAACACACTTGGACTTTAATGTCCTTGCTGTTGGTTCCTAAAATGTTAAGTAAAGGAAACAGGGAAAAGAGTGTTTAAATGTAATATTTTAGGATGCCTGACTCCTCATCCACCCCACAAAACTGGTCGCTACTGCTCTCTGTGTCTTCGGCACCTGGCACGGAATAGACCTTCATTCAATGAATGAACACATCTGCACAGTCCACATCAAACACCCATCTGCACAAAGACCATCCCATCGGTCTAACTGGAAATCCTCACCCTTGGGAACATGGCCCTGTGGGATGTCTCTTCCTAACCCTTGAATGAGTTTCCTGGGGACCCAGACTATGTCTTACTTTTCCAGGTACCCTACACACCCTTCCAAGGAGCGTCCCTTTGTTCGACATTTGCTCACCCGACATGTTTAGCTCTACACTCATTTCCGTGAGCTGAAAACTTACTGGCAAATGAGAGAGAAACCCGTTGAGGCTGACCCATCCAGTGTGCAGTTTTACTAAAGGCAGGGATGGGGCATGTAATCAGAGTTGTCTGAGAGAATCCATGCATTCCTGGTTGCTATTTTAAGACTCTCCTTCTAAACTGATATCCTTCAGGTTTATTTGGTTTAACTCCTGCTCTGGAAGCTGGCTTGTTTCTGTGCATCAGAATGGTCATGAAAGCGGCTCCTCCAGGACTCGGGCTGGACAGCTGCAGAATAGCTGGCATTTTTCTGTCCTTCACTCTGTATTGACAGCAGGTTTGAATCACCCTGCCCTGTTTTCTGTAACATAACTAGGCCAGAAATCATTTGAAAAACACTTCAGATGCCTGATTTGATCTTTTCAATGAGAGGGAGGCATTGCCTGGTACATTTTGGGTTTGGAGATTTATTAAGAACATACAAGGACCTCCCTTTTCTGCCCCTCCTAGTTCCCGCTGATCAGCATGGGAGTGGGGGATCCTTTCACACTTAGGAATATCCCATCAACCCACTGCTTCTACCCACTTGGGGTAGAATTCTTGGAGCAGTCTGCCCACTCACCCCTTTGCTGCTGGCCACACCAGTTGGGCCTTCTCTGCCTTTCAGCTGGGTCTCTGGCTGGTTTTCTTAAGCTCCCCTGGATCTCTGACACAGCTCTTGCCCATCATACAGAGGGATTCAGGTGTTCTGTAAATGGTAAGCCTGTGTATGCCCCCGGCCAGGTACAAGCAACACTCATGCCTGCCTTTCCCTGAGAAGGGAAGCTTTGAGACAAGAGGGAGGCTGGTAGCCCCCACTCAAGTTCCAGATCTACTGCTAATTCAAAGAGTGATCTTGAGCAGTAATCATACTCTCTGGGTCTCCAGTTTCTCCTCTTTCAGAAGGGGCCTTGTACTAACTGACCTGGGTCTTTTTTTTTTTTTTTTTTTTTTTTAAAGAGTCTCCATGCCTAACATGGGCCTTGAACTCACAACCCTGAGATCGAAAGTCACATGCTCCACCCACTAAGTCAGGCACGTGCCCTCCCCACCCCCACCTGAGTGTTTCCTTTCAGCTGTAATGTACGTTGATCACTCAGTAGTGCCCACTTCTATGCCTTTCTCATCCCTTTGCCTTCCTTACTACCTTACAAGTATTGCCCAGTCTCTAAGAGCTAACATGACGCTGGATAAACCTTTTTCTTGTCAAAGCCAAAACGAGGACTTCATCCTTGGAAAGTGCCTTTAACCAATACCAGCTCTGTGGACTCCTGAGCCAGCGATAAGCTGAGCCGGCTGAGCCAGCTGAGCCAGCTGGTACTGGCTCATGAGAGCCAATTTCAGAATTTTTAGGCGTTTCCCAAAACTGTTGATGCCATGTTGGTAGTTGGAAATCTTCGCTAGCGGAATATTTACACCACAGAAATCGGCACACTCTGTACATTAGAGCGTTTCTTATTTTTCTCCAGAGAATCGCGTATTAGATGTTCACCAGCCTACCACTGAAATTCAAATGAAATTGATCCATCAGCTAACAGGTGGAAGAAGACCTAATGTCCTTTCCAATCTTTCTGGGAGTGTTTTTTGTTTTTTTTTTTTTTTGCTTATTTTGTTCGATTGGTGTGAGGATCCGTTTACATTACTGTTGGTCAGTATCTTCCTAGTTACTGTTTTGCTGAAATACCTGAGTTTTAGGTCATGTATCTTACCATTCTATGTGCAATATCCTTCTCTCGCCCACTGGAACTGCCTCAACTCATTCTGTCTTCCAAAGAGTGACCTAAGGCCTTGGGCATAGATTTTTCCTGAAGGTTTAAGGCCATGGAGGGGTTATAGTGTTGCAATGAAAACAGCTTAAAATTGAATATTGAATGTTCCTGTTCTTTTCTTTTCTTTTTTTTTTTTTTTTAAGTTTATTTGTTTTGAGAGAGAGCATACATGAGTGGGGCTGAGGCCAAGGCCAAGAGAGAGAATTCTTTTTTTTTTTTTTTTTTTTTTTAATTTTTTTTTTTTTTTCAACGTTTATTTATTTTTGGGACAGAGAGAGACAGAGCATGAACGGGGGAGGGGCAGAGAGAGAGGGAGGCACAGAATCGGAAACAGGCTCCAGGCTCTGAGCCATCAGCCCAGAGCCCGACGCGGGGCTCGAACTCACGGACCGCGAGATCGTGACCTGGCTGAAGTCGGACGCTTAACCGACTGCGCCACCCAGGCACCCCAAGAGAGAGAATTCTAAGCAGGCTCCACACAGTCAGCACAGAGCCCAACTCGGGGTTCAGCCTCATGAACCATGAGATCACGACCTGAGCCAAAATCAAGAGTCAGTTTTTTAACTGACTGAGCCACCCCGGCGCCCCTGGATGTTCTTATTCTTAAAAGTCCTTCCGCTTCCCTGTCACTGGGAATTTCTCAGGGGCCAGCTTTTGTTTTTAAAATTCCTCCTCCTGCTGTACTCAGCTATCCTTCTTACCTTCTTCCTTTCTTACACAGAGCAGTTTATCTCTGTTTTCTTATCTCCTTCCAGACCCTGCCCTCCAGAGCCTCTTCTTCCATACTTGGCGTGGCCTATATTCAAGGCATTTCTTTTAACCAGAGCTTCTAAGACCTCTAGTAGCGGCTGTTAAAATCATATTGTTTTTTTCTCATTCCTCTCCAAATGGGTAGCTGACTGTCTCCAGTTAATAATTCATTTTAACTCATAGATGATACACAGCTCTGCCGCACCAATCCAACGTATCCATTTGGTGCACATTTATTAGGTGTTGACTTTGCGTTAGCCATTAAGGTTTCATGGAGTCCATCAAGGGCTTAGTTTTTTTTGGGGGGGGGGGGAGGGTGAGTGGGGGCTGTGGAAATCCCAATCAGAAGTTACCTGTTCTTCATAAAGAAGAAAATGACTTTTACTCAGAAGAGGGAACTTAGGTAAACCCCTAGAACATGGACTTTGGAACACCTAAGTACCATTTCTGCTCTCTGTTGGACCTTTCAGAGGGTGAAGGCACATCACCATCGCCTAGGAGATCCCGTGAGCTGGCCTGCTTTCCCACACAGCTCCCTCTGGAGGGCATAGGAGCGGTTCTGTGCAGGGACCTGTTCTCTGTCTCATCTGGTCTGTCAGTGCTCCCTTTTGGAAATGTTCTCCATTCTCCTCCTTCCTTGTTCTTCCCACCAAATGTCCAATTCATCTTTTGTATGTTTCAGGTTAGACCTTGTTTCCTCTAGAAAGTCTTTGCTGACCCCTGAGACTGAGTTTGAAGCCCCTTCTCCCAGTGTCCCCAGCACCCTGCCCTTACTCTCTGGTTGTCCTCATCATGCTGTATGGTTATCTTGCCAATCCTTCCCTAGCAGGCAGGCTCCTTGAGATTGGGGACTGAGCCTTATTCTCTTCTCTCTCCACTGCTGTCACAGAACTTGGTATACAGAGATTCTCAATAGATATTTGTTGGTAAGGTGAAAAAATGAATATGTGGATGAGCTACAGGGTAATTTATTTACAGCTCAGACACTGGACCCAGCAAATATGTACCTGTCATTTGATATTGGACAAGCTACTTAATCTTTCCAAGCCTCAATTTTCTCATCTGTAAAAGGGGCATGTATCAGTGTTTACTTCTTAGGGTTCTTGTGAGAGTTAAATTAGACAGTGCAAGTAAAGTACTTAACACAGTGATTTTTATACAGTACATATGCTCAATCAGTTATTAATGATTAATCATATTGAATGATTGAAATCAGAAAAGCAAATGATAAGGAAATAAGCTGATATTTTTGGTGTATGTACCAAAAAGCAATAACTTCCAGCGTTTAACTGGAAGAGAAATTATCCTACTTCCAAATAACATCTAAAGCTGTATCTGTGGGGGCGCCTGGGTGGCGCAGTCGGTTGAGCGTCCGACTTCAGCCAGGTCACGATCTCGCGGTCGGTGAGTTCGAGCCCCGCGTCGGGCTCTGGGCTGATGGCTCAGAGCCTGGAGCCTGTTTCCGATTCTGTGTCTCCCTCTCTCTCTCTGCCCCTCCCCCGTTCATGCTCTGTCTCTCTCTGTCCCAAAAATAAATAAACGTTGAAAAAAAAATTTTTTTTAAATAAAGCTCTATCTGTGATTTTTGGTGGTCGATACTAAGATTGAGAGCTGCAGCCTGAAGCCATCACAGAGGGTTTCCAATTAGACTCAAGTTTTACTGAAGAAGAGAAATGGAATCACGTGCTTTTGAAGAAAAAAAAAACAAATCAAATTCCTATTGCTGTTAACTGGCGTAACTAGAATATAGTTAATCAGAATATCTCTTTTTAGTTGTTTAAGGCATTTCTAAAATGTCTTTATTTTGCCTCCGTTTTTGAAGGACTTTTTTTTTTAATTAAAAAAAATTTTTTTTGATGTTTATTTAGTTTTGACAGAGAGAGCATGAGCAGGGGAGGGGCAGAGAGAGAGAGGGAGACACAGAATCTGAAGCAGGCTCCAGGCCATCAGCACAGAGCCCGATGCAGGGCTCGAATCATGACCCACGAGATCATGACCTGAGCCAAAGTCGGATGCTCAACCGACTGAGCCACCCAGGCACCCCTTAAGGCATTTCTAATTAGCATCTTTGTAGTAACTGCTCTATTAGGTTCCTGACTTCATGTTTATCCCTCATGGATGCATTCACCCACTTAATCTGGAAACATTTATCCTGGATCAGGAACTGGAGAGACAAAAAGATGAAACAGAGCCCCTGGCCTCAAGGAATTAATATTCTGAAACGAGTCCTAGCAAATTTTCCCTTATATGGCCAGATGGTAAATATTTTGGGTTTTGTGGGCCATGGAGTCCCTGTTGTAGTTACTCAGTTCTGCCACTATAGTGAGAAAGCAGCTATAGACAATATGTAAATGAATGAGCATGGCTGTGTTGCAATAAAACTTTATTTAACTTTATTTACAGAAGCAAATGGTGGGCCAGATTTGCTCTGCTGACCTCTCTGCTAGAGGAAGAGTGCTTAAAGTGGGCTTAGTCTGTACCAGACTGGCAGTCAGCACAAAGGGCTGTCCATTCACGAAGGACAGAGGATGGAGAGAAGAGGCTGAGTTGGGCTGTGACCCTCTCTAGGGAATAGCTTAGGGAAATGGCAGTGCCATGCGAGGCAGGGGAGAGCTAACTAAGGCCAAGAGGTTGCTGCAGGGCTGGGCCCTGATGTATAAACTGGTGTAGCCAAGAGAGCCGCTGTCCTGGAGCAGCACCAATCAGGCCGGATACTCACAAAGACCTTCCTGCTCTTGGGAGATCTGACTCAATAGCCTTGACCCCCTCCTCAGGATTTCCGCTTCCTTACAGCGCTCTGTGAAGGTTGTATCCAGTCCGCCCCGACAGCCTGCACACAGAAGCCTGCCTCCACAGCAAGCATTTCCTAATGTTTAGTAACTTTGATGACAGTTTATTGTGATGTCACAGGGAGGGAAATGGTGCACATCATGTCCCCTAGCTTGCTTGGCCCGCCCACTTTTTACTGCTTTTCTCGCTTTTTTTTTTTTTTCCATGTTTACTTATTTTTGAGAGAGAGGGAGTGAGAGTGGGGTAGGGACAGAGAGAGAGTGGGACAGAGGACCTGAAGCAGGCTCTGTGCCAACTGCAGACAGCCCTATGTGGGGCTTGAACTCATGAACCCTGAGATCATGACCTGAGCCAAAGTTGGACACTTAACCACCCCTCTCTTCTCTCTTTTTGATGTAAGCAAGCAATTTGTTCCTTGTCTTCTGCCAGACAGGTGCTCAGGTTCCCCTCGGCTTGAGCTTCTGGCCCAAAGTGGCTTATCAAGGAATTGTCCTACCAAAGATGGCTCTCCCACCCTAACAGAAAGTCTGATGCCTTCATTACCCTCATGAACAGTGGCTTCCAGAAATATTCTGCTACCCCCTTCTCATTCCACACACCCACTCTCATCCATGGCTTTGGTCCTGCAGGTGTATTAATTTTCACAGAGGAGAACGAGGCTGAAGCAACAAGTCATAGTGTCCATGTGGACAGACCTCAGCTTGAACCCCACCTTTGCAGTTCCCTGTTGTGTGGTATCAGGCTGGCGACTCAACCTCCCTGAACTTAAGCGTACAGTTCTGTAAAATAGACTCGGTACCCTCCTCAGGGGTGTTGGTGAAGATTCAGGACAAGAACCCAGCTGCCATGTTCAGTCCTGGTTGATGGGAGTCTAATGCTTGTTGTCTTTTCCTGCCTTCGTTTCCTCCTCTAGGTCTCAAATTGGGAGTATAAAATTGCATTTGGGTCTTGGTCACTCATTTACGTTTTCATTATTGGGATATATAACTCTTGATGGAGGAAGTGTAGGCGTTTGCATCTACTCGTGGCATCTGGATTGACAACTGGGAGTGACTAGATCAGTGCTCCGTTTGATAGTATTTGAAACCACCAACTTTGCTTTTGGCTTGTCAGCCCAATTTGGGAAAGAATGAAAGAGTCAAGTGTGTGTGCCTATTTTTCCCAGCCCAGACTAGGAGGTGACTTGTAAGGGACCCTTCGTTGTGGGAATAAATTCAGTACGTGCACTGAATGAAGAAGACGTGTGTGCGTGGTGAGTGGGGAAGAGGAACATTCTCGATGAAGCTCTACGTCCCATTTTCCATTATGCCTAGATGCAATGGATATGCCCCTGAGATTCCTGGTTATGATTAGTATCACAGATGCACTTGGCTGACCAGATATTACTCTGATCAAGTGGAGAATGAATATATATATATATATATATATATATATATATATATATATACTGTCCTTGTGGGTTTGATTTTAGCCACTAGGCTTGGGTACCTAAACACTTTACTTCCTTTTAATACTTTGTAAAGAATCAAGTTCTAAAAGCTCTAGGCAGAGGTGGTGAAACATGGCTGGAATGACTTCCTTGATTCCTTTCTTCCACCTTGCTCCCAGACCCGGTTGGATGACCCTCTTTGTTATCCACACTTCCTGACTCGTTCCCAGCACCTGGGAAAGTACCTGGAACAGAGGTGTCAAAAATGTTGGAGGGATGGGATAGGATGGATGGAGGGGCAAACACTAAATGTCATGGTGGTTTTAGGGTTCCAGGGACAAACATCACCAAATAACTTGGAGCCCCAATCATATACCCTGGTTACTGTACTTCCAGAATTCATTATTGAAGATGACAGAGGTCCCCTGGAACAACATTTTAATAAGCTTTGGCGTGTGTAAGTGTGCATTAAAACCTCCAAGCTGGTCTGTGAGCAGCCTGGTTTCCACATTATATCTCCTCGCCCTGCACACGGGCGAGAGGCTCCTTGAATTCCTTTTCACCGTCATTCATGGGAAGAGCCCTGTGAGTCTTACAGAAACAGAGCAGATGTTGCCAGGAGTGTCTGAGTCATCTCGCCAGACAGAGTTGTGTGTTCACCAGGCTGCCTCCAGCAAGCCTGGTGAGGTGGACAAGGCCCATGGGCCAAAACCTGCGCTCCCCCCCCCCCCCCCCCCCCCCCCCGGTTTGGAGAGGAACTAGGAGGGGCTTGCCTCCAGTCTGCAGTCAGCCTGGGTGGGGCTGCAGGGAGCTACCTGCAAAAGGTGGGAGCTTTAGAATGCACAGGGCCTCCGGGGGGCATTCTCGCTTTCTCTATAGAGTCGGGTCAGACGGCCCTTGTGCCGGGTCCCTGGGCCCATCCTGCCTCAGAAGACAGCCCTTCCACCCATATTGGGTACGGCTACTATACCTCACTCTGAGAAAGCCCAGTACTCGTAGGGGGAATGAAGACAAATCTGTGTGCAGAGCTCTTTTGCAGGATGCTTTTTTCTGTCATTACTCCTTTGTTCCTCGGGGTGAAGAAGGCAAGCTGTGGTCAGCGTCCTCATTTAGTGGAGTCTGTGGATTAAGAAGAACACGGGCTTGAGTGTTTAAATTCTTGCTCTACCGTTCCCTAGCCATCCTAACATCTCTGAGCTGCAGTAATCCACTTCACAAGATGCTTGTACGTGAACTAAGGAAATCCTTAAGTGGATTTGTTAAATGGAATTATTTAAATCACTTAGTACCATACCTGGCACACGGTTGGCACTCAGCAGATGGTAGTTATTGGTGTTGGTCTTATTTTTACTTACGAATACAAACCGGAGCTCAGCTAGACTAAGTAACTAACTCCAGGGTACCGAGCTATTAAGTTGGACTTGAGCCCATCCCCAACGTCCTAAAGGTGGGGCTCTGAGCACAGAGCAGAGCAAGACCTTTACCTTGGCACTCCTTCCACATCGTCATGTTTATCCTGTTTCTCAAAGATGTCTCAGCCTTACAGAAGTTACTAGGATTCATCGGAATGAGCACTCTACTTACAAAACCTTCATCTACCCCCACCTTGTCACAGCCAGGGCTGTTGTATAAAACAAAACAGACACCTGGAGGAAATTGCTTCCTGATTTAGGTGAGTAAAGCCAGTGAGCAGTCTCCAGGGTCATTTTCTACCTCAGCATATTTCTTCTTCTTCTTTTTTTTTTTCTTTCCAGAAGAAAAATTCTGTCTTTTCATTAAGAAGACAACTGTCAGGTAAAAAGGCTCAGAAGTCTGTGTGGATCAGTGACGTCCGTGAAGCCCTGAAATCATTTGATCTATCTGATACCAAGTGTCTGTATACTTGGCAGAATCAGGATGAATGACTGCTTTTTTTCCTTCTGTTCCTGCACATTTGGCATAATACAATCATAGGTAGTGAATAATAGCGCAATTCAGCTCTCGGTTTCTGCATTGATTCCCCCAGAGAAATACAATAAGCCAGTTCTTTGGTTGGCTTCTGATTTTGATTGGCAGAAAAAATAACAGCAGAGAGATTACATTTTGCTTGCATCCTAAATTTTGGAGAACAAAAACCATACTCAAATTATTGCTCAGTTGTTTGACGTTCCCATTTTTAAAAAGAACTTCCTGGAGGGAGAAATTCTCTTTTTCCTCGGGGAAGAAGTTATAGGTCAGAGGATTTTGCTTTAGGATCTCTGCAAGCTGTTGACAGAGACTCGATGAAAATACTGTATCTTGTACCAAGAAAGGAGCGTGGGCTTTGAAAGTTTACTGTCTCTTCTTGGGGGGAAGCGGGGAGGACAGGAGGGTCACTAGGGTTGCAGCTGAAGTATGCGGACTTTGAGGTACAGGAGCCTGGCAGTAATCTGTTTGATCTTGGGTGACCTACTAAAGCCCTGTGCCTTAGTTTCCTCATTGGTAAAGTGGAATCATTATTACCTACCTCACTGGATTTATCCTGCAAATGACAAAAGAAAAAAGTCAGTATAATAAAATTGCCTCCTGGCAGTGTCTGGCACAAAACGTAAGTAAGCTCCGTAAATGTTGGCTGTTACTAGCATACGATTATTAATATGGTCAGAGGGTCCCCCCCCCCCCCCAATGGAAACCTTTTGTCAAATAGAATCTTCCGTGTACAGAGAGCTGCTCTGGTCGAAGTGGAGCAGAGAATATATTAAAGCAGGTTGGCTTCGCTCCCCTTTTCCACAGCTGCTGTCAACATCCCCCACCCACTCTGGCTGTCCCCTAAGCTGCTCCATGGAACCCCGGGGCCTTGCACCCTCAGTGCCAAAAAGGGTCCTTGGCTATTCACAAGAGCACACACTGAACAGACCTGAGTCCTGGGCCTGTCCTGACAGGTGTGGCTTTAACCTGTTTTTGCTGCTGTTCAGTGTCAGTGGGCAGAAGGATCAAAGGGGAAAACCAGCCACCGTAGAAGAGTTCTTCCACGTTTACTTTCTTCTACGTCCTCTTTCTTCCAAGTTGAATGTCTCCATCCTTTCTGGCCGCTCTTTGTTGAGAGTGGTTTACGGTCATCCTCAGATTCTGCCCCCTATCCTGGGAAAACTGCGGTTTCTCTGTGCACGGTAGTAGTGTTCACATTCTTCAGTACCTGCTTTTCCAAGTTCAGTATGGATGACAGTCACCCGAGGAGCTAGTGAGAACTCTAACTCCCTGGGTCCATCCCCAGAGAGTCTGAGTGGCTAGGTTTGGGAGCAGGGCCAGCAAAGTTACTTTATTGAGCAAGCTTCAGAGACTGAAGTCCAGTGCCACTCACTGATGGCGAGACCTTGGAGAAGTCATTACCTGCCCAGAGCTCTGTTCCTTCCCTTTTTGGGAAATGAGTGACTTAAAATAACAGATCTCTAGGGCGCCAAATTCTGATGTTGTGTACCATCCTAGCTCCGGTCTGAGCTGGGCACCGCAGGGCAAGATCCTCACTTCCTTTGTTCTGAATGTCATTCTTGTATTAATACAGGTCAAGATCACATCCGTTTTTGTGGTTGCTGTGTCCCAGCCCTGAGTCACAGGGAGCCTAACTGTTGATGGAAATCATTTTAGGCATGCCACCGAGCAGCCATTATTCCTGCTTCCTGTTATCATACTCGTTTGGCTTTAGTGCAGAGCCTTAGACTAATCTTATTGTAACAAAAGGGAACAGATACATGTTAAGGATACTTTGTGCTCAGAATGCATATCACGAAAGCATTCTCCAGTCTACTAGGTTATAACTTCACAGGAGGAAAGGGGGTACATCTTCTTCCTCTCCCTTGTATACCCTTCCTGGTTAGTGACGGTTACCTGTTGGACAGCTATCTTATCTGAGTTAGGTTACGTGCCATTTTCTACCCCCTCCGTGGAGACAGGGTTTACCAAAATGCATCCCATGACAGGCTATTTCCTGAAACTGCCCCATAAAATCAGTTTGTGGCAAAAGTACATTTAGGAACCATACTATCCCATTATCATTTTGGATATTTCCCGGTGCAAGTAAGCCTAGTAAAGGCTCTGAGAAGCCCTGGAAGCAAGGAAACTGACCACCATTTAGCCCTCTATTTTCCCAACTTACCTAACCTTGGAACTCCTTCTATTAATGCCCGTTTGCATTGTTCCTTGGAAAGCATTCTGGTGTAACGCTGGTGTGGAGCCTTGTATTTCGGAGTGTCCATCTTTTGCCCCGAGAGTAAGGGAGATTGGGCTGGTATCTTAGGGGAGAAAGCCTGCAGAATTCCTTAACTAATTCTGTCTTGGATGTATTTATAATAGCATACTGCCATTGCACTCTGCCAAAGAGCTGTTAGCTGTGGCCAGTGACCTCTTGTAAGAATAAGATTTGCCCCCTTGTAAAGTGTTTATAATCTCTCTGTGAAATTTCATATGCCCTTGAAAGAAGGGAGAAAGTTTTCTGCGGCCAGTTTTGTGCTTTCTTATAGCCATATATGGTACAAGATAGAGAAATGGCTTGACCAATTAAAACAAAAGCTTTCTCCTGAAGCCTGTTGCGTGGGATTTCAAACAAATAGTTCAAGAGAGAGGAAGGGGGTGTTTTGAGGGTGATGTGCCTTCAAGAAATGAAAGATAAAGAATAGGAACCCTTTTTATTTTTAAAGGTATTTTCCTTCAGATGTCAGCAAATGATTCGTCTCCTTACCCAGCCGAGTTGGGAGGGTTTTAAAAATATGCATAGGACGCCTTTTGATGTGTGACGTGTATGGGGGAGGGAGAGAGAGATTTTACGAACTCTCTTTTTTAGACGTTACTACGGGGGTGCCTGGGTGGCTCAGTCGGTTAAGCATCCGACTCTTAGTCTCGGCTCGGGTCAGCATCCCACGGTTTGTGAGTTCAAGCCCCGTGTCGTGCAGAGCCTGCTTGGGAGTCTCTCTCTCTCTCTCTCTCTCTCTCTCTCTCTCTCTCTCTCTCTCTCTCTCTCTCTGCCCCTCCCTGTGCAGGCGCGTTCACTTTCTCTCCCTCCCTCTCTCTCAAGTAAAACTTTTAAGTTGGTTTTTTTTTGTTTTTTTTTTTTAGCGTTTATTTATTTTTGAGACAGAGAGAGACAAAGCATGAACGGGGGAGGGTCAGAGAGAGGGAGACACAGAATCTGAAACAGGCTCCAGGCTCCGAGCTGTCAGCACAGAGCCCGACGCGGGACTCGAACTCACGGACCACGAGATCATGACCTGGGCTGAAGTCGGCCGCCTAACCGACTGAGCCACCCAGGTGCCCCATGTTTTTGTTTTGGTTTTTTTTTTTTTTTTGTTTGTTTGTTTTTAAAGACCTTACTGCCAAGTCCTTATGTCGATAAGGCCAACTGCATATTAATATTTCCAGTAAGCCAACCTTCGTGTAGCTTTACCAGTTTTTCACGGCCTTAAAGTGGGATTAGAAAACGTGTCTTGTAAAACTTCAGACCATGTAGTGAACACTGGGTAGGAAAGCGCACTTCGTGATTTTCCTTGACTGCTGTTTTCACTGCCAGGAGAGAAACGGATGATCTCATTACCCATCTCTTCTCTCCATTTTATCTGAAAGGAGCCACTGAAGAAAAAGAATTACCTTGTCATGTATTAAAAAGAAACACAACTGTAATTGCTGCAGCTGTCGAGGGCCCCTTTTTTCCAAAACTTCCTCCGGGGTGAAAAAGTCAGTGAGGAAGACCGGGAACCCCCGCAGCTCACACGGTGAAGAGCTGCCTTCAGTCTAATGGGAAATGCACTTGTACATTCCGTACATTTCTTTCTGGCCACACCCTCACAGGATACCGGAGTTTTTGGACATGACCCTTTCGGGGACCTGTTGCAGCAAAATTTCCACCACAAGTAGGAGGAAAAGCACTAAAAGCACCACCACAGCTTCTAGTCTTTTCAGTTCACTTAGCTTTAAAGGGAACTGGCATCATCAGCCGAGAGGCTGAAGCCCGGCACACCTGATTTTAATTTCGAGCCATGTGGAGGGATCGAGCGTGGGTAGTAGGTTTTATTTGTTTGTTGGTTTTTCCACCAGCCATGCTGGGCACCTATCAGTGCATCAGCCATTCTTGTACGTAAGGGAAGTGTGGCTGCTATAACCCCAATACAGGCCAGGAAAGGTCAGGGACCCCAGAGAAGCCTCAAGTCAAAAGTGATGGCCTCTGTGTGGGGGTTCTGGAGGTTTCCTGGAACGGAAGGTAAAATGGAAGGTCTGGAACATAAGCGGGGGGCTAATGTTGGGTATGGTGGGGGAGCAGGGAAGAGGGCAGTGAGGCACCCCGTTCAGAGCAAACAGCTTGGCCAGAGAGCTGGTGACAGCCAGTTGAGGGAGGAGGAATTCAAGTGATGTAGTTTGCTTGTCTACTAGGGTCTGTTAAAAGGATCGCTGTTCCTTTGACGCAGAAATTGTTTTCTCAGTCTGGAGTAAAATAATACTAATAAAGTAATATGCTGACTATATAATCTCATGTGATTAGTTAACCATCACACTAACAGAAGCTTTTTCTTTAATTTAGCAAATATTCATTGAGCCCTTTGGGGTGTGGCAGTCCTGTGGTAGGAGCTGGGAATAAGGTATAGGCCACGACGGTCAGAATTCCGTGTCACTCGCGGCCAAATACACTCTGATTTTTTTCATTGTGGTAAAACAGGTCTCATATGATAATTACCATTTGAACCATTTTAAAACATACGGTTCCATGACATTAAGTACACTCACCTTGCAGTTGTGGACGTTACCGCCGTCTCCAGACGGCATCTTCCCGAACTGAAACTGTCCTCGTTGTTGCCTCCTCCCCTCAGCTCCTGGCAGTCATCCTTCTGTGAATTTGCCCACTCTGGGGACCTCTTCTAAGTGGAACCGCACAGTCTTTGTCCTTTCATGGCTGGCTCATTCCACTCGGCATAATGTCTTCGAGGTTCGTCCATGCTGTACTATGTGTCAGAATGTTACTCCCTTTGAAGACTGAAATGATATTTCATTGTATGTACATACCGTGTTTCGTTTATCCGTGTACTTATCCAAACGATATCCATTGTTTATCCACCGACGGACACTCAGCTTGCTTCTGCCTTTTGGCTATTGTTTTTTTGTTTAGTTTGTTTGTTTAACGTTCACTTATTTTTGAGACAGAGAGAGACAGAGCATGAACGGGGGAGGGTCAGAGAGAGGGAGACACAGAATCTGAAACAGGCTCCAGGGTCTGAGCTGTCAGCACAGAGCCCGACGCGGGGCTTGAATTCACGGTCTGCAAGATCATGACCTGAGCCGAAGTCGGCCGCTTAACCGACTGAGCCACCCAGGCTCCCCTGGCTATTGTGCATAAGACTGCTGTGAGCATAAGTGCACAAATATCTGCTCAAGTCCCTGCCTTCACTTCTTTTGGATATATACCTAGAAATGGAATTGCTGGATCATAGTTTAGGTTTAAATATTTTGAGGAACTCCCGTTTTGTTTTCCACAATGGCTCTATCTTACATTCTCATGGTAGTTTACAAGCGATCTAATTTCTCCACGTCTTCCACAAAGACTTATTTTCTGGGTTTTTTTTTTTTGGTTTTTTTTGTTTTGTTTTTTGAGGGGGAGGGGGTTTGGTTTTTTTTTTTTTTAAATAGCTATCCTAGGGACACCTGGGTGGCTCAGTCGGTTAAGCGCCCAACTTCGGCTTAGATCATGATCTCACAGTTTGTGGGATTGAGCCCCGCGTCGGACTCTGTGCTGACAGCTCTGAGCCCGTCCTGCTACGGATTCTGTGTCTCCCTTCCTGTCTGCTCCTCCCCCGCTTGCACTTTGTCTCTTTCTCTCAAAAATAAATAAAAACACAAAAAAAATTGATAATAGCTATCCTAATGGGTATGAAGTGGTATCTTATTGTAGTTTCAATTTGCATTCTCATGATTAATGATATTGAACATCTTTCCATGTGTGCATCGGCCATTTGTGTATCTTCTTTGGAGAAATGTCCATTTGTCCATTTTTCCATCGGATTGTTGTATCGCTGTTTGTAAGTTATAGGAGTGTTTTATTATTCTGGCCACCAATTCCTTATCAGATAGCTGACTTGCAAGTATTTTCTCCCTTTCTGTAGATTGCCTTTTCACTCTGTGAACAGTGTCCTTTGATGCACTAAAGTTTTTCATTTTGATGAAATCCAACTTACCTGGCTTCTTTTTTTTTTTTTTTTTTTTTGCCTGTGCTTTTAGGGTCATATCCAAAAAGTCATTGCAAATCCAGTGTCCTTAAGCTTTCTTCTAAGAGTTATAATTTAGCTCTTGCATGTAGGTCTTTGAGCCATTTTGGGTTAATTTTTTTATATGGTATACGATAAGAATCCAACTTGATTTTTTTTTTTTTTGCATGTGGATATTGTTTGTCCAGCACCGTTTGTTAAAAAGGCCACCCTGACTTTATTGAACAGTATTAAAGACCATTGGACCACAGACACAAAGGTTTATTTGTGGGCTCTCAAGTCTAATCCATTGGTCCATTTGTCCTTAGGCCAGTACCACACCAATTTGATTACTGTAGCTTTGTAATAAGTTTAGAAATCAGAAACTCTGAGACCTCAAACTTTGTTCTTTTGTAAGATTATTTCGGCCATTTGGAGTCCTTTAAGATTCTATATGAATTTTAGGATGTGTTGTTCTCTTTCTGCAAAAGTCATCATTGGGATTTTGATAGGGATTAACAGAGCTTTGTAAAAAAACGTTTGTTTAGGTAGATCATCATCCTTATTCTAACTTGGATGTTCTCAGAGCCTCTGAAATTGCAGACACAAGAAGGTTCTTAGAAAGTATGGGTCCCAAACCCAGCTCCATGCCCTGGCACTTTCCTGCCCACTTTCCTTGGTGGTTCTTATACCCCCTTCTCTCTCTTTCTATACCTGCAATGATCCTCCCTAAGAAGGATCAGAGAGAAAACTATGTTTAAGCCCATGCTCTTAAGATTAGACATTGATCACAGCAGTGCTGAGAATGCTCCCTGGCCAGGTTTAAGGAAGCCTCCAGAACTATTTAGCAGATCGAGCGAGGTTCCTGTGCCCCTCTGTGATGTGGTGGGTAACAGAGTTGTCGAGAAATTGACCTGAGCAACTCTGAAAACCGTCTCAAGCCCGTGTGGCTAGAGTCCATGTACTTTCAAACACACACACACACACACACACACACACGCACGCACGCACGCACAAAACAGGTTTCAGTTATCCTAACAAATTTGAATGCTCAAGATTGACACCTTGACAAATTGTAGGAAATTGCAAACATTTTCCCAGACCCAATTATCAGGTCTTTTCCTGAAGACTACTGAGAGGATTTAGGCGGGGAAATGTCCCCAGGGCAGGTTTAAAATCACAATGGGGGTGACAGGAGCTGGGATCAGCCAGCCTAGAACATGCTCCCTGGGTGCCTGCTGGCATCAGGATCAGACCACCAATGTCCCCCTAACTGGGAGGCTGGGGACAGAAGGGACTGGCGGCGAGTGTTGGCCCTGTCGGAGGGAGAGAGGAAGAAATGCTTATTTATCTGCCTTAGACAGTATTTTCATTTAGAAAGTATTTTGGTTACTGTCAGGGAAGGTTAAGGCTGGTTGCCAGAAAAACCAAACTTTCCCCCTCCCTCCAGGAGGATTAATGTTCTCTGTAAACCCTGAAAAAAAAGCAAAAAAGCCCTTTCTCTTCTTCAAAGACATCCTGTCTGCACTGTTTCAAATGAGACTTTTCCTTCTTGTGGTGGTTTGTCAGTTGGTGGTGGGTGAACCTTGGAAGCTGGTCTTTTAGAACTGAGCTGCTGAGGCTTCAGGGCACAGTCCCCTCGAGGGTCATAAAATCTGTTCAGGGGCTCAGGGATAGGCGTTTAAAAAATGGATTAGGGTAGAGTAGATCAGAGTCTATTGCATATAATAGTATGTCTTGATATTTTTCAGTTTTGCATATGGACATTTGGATGTTTACGGGGGGTGATGTAATGTGTCATTCTTACTGGTCAGTAGTCCAGACTTGGAAAGCCGTTAGTTTTTAAATGGTCTTTGGCTAAACAAGGCCTGGTCATGGTGCCAGTGCTAGGCTAGCCACTCTCAGCAAAATTCTCTAAATGAATACACACAAAGAAATAAAACTCTAAAAGGTGGCCATTTCAGGTTAGCTTTAAGCCTCGTCCTTATTTGGGCCTTCTGGTTTGATTTCTGTTTTGTTGATTACATTTTCCAAAAGCGTGGACTTAACACGGGTAGGTATTTATAAAATATTTATTACAGATTTTATATATAAAATAAGCATTTCTTGATTTAATGGAGAAGTGTCTCCCCAGCTTCAGTCTTCCACAGACCTGTGTGAGTTTTGCCAAATCTGTGAACCAAATCTGTGTGTTTTTGTTTCTTGTTTTCCTTAAATCGGCTCCAGTTTTAAATGTATGTCTAATAATCATGAAACTGTTCATTTATATATGGGCTAGTTATCTGTTCTATTGCAATAAGATAAATATATGACTTTTAAAATATAAAAATACTCATCCATGTGCCATTAAAAATAGGCTCACCTACTACAGTGGCCCGCATACCATTAATTGCCAGAGAAATACTGATGTTCAGAACGTTCTTTTATGTTTTTTTCTTTCCTCCCTATTAGATTCCTTTACTCTAACAGAGGTGTGTATACATGAGAGCCGAAACTAGAGCTGTTCCTCATTAGGGAGCGAAGTGCTCTTAATTTTATAGACCTCTCCCCACCTTCTCTTCCCCAGGCTTGTTTTCATAGGATACCAGAATTTCTGAATTCACAAGTCCCTCATTCAAGGCTGACTGTCCCTTGACCCAGCCAGTTTTCACTGATGTCTACTAGTAAATATCCTAAGAGAGCTGTGGAGGGAGGATGTTTGAAGGTAAACACCTGTATGCCACAGCGCAGAGTAATGATAGAACTGAGGGCTGCATTCTCTGGCCTCAGCCTCACTGGGCCTCTCGGAGACTCACTGAGATTTGAATGGAAGCAGAGTGGAAAAGACTCTAGAGAAATAGGTCATCCTTCTTACAAATGGGGCAACTGAGGCCCAGAGGGGCAAAATGGCACATCGTGGGTCACACTGTTGGTTGGTAACAAAGCTTAAAGCTTCACTCACATACCCATATCTCTCTCGTATTTACTTCACTGTCTCAGAAGCATGGTAAGGACAGTCTCATGCTGGGAATCATAAAATCCCGGCATTAGGAATGGCTGTTTTCCAAAGAAAGAAGAACAGGCCCTAAACAGCCAAGGTCACTGGTGTGAAACCTTCAGAATGATGGGAACATGGCAAAACCACTCGTGACCTGGAGCCCACTTCACTGTTAAGGGGATTTCTAGCCATGACATAAGTGCAAAGTATAGATTGTCTTATCCTCAGGTGATCTGGTGCCCTGCAGCCCTACTCAGGAAACTCGTGTTCTAGAAACCAAATTCAGATCATCTCTACAGTTAACAGCTGCAGCGAATAGCCTTGAAATTTCCCCATGATTCGATAACCAGAGGAGCCCACGCCACATGCTAAGTGGAAGTTCTGGAGCTCCGAGTCCTGATAGTGTTTTTTGGTTTTGCCAGGAGTTTAGGCTAAAAACTTTTGACTCATGACTCATCAGAAGGCTGTGGCTCTGTTGCCTTAACTGTGAATTGCAAAAGTCAAAACCAACCTGCAATCTGATAGCCACATACCAAGGGTTTCCTATGCTCTGGCAGGCTGTCGGACACAAAGATGAGTCAGGGAGTGTGGACCAGTGGGCTAGCCAGCCAACCTAGAGCAGAAACATGGTGTGACAAGTCAGAGGTCATTGGCTCTGTGAAGGTTTCCCAAATGGGAGAGTTAATGGATCCCAACCCTTAGGTATCATGGTACCCTACACAGCCCTCTGTAGTCCTTTACATTGTTCTCTGCTCTGCTTGAGGCCTGTTGCCTCTTTGGACAGTGAGTTCCTAGTGGGTAGACCTTATTTTGTATTCCTCTGTATTCCCAGTGGCTAGAATATGTAGGTGGCCCTCTAAAATCCTTTTATGGGGAGGTATGAGCAAAGTCCTCGGAAAATGCCATGTGACGCCAACCAAGTGGGTCAGTCAGCTTGAAGGTCTCGGCGTGACACGGAAGGCATTTGAGCAGGGGTTTAAAAGACACGTGGAAGTTTCTGGGAGCGAGCTGTTTTGGCCCAGTGTGGTATGCGTCCTACCTACATCGTGCGAGCCCTTCCCCAGCCTCCCTCTTTCCCCCGCCCCTGGCCTGGCACCTTGGATCTGAAGGAGACAACATCTTTAGCTTAGTCTGCACATTTCACTTAGATGAGCCAGGTGTCTGTTTCACTCTGGGTTAGTCCTTGGCTAGTTAGTTGTTGGTTGATTTCTACCTGTGTTTGTTAGTGTTAGAAATACACAGACCTGCTAGGTAGGATCATTTGTCAAACCATTGCAAGCAAGCTTTCTTGAGGTTCTAAGGAATGTGTGGGAGCAGAGAAGTCCTACTGATCCGTGCACTTACACTCAGTGGAATGTGCCTAAGACTTCTTTAGGAAAGAGGGGCGCACCTCTGAATATGATGCAGTTCTTGTGAGGACATAGTTACAACCTGCCCCAAAAGACCCCCTTTTCTTTAGCTCTTATTTTCTAACAAATGATAAAATTTATCAGCCATGTTAGTTATCCGTTCCCCTGCTGGACTGTAAATTCTAAGAAGGCAGGGATTTTTTTTTTGCATTGATGTATCCCAGGTGCCTAGAACAGCGTCTGACATACACATTGAATGAGTGAATATTGACATGAATGAATATATTGAGTGAACAAATGAATCCTTTTGCCTCAGATCTGAACCCAGGTTAAGGGAAAGACAGTTGCCTTATGAGAAGTGGAACTCAGGATTGGAGGTCACCAGTATTTACTGCAGAGAGCCAGCCTCTGCTCTACAGGCTGCCTCCTTTCCAGAGGCTGGGCTGGGCTGTGCCCCAAAAAGGATGGCATGAACATACCTTAGCAACAGAAAAGTTGGTGCCTAAAAAGCACTCCTACCATGTAAGTGCCTCTTGTTTAAATATATCCTTCACCAAAGGAGGTAGCTGTGATACAGTCCCAAGAGCACTGTATCAGGAGACCTGGGTTCAAGTCGCAGCTATGTCCATGCCTAGCTCTGTGGTTTAGGGTCCGTTCCTAGCGCTCCCATGAGCCGTGGTTTCCTCACTCACAAAAGGGGGATAGTGAGCCCCTCTTCACAATGTGCCTAGCTCCATACCTCCTGATACCAGGAGACCCTCCATAAGCAGCGTCAGGCTGCTGGAGACCCTCTGAAAGGCCGGCAGTGTGGGTGGGTTCCCGAGCCTGTTTGCAAGCCGGTCTCCAGCTCTCCCCAGGAAAAGATCCAACAACGCCTCGTGAGTTTTGTTAGGGAGGATTGTGCAGCACCCCCCGCTCCAAACCCAAATCCCCAGTAAGTCAGGAAGATGTATGTGTTTTAAAACATTGGGAGGTCTGCTTTGGATCACCCTGGAGCTGTGGCTTCCCGGAGCAGCTGGGAGTGAGCGGAGGAAAGCCGTTCCTCTGTCGGGAGTTCTCCCGGCTCGGTGCTCATGTCCCACACAGGGGCTGCCTGCACTCGGCTTTGGCGGCCGTTGACTTTTAAATCATAAAAAGCCGCTCTATACACAGTTTACTCTGTTGCTAGAAGGCAGCGGAACATAGGTATTAAAAAAAAAAAAAACAAAAAAAAAAAAAACGGGCAGAAGAAGCAGCCGTTAATCCCGCCAGGCTTCTGGGCACTGGAGCAGTTGCGGATGACAAAAGTTAATTAGAAACATGAGCAGTTTAACTGAAAACACTTGTGACAATTGGAAGGGCAGCCTCTCCGGTCAGAGAATTTTTCCTAGGGAACCGTTGTGGGAGAAAGTGGCTGCCGCTAGGTAAGTCATGTTGTGACTTTGCAGACACGGACGTGCTCTTCGGGGGCTGAAGGGCCGCATCCTCTCCGTTCCGTGCACCGGGCTGTGTGGGGTGTGGGTGGCACAGCGCCGGGCTCAGCCGTGACATGCCTTCCCGGCCACTTTCTGTCTGACAGCTGCCCCTGTGTGGGCGATAGAGCTGCTTGGTTCTGAGTGCTCGTGGAGGAGGGCATCCCTGATCTTGTTTCCGTGGTACGGGCCGCCTCGGCCAGCAGAACTGCAGCTTGGAACCCGCCCTTCTTAGAATCATTCTGATTCCACTTTGCAAATATCTTGAGGCGTTTCTGAGAAGAGAGTCTGGCTGGGGAAATACACCCTAAGCGCCAAAGGGGAGACCTTGACTTTCAGATAACCTGTGTGTTTTCATGCCTACAGTAAATCGATGTGCAGTTTATACTCTTAAGCTAAAAAATCTTTTTTAAGTCTTGCCTGAATCATGCTGGTACCGCTTTCAAAATGTCAACATAGGAAAAAGCGTCTATGCTCTGATAGGACTTAGCAACTTCCTTGGGTAATTATTCTTCTGTAAAGATTATGCTTGGTTTCTCTTTCTTTTTTGTTCCATTTTAATGTCTCTCCTACATTTTCTTAAAGACGGCTAATTTTCAATTATTTCGCATTAACCGGGAAATTGGGTTGTGGGTTGAATAATGCAAAAACAGTATGTGTTTCCTACGTCTTTCGTGGTGTAGGTTTTTGGTTTTTTACCAGAAACGCATGCTTAATTGTGCTTTGCACATGTTGATATTAAGATCAGTGTGCATTTGCACAGCAGATACCAGGATAGGACGGGAAATGTGAACTGTGTGTGATGGAGAGCAGGAGGAAGTCAAGGTGGGATTTAAAAACTTAACCACCGGTGGGGCGCCTGGGTGGCTCAGTCAGTTAAGCGTCTGACTTCGGCTCAGGTCACGATCTCATGATTCGTGAGTTCGAGCCCCACGCCGGGCTTTGTGCTGACAGCTCAGGGCCTGGAGCCTGCTTCGGATTCTGTGTCTCCCTCCCCTCAGCTCCTCCCCTGCTCAGACTCTGTCTCTGTCTCAAAATAAATAAAGATTAAAAAAACAAAGAACAACTTAACCACGGGTAAGGCACGGGAGGGTGGTGGAGCTATCTGAGCGTTTGGGTTGAGAGTGATGAGCCGTGGAACCATGGTCCACCCTCCCTGGCCGTCAGCGCAGGTCCACAGGTGTAATTCGGGTTTCCTTCTCTTCCCCATCTCTGCAGAGCCGTTGGCGAGCCCAGCCTCCTCCCACCCCGGAATGAGTGAAAATGCACCTGTTCCTCTGGAAAGTGGCAGCAGCCCCTCCCCTGCTAACAGCAGCACCTCCTCGGCCATCCCCCAGCCCGGTGCTGCCTCCAAGCCCTGGCGCAGCAAGTCGGTCAGCGTGAAGCACAGTGCCACACCGTCCATGCTCTCGGTCAAGCAGCCCGTGCCCGAGGCCCCCCGGCCCAGCCCTGAAACCATGAAGCCAGCCCCCAACAGTCAGAGGTCCATGCTGGAAAAACTAAAGCTTTTCAACAGCAAAGGGGGTTCCAAGGCAGGCGAGGGCCCGGGGTCGCGGGACACGAGCTGTGAGCGGCTCGAGATTCTACCCAGCTTTGAAGAGAGCGAAGAGACGGAAGCCACTAGTCGCTCGCTGTCCACGGCGGGTCCCGCTTCCAACAGCCCCAAGATCGCCCTCAAGGGCATCGCCCAGAGAACTTTTAGCCGGGCGCTGACCACCAAGAAGAGTTCCCCGAAAGGCAACGAGAAGGAAAAGGAGAAACAACAGCGGGAGAAGGAAAAGGAGAAAAGCAAGGACCTCGCCAAGAGAGCCTCTGTGACAGACAGACCGGACCTCAAAGAGGGGCCAAAAGAAGACCCTAGCGGGGCGGCGGTGACCGAGATGCCAAAAAAGTCCTCCAAGATCGCCAGCTTCATCCCCAAGGGGGGGAAGCTCAACAGTGCCAAGAAGGAGGCCACAGCCCCTTCCCACAGTGGAATACCAAAACCAGGAATGAAGAGCATGCCCGGGAAGTCCCCAAGTGCCCCTGCCCCTTCCAAGGAGGGGGAGCGGAGCCGGGGTGGGAAGCCGAGCTCGGGGCTCCCCCAGCAGAAGCCCCAGCTGGACGGCAGACACTCCAGTTCCTCCTCCAGCCTGGCGTCCTCAGAAGGAAGAGGCCCTGGAGGGACCACCCTGAACCACAGCATCAGCAGCCAGACCGTCAGCGGGTCCGTCGGGACCACCCAGACCACAGGAAGCAATACCGTCAGTGTTCAGCTACCTCAGCCCCAGCAGCAATACAACCATCCCAACACTGCCACCGTCGCGCCTTTCCTGTACAGGTAGGTGCAGCCGCCCGTCCGCCCTTGCTGGGCCGTGGGCAGAGGAGCCTTTCTGGTAGGTCCCAGGTCTTTGAGGGCAGGAACCCGGCCTGCCCTCCAGGAACATGAAAGCTGACAGCTAACGTACGCCTCGATAAGCTCCCAGTAGAGCCTTACACGTGTGCTTGAGGGAGCAACTAGTACAACACGGCTTGGGGGAGGGGGAGAGGAAGCTAAAGAGGGGAAGCAAAATTCAAGCTGACCCTAGGATGAGGAGGAGTGGGCCAGGCACGTGGGGACCCAGGGGCGTTTCAGAAGCAGCCACAGCAGGAGCAGACGCGTTAAGTGTGGTTTGGTATCACTCAGTGTGACCGGCCCCGACATCGGTCCTAACGTTTTCTGAACGTACCTTAAAAAATGAGAAACACAGATGTCACCTTGCTGAATGGGTGAGACCTCTTCTCACAGAGGCGTTCGTCTTGAGCTTCCAGATCCTCACAGCTGCTTACACATGGCACGTGTTAGGTATTTTTTCAGTCCTTGCTAGAATCTTTCTTCAAGAGAGCAGCATGAAAGGGCAAGGTAGTGATAGGAAGGGATCAGTTTGTTTTTTTAAGTTTATTTTGGGGGAGGGAGGGGCAGAGAGAGAGAGAGAGAGAGAGAGAGAGAGAGAGAGAGAGAGAGAGAGAGAATCCCAAGCAGGCTTTGCACTGACAGTGCATTGGGCAGCCTGATGCAAGGCTTGAACTCACGAACCGTGGGATCGTGACCTGAGTTTAAATCAAGAGTTGGATGCTTCACTGACTAAGCCACCCAGGAGCCCCAGGGAGAGATCAATTCTAGAAGAACAAAAGAATCAGGTTATATTGAGGAGACAAGCCTGGATGCTTGCTTGTCTGACTCCATTCTGTCCATTATCTGTCCCCCACACCCTCTCTCTCTAATGGCACATCCATAGGACTGCGGGAGACCACGTGGAGCCAGGTGCCGCTTGCTCTGTGTGCTTGTGGCCTGTGAGAGCCTCTCATTGCCCAGCCTGCACCACACACCTTTGCAGGATGGAGGACACGGGCTCTGGGTGGTCCTTGGCCACGTGGACAAGTCCTCTCCAACAGATGGCAGCTGTGCTTTAAGGGACTCCCAGAGCTTTGCTCACAGTGCCCAGCTTAATCCTGTACTTGAGACGTGGAGTACATTTGGCCATTCTGCACAGCAGAATGTTACTAATACCTCTGCATAGCAAAAGGGGCCTGATGAGTGAATGCCATTATCTAGGCACTTACTTTACAGCTTCTGCCCTAAGTATGTATACATATACACTGCACACACACACACCACACCTGGACGCCCGTAGGCATGGACGTACATTGACAGCCACGTCCAAGTATGGACACAAGTTCACATACGTATATAAAATGCTAGTGTGCATATGCATACATATATTTTCACACCTGTTCGCATGCAGACTCGTGCCCATACTTTCAGCTTCCTGTGTTTGTATGGTTCCCCTGAAGAAATGGATATCCCCTCTCTCCCTGCCTGAGTTGTGTTCTCGTAGGCTTTGTTACCATGCCTGCCAACAGTGAGTGGGAAGACTGGCCTGAGTGATTCAGAGTAAAGCCAGGCAGGTCCAGCCAGTGAGGCAAGGCCAGGCTTCTCTTTGTCCCATCCCTCCTTCTTTCTCTTCTGCTTACCCTCCCCCTCAGCAGGGGTCACACCCGGACTTTTTAATTGGGAGAAGGTCATCTTTTTATTACATCCAGTCATTAGCTCAGCTAACCATTGGAGAAGAGTGCCAGGGCTTTTAGATAATGACTCAGCATTCGTCTCCATGCAGGGCTTTTAATACAGTTGTTCTCTGAACCATGGAGGCAGCTGAATTGCTCCCCATGAAATTTTTATCATTCCAGTAACATTAATAGTCTTGAGGTAATACATATTCAAGCTACTGCTCCCAGAGTCTTGATTTGCATTTTCGAAATTAAAATATATGATGGTGTTTGGACACCATCCATTTCACTCCCTTTTTCTTTTTTTCTGGAATCATTTGAAAGATTGTAAAACATTTAACCTCTTTTAAAATTTCACGCTTCTCTGTGAGAGGAAAACTCTTAACGAAAGAGCAAATGTCTGACAAATACGAGAAATGAGAAAATGTCATGCGTATCTGTCAAGCTGTACTTGAATGTCCATGTTCACCCTGTGTGATGTCCCTCTGGCCGCTCTGATGTGCTTTTCCTTCTCAGGTGAGCCGGGATGGGAGTCAGGATGCCTGGGCTCTATCTTTTATTTGCTTACAAATCCCTGGGTGGTCTGGGACCCTTCCCTGTGGGGACAGCTATGGAGCACATGCTACATAATGTGCAGAGACCCTGCTAAGGCTTTTCATGCCTTCGCCCATAGAATCATCCCCGAGACTTCACAAGCTCGCTACTTTTGAGATCCCCATTCTGTAGGTGAGCAAACTGAGGCTCTGAGCGATTAAATAACTCACACCAAGTCCAGAGCTAATAGCTAGAAGAGCTAGTGTCTAAACCCAAGTCTGTCTAACTAGAGGGGCCAAGTTCTTAAGCGCCAAACAGTCTTGGCTCTCTGAGTCAGTGCAGCTCCCTGAACCTCATTGTCTTCATCTATAGAGCAAGGAGATGAGATGAGAAGATTTTTTTAAATGGGTTAGACTTCCCTTGTGCTCTAAAATTCTCTCGAGTTCATGGGTTACTTACTGTAGAGAACTTGCCGTCTTCCCCTCCCCAGAACCTGTCAACATTGGCGATGTTACCAAGGCATAAAAGAACGATAAGTCATCTTTTTGAATCACACTGAATGAATTATATTGAGAAGTGACACGGACATGGATCACTTTACACTTGACTGAATGCTTCTTGAGTCCTGTCACGTGATTTTTGTGGCAGCCAGGAGAGGTCACTGTGGCTAGCCCTGCTGTACACATGGGGGACCTGAGGGTCAGAGGTGTGAAGTGACTTCTCACATGTGCGTGGCTACCTGCAGCCAGCGAAATGTTCAGACTCCAAGTCTAATGCTCCTTCTAGGACCCAGCATCTTTCTAGACTTAAACATTTCTCGTTTATACATTCAGTACACCCTGCTTAAGGGCCCGCTCTACATGTGAACTTGAACAGCTTGAGTTCTTACACGTCCATGTCAAAAGAGCCAGGCTTTGCTTTCAGAGAGCTCTCTAGTTGAGGCAAGATTTATTAATTAGCTCGCATTGTAATACATCGGCATCAGGAGAATAAGAATGCTGTAGAAACGCACAGGTGGAGCGCTTAGCCAGCAGAGTCAGGGAAGGTTTCCCGGCCAAGATGACACGGGAACTGTGTGTTAAAGGCTGATTAGGAGCAAGAGAGGAATGAAGAGGAAAAGAGCCTTTAGGCACAGGTCACACTAACTACAAAGGCAAAACCCTTAAGGGCATGGTGTGCTCTAAGGAATGAAGACACAGGTGGAAGAGAAGACACGGCAGGGCTGTGTGTACAGGGCAGGGTGGCACAAGACAGGGCTGGAAATGAATACCCATGTGGGGCGTTGTCTACCACAGTTAGGACGTCAGACCTTACTCTATGGGCCACGGAAACCATCAGAGGCCTTTGATCAGAGGGTGATGTGATCGTATCGGTGTCGCAAAAATCAGTGGAGGATGGTGTGGGGAGTATACTGGACCTACAGACAGTCTAGAATAGAGGCCACAGACTCAGATGCCTGATTCCGACCCAAAAGGTAATAGAAATGAGTGGCCGGGGGTAATGGGACTGCGGCAGAGGGAGTGTTAGACTGTCTAGAGGGAGCAGCCATCACTTGGCACCAGCAGGTGGCGCCCTGCAAGAAAGTCCATGTAGACTTTCTTGTTTTCACTGCAAGTGGAGAAACGGACAAGGCAGAAATCCAGATATTTCTTGTGAAATCTCCCAATTTTAAAATGTTGAAATGAATTCAAAAAGCTTCAAAATACTACACAGACCAATAAGAATCTACGGGCTGGTTCCGACACCTGGCTGCCGTTTGCAACCTCCAGGCTGGAAGCAGTGTTTACAAAGTGCTTATAGGTCAGAGATGATGAAAGCCTGGACTCCGGCCAGTGGGTCAAAAGGAGCAACACGAATCCAAAAATCCTCAAGGGGTGGGGACTGCAGGAATTTGGAATTGACGGCTTCATTAGGAGGGCGAAGGTGGGGAAGGATGGGTGACTTGAGGTTTCTCAGTACGTCCCCCACGTTTAAGACAGTCCACGTTCCTGGCAAACACTTTTTTCGTGGAGAGTGAAGTCTGGGTGAATGAGTTCAGGACGCTAATGAATTAATAATGCTACACCCAGGGTTACGCATCTGAGTGTAATTACACATTTGCACGCCACGCCTAGGTCAGCCGAGGTAGTTGTGGCAAGAACGCATTGCATGAAGCAGTGGCCTTGATTTACTGGACAAATAAAGGCACAGAGAAGGTTTGGGGAAGTACAGATTTCAAAGTGTTGAAATAATGATCGATGAGACCTTTCATCTCCGAAGATCTGAGCTCTGAATCCGAGACGTAGAGGGCCAACACACCTGCTTGGCACCCACTCCTGACCGGTTTTGTAGTCACCTTTCCAGAGAGAGCCATGACAGGAGGATTTGGGGAGGGCCACGGGGCTGTCAGTGGAGTCATCTTTATGCTTGACTTTCTGGTATTGCTGAGTACTTAGAAGTTGCTCTTTGGCGGAGGTTAAGTGATCCAAACTACTCAGTACTCTCCAGCCTTTTTCTGGCCAGACCTAGCTCCCTGATAGGGATTCGGAGAAGCATTCCCCAGTGAGGGATTGCAGACCCTCCGTTTGGGCAACGAATATTTCATCTTTTACAGTTCGCTGGCTCTCTCTGTTTCTAGGACATTGCTCCACATGTGCTGATGAATTATTTAGAGTCAGTCTGCTGGTCTGCTCTGTTCTAAAGCGTCTCGTTGAAGGGGGTGATGGCGTGTGCTGTGGTCAGACCACAGTGGTCCATATGTGGTAGCTACTGCTCGTGACAAGTGTGTCTGCTTTGGTTTGTGTGTGAAGGTCCCAGACAGACACCGAAGGGAATGTTACTGCTGAATCCAGCTCCGCGGGCGTGAGCATGGAACCCACCCACTACACTAAGAGTGGACAGCCTGCTCTGGAGGAGCTCACTGGTGAGTATGGAGCCCCAGAAAGTCTGTGTCTGCTGCCGATGAGACCTCCCATATAACCACCCGGCCTGATCGGAGTCGTCTTACTGTTGCACTGACGGATAACCTAAACAAAGTTACTAGTGGTATTTTTTGTTTTCCTCCGTCTTCTCTTTCTTCCCTGCCCTCTCTCACACAGTCTACTCCCTTGTCCCCAGAATTATAAGTAAATCTCTTGCTTCCTGGCAAATCCTGTTTTAATACATGTTGCATTTCAGTAGCGGACCTGGGCTGCTCTGACACTTAACTTTGAATCTCCTTGTTCACTCTTCAGATAAAGTCACTTTCGAACAAGATCTGGAACTATCATATCTTGCCTTTTTTTTTTTTCCTTTCCTGTATGGAAGCACTGATTGAAAATGCATTCTTGTCATCCTGCATTAATCAGAAAGGAGAACACAGCATGCTTCTTTTACCAAAAATAAACATATCTAAATTTTATTTAAGTTTAACCTAGACGATGATAATTAAAGGGCTATTATGTTACATGAAAACATAAAATCCACGGCTGCCATGTAGTTAATTCCACGGGTATTGATTTATTAAGGTTATAAACCTGTCACATCCTCAAAGGAGAAAAGTTAGCGTATGAGTCAGGATTCCTACTGCGCTGCATTCGGGGTTTATCACCACCTCTGTCTGTCTGCCCCGTTCCCCACTTCTGTGTCCTATGTTCCAGCAACTTCTAATCAGGGAAGTGAGTGGTCAACCACACATTTAGCAGTGGTTGTGTTATTCTTTGCATATCTTACCACTTCCAGGGTTGGCTTAAAAATCGAATCCATGTTTCAAGTCCGTTTATTAGGCTAAATATCCACGACCACACTGTTTTAATAGCCACATCACAGCTGTGGAGTTGGTCTGCAGCCCACGTGAGGGGATCATACCCATCTCACCATTAGCTCTGAGTATTAATTTCAGAGGATCTGAGCTATTTAACTATTTCCTTCTGGTTCTGCTGGCCGGGCACAGTGATGAGGCAGAGTTTTCAAGCCATTTAGAAGTGATCCATCTTGCAGTGGTTCAGGACCCCACATTTGGGATTGATCTTGTGCTTCCTTCCCTCCAAGCTTTGTACCTCCTTGCATATGAGGACATGGCTAGCCCAGCAAAAGGGCCCGCTACGAGAAGGGTGTGGCGTTCAGTGACTACTCAGGTCTCCACACACATTCCAGACTGTGTTCTTATGGGCACACATCAAAAGAGGCAGGCTAGTGCTCCGAGAGCCCGGCATATATCAGATGTGTGTCCTGTGGAGTCGTGTGGATTCATGTCAGACTCTGAGGCTCTGCAAAAGTCACATTTGAAAAGCAGAAGCAGCGGCCAGAGAACATTCCACATCACACTTCCCTCCCCTTTTTCTTCCTTCCTTCCCTCCTTCCTTTTTTTTTTTTTTTTAATTGCTAAGCGGAATTTCTTAGAGTGACTTGTCTTTACGTTCAAGCAGTAGACATCACACGTGTGACTATGCTGTGAATCATTTTATGGACACAACGGATAGTAGTATAAGGTCGAATTAACCTATCCACAGCTGATCCCTTGAAGTGACAATGAGTAGCGGGTATATTTAGAAATGGACATTTATGACACTGACCGATTGCTTAGCTCTGCCCCTCTTCAGGTGGCAAACTAGGTGGGTTTTCCCATGGTGCTTTGTCATTTGTATGACATTACAGTTGAGACCTTGTAACTTGGATCATAGAGTCAGAAGGGAGCACACACACCTGTTGATTATCCAGTCCACGAACCCCTCTGTCCTTCACTGACAAATTGTCTTTCAGTCTCTGCTTGAATGTTTGTGACAGGAAATTATTCCTTCGTAAGGCAGCCCTTCCATTTTTTTGTTGGCCTTCACTGGCAACAGAAATTCTTTATTCTTTCGTTTCTAGTCACCGGATATAAGCCAGCCTCTTACAGCCCACAGCTGATTTCCATTCTTTGTCGTACAACAGCTTCTCCCTTGAGCCTCCTCCCTCCAAGGGAAAATCCCGGGCTCCCTCCACGTTCCTCTTGTAACACCCTGACGTCCTCCAAGGTCAGCCCTGTTGGGTCACAGTGTGGTGTTCTGTCCATCGTGGCCGGTCGCCCAAGGGAGGGCTGACCTTGTGAATACAGAAGAGCTGCAGAGGGACAGGGAATACCTTAAGACCTCTGTACGCGAGCAGAAGGGGCCTCCATTTCCACCGGAGCATAGTTGTGTGTTCATTCTGCTCAGGCTGTGAGCTGGTGCACCTCCTTGCTCACACCGTGCAGCATCTGAGGAGACAGAAACGGCAATTGAGAATGTGATCACCTGAGCAAGGTGGGTGGGTCCTGGTTTGCGCTTCTGCGCTGCTCTTGGAATCTGGTATGTGTCGTGCTCTGGGCTGGGGCTGGGGGGTTGCAGGCGTTTCCCAGCACAAAGCCGCATGCCCCAACAAGGGAAACAGGAAGCTCGAATTCAGCAAGCCCTCATTTTGTGCCAGGCGTATCATAAGCATCTCATGCGATCCTCCTACTGCCCCTTTCAGGGGAGGTTTTTATCCCCATTTGACAGATGACATTCAGAAAGGATCAAATGACTCACTCGAAGTCAAGCGGCTAATAGATAGCATCGCCAGAGTTCAAACCTTTGTCGAAATGCAGGCAGTGTGTGCTTTTTCTTTCAGCCCTACGCTGACCAAACATTTTTGGACAATAACTATCTCTCGGGCAACTGCGGATTTGTGTGAGAGTTACTAAGAGTAAGGGTGAGATACCTTCCCATCTCAAAGGTCTTTTGAATTTCTAAAGGAGAGTTTACAGGTGAACATGCCAATTAGGAGAGACATGGGAAAATAGGTACAATTATGATGCTTTTATAGGGGATTAAGTTAACTAATTGGGAAGTTTGTGCCTAGATTTAGCTTTCTTTATTATTAATTTATTTTAAGTTTGTTTATTTTTGAGAGAGAGAGTGCACATATGTGCATGGGAGAGGGACAGAGAGAGAGAGCGAATCCTGATGAGGGGCTCGATCGCACAGACTGTGAGATCATGACCTGAGCTGACATAAAGAGTCGGATGCTTAACCGACTGAGCCATCCAGGCGCCCCTAGGTTTAGCTTTGATCAATGTTTACTGCAGGGCCTAGAGCTGTCCCAAGGATCAGTACCTTTTTGGCCTTCTTATGATAGACAGCATATGGCCAGAGTGACAGCAAAAGATACCGGATAGGCCAGGAGATAGATGTAGTTACATTCTTCCAGTGCCATGCAGGAAGGGAAGTAAACTTTCATCACTGCTTTTGTTTGAAAACACACATATATATGTATGTTTAAAGAATTGGGTGGGAAATGCAAGCCTGGACCACTGTTCAGATAAGAGAAAAATGCCTTCCAACTTTCTCTTGGTTCAAAAGGAGGAGAAAATTGGAAACACTTGGTATTTTCAAGGACCGGAGAGTTTGCTAGAGCAAATTTCCTCCATAAAATCACACATGTGTCATTCAGTCCATCTCCCGGTCTCCAGGCACTACCGTGTCAAGAACAACTATAGAAGCTTTCTGCCTCAGAAAGAAAGTCCGTTCCATAACATTTCTTAGCTGCCTGTTCCCTTATTTAAATTATTTTTAATGTTCATTTATTGTTAGGAGACAGAGACATAGTGTGAACGAGGGAGGGACAGAGAGAGAGGGAGACACAGAATCTGAAGTAGGCTCCAGGCTCTGAACTGTCAGCACAGAGCCCAATGCAGGGCTCGAACCCGTGAACTGCGAGATCATGACCTGAGCTGAAGTCTGACGCCCAACTGACTGAGCCACCCAGGTGCCCTGTTAGCTGCCTGTTCCCTTATTAATGACAGCTGCTGGGAGTTCTATGTAGTAGTTTCTGATGTCAATTCCACTCGCTGCTGTCCGCCCATGTGTACCAGTTCTATGCGGAGATGTCCTTAAAAATGTTGCTCAAAGCTTGAGATCGTCATAGGCTTTTAAGGAGCCTCGATTGTGGTTCTTCGGCAGGCTTCTCAGCCTTCCCTGGAATTACTCTGAGGGACAGGTGTTTGCTTCCTTCCATCATTCTTGTCATTATTCCCCATCTCCTCTGCCCCATGTAAGCCCACACGAAGCAGAAGAGCCAGAGAACACAGAGCAAGGCTTCTCTGGAGGGCATGTGGCTTCCTAGCTTGTGTAGGGCCCGTTTCTGCTGGTACCCTTATGCCAGCTTGACCTCTGACTGGGTGGGTGTTCTGTGGAAAATCTTGCCCAGAGAATGGAAGTTTCATCCCCCGAAGAGAAACCCTCGGTCCTCTTGATGGCTTCCTGCTCTGCAGCACCAGCTGGCATGACTTAGTGCCTGAGGTGGATGCTGTGCTCAGGAATCTCCAGGCCCTATCCCGTTTACAGCTGTCCTACGTCGGTACTGTTACTGTCCTCTTTTGAGGACTGTGGAATCTGAGCGATAGAGAAGGTCAGCACCTTCCCCACGGTCACACAGCCAGTGAGTTAGAAGGACCGGAATTTGAGGTGACATAAAAATCCAACAGAAAGAGGCAAACCTCTCTCTGTAGAAATATTTGTGATTAATAAGTGAAGATCTTTTAGGCGCTGCAAGTTGTGTTTACCAAATAGGGCTGGTAGAAAGCAGAGTGTTACCACCAATGGGTGAGAAAATAACATGCTTCACCCACTTCTGCACGGGCAGAAAATGATTGGTGGGAGGTGCTTAGACCTAACTTGTGTTTGTCTTTATTGGAGACGGTTTGTAAATGTGTTTGCCCTTCAGGCCAGGTGCTTCGCTTCTCCCGCAAGGTAGACTTTACCTGTTTCAGAAGGGACCTGGAGGGAAAAGAAAGACTTCTCTCCTTGGATTTAGCGACTTCCTTTGGGTGTCCATCCATCCACTTGTTCTCAAATCCTTAAGCGCCCACAGTGAGCCAGGCCCTGAGCATCGAACATGGCGTGTTCCATGGAGCTCACGATCTATCAGAGGATTAAAAGTCTTACCCCTCATCTTTCCAGGGGAAGACCCTGAAGCTCGACGGCTGCGAACAGTGAAGAACATCGCTGACCTGCGGCAGAACTTGGAGGAGACCATGTCTAGTTTACGGGGAACTCAGGTCACACACAGGTGAATGAATGTCTTCACTGCATCACGGGCGACTTGATTTTCATGCAGCTTCTCCTGTGTTTGTTCATGCCACCAGCAATGCGACTTGGTTAATAATGGAATGAATAATTTTGATCCCCAAATGTGCTGGAATTCGCAGAGCAGGCCATACAATGTGCAGAAGAGAAATGTCAGGGGCAAAAATCAGTATAGACTGGTTCCTCCCCAAAGCAGAAGGTTGCTAAATCCATTTGTCAGTGGATACTGTGGACCAGTTCCATTTAAATTTCACTTGACTTGCATTTTCCAAGCCTGTATTGTGCTGTTAAAATGAGCAGGTGAACTATATTTGACCTGCGTGATAAAGTGAATAACTCGAATTCCTACCCAGTCTTCTGATACACAATGCTCTGTAACGTTGTTAGTCATGCCCGCGCATAAAACACGTAAGGAAATATTTATAAAAACTTATGATCGTGTTTAAACTGTGATTGCGTTGGATGAGATCTAGGATTACACTGGAAACATGCATCAGGTTGTTTTCATTGTTGAGCGTGAAGTCGAAGAGGTCGCAACCCTCTGACCCCCTTCGTGGATTTTGGCAGAACCAAAGTTGACGGTTTGCCTTTGGCCTTGATGATGAAGGCAAAGTGCTAGTTACCCCGGTAACTCCCAGGGAGTCTCCCTTGCTTCTCCAATTTCAGTTTCTTTGATAAATGAACATAGCACAGGGACAGCAGGGCTTCCCCAACTCCCGGCAGCTTTGGCAGAATGGGGCTGAGCGCTGTGGGTTCTATCTTAAATGAGACAGGAGCCTGAACCTTAGGGGTCCCCAGTATGAGGGTAGTAAGGCCGCTTCTAGGACGAAAGGGAAACAGAAATAGTTGAGGCACCAAACTGGTTCTTCCCGAGGACGGTAAACTTGACGGGTCGTAGTGCGGTGCCCCCTTGCCAAACCTTTACATATTTGATGGCATGGAGCCAGCTGCTAGACCCCGTGACGCCGTGATCAAGCACGAAACATCCCTCTTTCCACCTTAATCACCGAAACTGACTTGCTGGGGGTTGTGGCAGTTTGGTGGCTTTCTTGGTTTGGGCTAGGACAGTCACGATGACAGCGGGGAGACCTTTGATGGCTTTTCTTCAGGGAAGGCTCTCTCAGCTCAGTTGGGAGACCCCAGTGCGCTCTGCAGAGGTACATTAACCAGCCTGCTTGTGCCATAAAATCTGCAGGGCTGGAAAGAGTGATGGAAGAGTCTTTCTAATGGCCAGGGATGCACTCAGTCCCCTGGCAGATTCAGATCCTTGTAACTTAATTTATTATGGACCTTAAACCTGGGTAATTACCACTCTCCCAGCCTCTTGCCCCTGAAATTTAGCTGTCCTTTTGGACGAGACGTGGGAGAAGCAAAAGTGTGGGGGAAATAGAGCTTAGAGTAAGAAAATCAGGGCTCTCCCCACCTGCTTGGTGTAGAGGGAGCTGAGCACGTGACAGGTGACACTGGGAGCTCGGGAGTGGAAAAGGGGAGCTGTCACACGGCATCCTGGAATGTGTGGGTCAGAGGATGTGTTATGCCCCCTCCCTGTCATTTTGGCATTTTTCCTTTCTTGGGTTGGAAAGACGAGTCCAGTAGTTAAGATCATTTCATTGAAGTCAGGGGTAAGTGGGGATCTGGTACCATGTTTTAGGGGGCAGGTCTCTGCTGGGCTTCTCAGAGTGTTCTAGTCACGTACAGCTTCGTCTTCTCATTTTTAACAGGAAATACAGTGGGTAGTGCATTGGTGGCTATTGCTTGATCCTATTTCATGTATGGGAAGTATTTCGTAGTTCTAAAAAAAAAAAATTACATAATTCTAAAAAAAAAAAAAGCTACAAAGGATCCTGAGTTAATGAGGTTCTAAGCCAAGGCCGCTTTTATGTTTTCAGCACATTGGAAACCACATTTGACACCAACGTCACCACGGAGATAAGTGGGCGCAGTATCCTCAGCCTGACAGGCAGACCCACTCCTCTGTCCTGGAGACTCGGCCAGTCCAGCCCCCGGCTCCAAGCGGGAGATGCCCCCTCTATGGGCAACGGGTACCCGCCTCGAGCCAACGCCAGCCGGTTCATCAACACCGAGTCGGGCCGCTACGTGTACTCTGCCCCTCTGAGGAGGCAGCTGGCCTCCAGGGGAAGCAGCGTCTGCCACGTGGATATCTCAGACAAGGCAGGAGACGAGATGGACCTGGAAGGCATCAGCATGGACGCGCCCGGCTACATGAGTGACGGGGACGTTCTGAGCAAGAACATCCGGACTGATGACATCACAAGCGGGTGAGTCCCTGGGGCTTCTCTCTCCACAGAGCGGGAGAAGGCTTGGCAGCTGGTTTCTCTCTGGTGGGGCTTTGTGTAAGTTCTCTGAGATCAGACTGTCTACTGCACTCTGCTGTCCCTGTCAAAGGTGGTGTGGTGTGAGGGGGAACTTTCTGGGCTGACAGTCACCAGACCTGAGCCCCCAGTCCAGACTTAGCCAGTAACTTGCTAGGGGAGGTCTAGCAAGGTTCCACCAGCGGCCGGAGTGACACTTGGCAACAGACTGATCGTGTTGGTCCTTTAAACCAAGACTCGCGCCTAAGATGGAATCCACACTCCTTAGTTCGGCCGTCGCCTTCTTAGAGGTCCTCCTTCTCCATCCGTCTTGCTTCCTCTGCTTCCTGGCTTCCTTCTCTTCCTCATTCTCATCAAGCTTCTTCCTGCCTCATGGGCTGTGGGCTCTCCACCTGGATTCGGTTCCTGTGATCCTCGGCCAGCAGCTCTTTGGAGGAACCCTCCTCGACTACTCAGCTTGAAGTAGTTATGTGGCCTGCCCCGTGCCCTGATCATCTCCATCGCCGTCTTATGCTCCCCCGAAAGCTTGTCCCTATTGGAAATTATCCTGACGACATGTTTATATTTTCTTGTCCCCCTGCCCCCTCCTGCTTGCCACAATAAAGCACCATGAAGGAGGGACATCGTCTGGCCTATTCGCCGCCTTATCCCCCATACGTGGTACATACAGAAACTTATATCATAAATATGGCTGACTTCATGAATGTGTGGATTGAGAGATGAAGGAAAAAACCCAGCCACCCTGTTTCTCCATTTGTTCACATGGGAACTTAAAGTGAGCGGTGGGATGATGTCTAAGTTGCCCTGTGGCCACGTATGGCACGAGGCAAGGCTTCCTGATATTAACTTCACTCCCAGATCTCTGTGAAAACTGAAGGAGCCCCTGTTTATTTCACTTGCCTGAGACTTCTTCATTTGAGAACTTGTGCACAAACTCTCCAAGATCTTTTCCTCCTCTCCCGAAATTAGCAGTCAGAATTGCAGCTAATAGAAATCAGGCGTGGGGCACCTGGATGGCTCAGTCGGTTAAGCATCCGACTTTGGCTCAGGTCATGATCTTGCACCCCGTGGGTTCGAGTCCTGCCTCGGGCTCTGTGCTGACAGCTCGGAGCCTGGAGCCTGCTTCGAATTCTGTGTCTCCCTCTCTTTCTCTCTGCCCCTCCCCTGTTCGCACCCTGTCTCTCTCTCTCTGTCTCTTGCTCGCTTTCTCATTAAAACAAACAAACAAAAAAAACCAGTCATAATAATCATCCTGCTCATTTCCATGAACAGAGTGATCAAGACCCCCATGGGTGAGTCAGTATTTAAATAATTTTAATAATAGCTAATGTTCCCACTACATGCCGAGCACTGTGCTTCATATACGTTATCTTGTTCTGTGTCACGGCAAGTAGGTGATATCATAATCCCCATTTTTATGAATGAGTAGGAAGGTTAAAGAACTTGCCTAAGGTCTCAAAGTGATGAGGAGACAGAGCCCAGGGTTCGTGGCTTCAGAACCTGAGCCTGTTATTAAACCATCTTGTCCAGCATTTTATCACTACACTAAAATAGCACAACTACTGGAGTTTATTTCAAAATTAATTTACTTTTGCTCAGTTTTACTTGTCTTAGTAGAAATGTTCTTTCATTTCACGAAAACCTCAGCTATAGACATGCTTTGGCTTTCTGCCCGTCCCTTTTAGAACCATCTTGGTGAGCAAAATCTTGGAAGACAGGAGCCACCAGACCCTTACAGTGGGACAAATTTCTGCTTTCCAGAATGGCTGGGAACACTAATGGACTAGTAAAATCTGGTTAACCGAGAGCATAATCATATGTTGCTAGTTTTCCAAAAGCACGAAAAACAATCACATATACCTATTACTAAAATTGCCTGTAATTTAACCTTTTTATTATTATTTAGAAGACTTTTGGTGTCCAGTGTGGCCTCAAGATTATCATTACCAATTCCCACTGGAATATGCTACGAAAATATTTTTTAGTGATTCTGAGATTTTTTGTGCGTGTGTCCTCTAATAGTTAATTTTATTGTCAAGCTAGTCTTTTAATCCTCAGTAGACGGTCAGTGTCTGATTTTGAGGTAGTGTTTACAGTTTCCACAAGGTGGCATCATTGGAACACTCTCCACTGAACCTGAGTGCTGTCCCAGTGAGATGGTCCTAGATTTTTAGCTCTTCAACCATAACCTTTATCGCTGCGAAGTAGCACAAATGTTTACATTTCAGTTCCTGCTTCGGGAAAGCTTACATTTTTAGCAAGTGAGATATGCTCAGGGCAAGTGCAGATAAAAGTGCGGAAATGTAAGCAAACCACCCAATTATTGACACTGGAGAACTCTGGTCTGGTTTCCTTCCCCATTTCTTTTAATGCAGAACTTTACCTTCAAAATGAGGAGAGGGAAGCCCAGATGGCATCTAATGCTCTGGAACACGAGTTAAGACTCCGCTCTGTGGAAACGCGTGTTGAGTTTTCTGTTTTGAGGCCAAATTACCTGTTTGCCTTCATATGCTGAGTTCAAGGCAGGTTTAAGGTTCTTTGTACTCTTTTCTTTTTCCCCTTATACACATGACTATGTGTAGGTGTTGAAGGACTGAGCTGTTCTTCCGTGCTTTGGAATCTGCTAAATAAGTCCTTGCTGAAGCAGTGGATGTAGTGGAAAGAAAACAGACTGAGTCGTGAGCCTGAGCTGGAACCCTGCTCAGCCCCCTTGCAAGCTCTGTGACGTTAGTACAACATTTAACGCCCCTAAGCCTTGCAGCACTACAATTAATATGGTCTTTACCCCTCTACAATTAGATAGTTCTCTTTGAGGTTGTATCTGGTTAATGGCAAATATCTGATGAAGACACGGGGTTTCAGACAGGATCTAGATGTCTTATCAACCTCAAACATCCAGACACTTGAAAACAGTGAGATGATTAAAGCGTTCATCCAGATGTTTGTTTGGCTTAGTGGGAGCGGCCTTGATGTGTGAGTAATATATAAATCCGTGTGGAGGCTCTTAAAGTTATTGTAAAAGTTTACACCAAGTTTATTTAGAATGCCTGATGTGGAACTAAGCTTGGTTTCTGAAAACCCATGACCTTGGGGTTTAAAATGACACACTGTACCCCCCAGCTTGGTCTAGCAGCTGTTTTTTGCTGTCTCTAGTTCATTGTCTCCACTGGATATGTATGCACATGCACCTGTGTGTATCATTCAATTCTCCCTAAGGTGGGGCTGAAATTACTCCGTTTCCATTGAGTTTTGCTAAGAACCTAATAGCAAATGCCTTTTGTCTTTATGAGTGTGTATTTATTAAACTCTTCTATCGCACTTAGTATGCACCAGGCGTGACAAAGAACTTTATGGTTGTCACCTGACCTCACCACTTCCTTTTATTAGATTGGTAAATTGGGCTTTGGCTGTACTTCATGGAAGAGAAATTAAAATAACAGACGAAGATGTTTCTTACTAAGTTTTGATCTGTGAAGTCAATCCATTTACTGATCTTCTAAAAATTCAAAGTGCCATATGGTATAGAATAAAATTAAAGGGACCGGCTTAGCGTCCATATGTTTGGAAAGATGATTTTTTTTTTCCTTTCAGAGGAGGCACTCAGTTGTATCATGTTCCTTTTGCAAGAACCTTTGATGACTTCCCATTTCTTGTAGGAACAGATCTCAACTGAATGTGGGAAGCTCTTTATGGTCTTTTTGTCAGCCGCCCTCCCTTCCTTAGCCCTGGCCACAGCCCACCTCACATGCCCCACGGTCCCCACTGCTCTGGGTTACTCGCTGTTCATTACCAAAGACTATGTGTCCTGTATGTGTAAAGCTTGGTGCCTCACGACATGGCTATTTCTCCATGGCGTTCCTTTCCCTCAGGCCCATCTGACTGATTCTAAAAAATAAACATCCTCCACCAAAGGTGGAGCTCCTGGAAGGCAGGCAGTGCTCAGTATTTTTCTAAACTCAGAGACTACAAGTGGGTATTTAATGAATATCTGTGCATGACCTGTTCTCCATGCGTACCCTCCCAGGACCTTGAGCTTCTATAACTTGCCACCATCAGCTATAAAACCCAATGATGCTATCTACAGACCTGGGAGAAAATCAACTTCAGCTGCTTTGTCTTTTTGGTGCGATGCATAGCTCCATCTAGTGGCCAGTATGGGATGTGATGCTGTGGTTTTGATTGCTTTTAATTCTGCCTTCTGTTGCTTTGGGACTCAGGGCTCAGGAAGTGGTAAGTCTAGTAGCTGGTTTGTCTTTCACGTGTGGCCTGACCAGGAGTGTGGTGTGGGAGGGAAAGCAGGGTTGGGAGCAAGCTGGTCTTCCGGGCTGGCTCTGTGATAGCTGCAGTCTTCCCCGTTAGGTGTCAGGGATTTCTCCATCAACAGATAGTACACGTGTGCTGGTTCCTGCTGGGGGACTCTGATCTTCGGAAGTAGGGCAACCCATGACCCCTGAATTTCCTATAGCTCCGTAAATATGTCGAGGCGTGTCTTAGCTCAGGCGGCTCTAGCAAAATACCTTGGACTGGGGGCCTTAAATAGCAGACACTTACTTCTACAGTTCTGGAGGCTGAAATCCAACATCACAGTGCCAGCATGGTCAGGTTCTGGTGAGTGCCCTCTTCCTGGCTTGCTGTGTCCTCACATGGCAGAGAGAAGTGTTGTGCTGTGTCTCCCTTTTCTTAGGAGGGCACTAATCCCATCATGGGGGCCCCACCCTCTTCATGACCTCATTGAACCCAGTTACCTCCCACAGCTAATTCAACATGTGAACAACAAACAAACATACGAATTGGTGGGGGGTGACGGAGACAAGCATTTAATCTATAACACAGGGTGTTTGATGCTTCTGTGTATCATTTGCATGTGCACCACCTGTGCCTAGATTGCTTTTTCCATCATTGCTGCCAGGTCACCTCCTTGCAGAAGCCTTCCGTGATTCTTTCCGAGTGGAGGTGGGGACTCTGGGCACCCGTGGTATTTGACTTGCCCATAATAGTAGCACTACATCAGAATTATTATAAAAATGCATATGGGGGTGCCTGGGTGGCTCAGTCAGTTGAGTGTCCGACTTGGGCTCAAGTTACGATCTCACAGTTCGTGAGTTTGAGCCCTGCATTGGCCTCTCTGCTGTGAGCACAGAGCCCTCTTCGGATCCTCCCTCCCTCTCTCTCTCTCTGCCCTTCTCGTACTCTCTCTCAAAAATAAGCAAACATTAAAAAAAAATAAATATGTGTGTGTATAAAATCAAACAAGGGACCCCCCAAAATAATTTTTAGTCTATTTCAGTGTGTTAATTCTGAAGAAGGTACAAAGCCCACACCTGTTGCAGCCACTTAAAGGTGAAAGTCACATCTGTCTTGGACGTTCCCGTGTCTTCATTGGTTGGCGCAGTTCCTGTTGCATAGTAAATAGCCAATAAATATTTGTTGAATGAATGCTGCTACTGACCGTGAGCGAAGCAAGACCAATCACACGGCCCTGCATGAATGTGTAGCTAAGTTAGAAGCCCCTTGAGTTTAATTCAGGCCCAGCTGCGTTGTCTGCCCTCTGCTTGGCCCTGTCTTCTGTCGGATTATTCCAGACCTTTGACCACCCCTATCACAGTAAGCTGGACACGGACAGTATAGGAAAAGGGAGACAGCCCAGAACATTAGGGCCGTGTGCCCTGGGGGTAGCGGAGATGGGGTGCCGCTGTTCTCTCCCTTCCTGCATTGACCATCATGGTCGGATGTGCGAGATATTTCTCACCAAGTCAGCATAGATCACGGCAGACAACACCGAGAGTCGAAAAGAGGGCACCAATGGCATGAAAGGCTCTTTCTTACCTGGTTAATGTTTCTCATGGTCTTTCCAGGCCAGACCCGCAGTGACCTTGACAGGCTGTTGTTCCTGGCAGATTGGTAAGAGAGGAAGCCAACATAAATGATTTTAGGTGAGACTGTCCTGAAAGGCCCTGGGTCATGGCAGGGCACGGCAGACACCCCTGGCATTTGGGAAGGATGGGTTCTTGTTTCTCCAGGTTGGTCCCTCTGCAATGACCTTGCTTTGTTTGGGCTCTTAGGAAGCTTGGGAAGGCCAAGTCGCCAGTCAGCCACTGGGCAGGTCCCGGTGGAGTTAGAAAGGTTTCGTTGTCATGGAAAGGTAAAGACTCAGCCCTGTAGGCAGACTGATGTGTAAGGCCTTGGGTAAGTCACTTGTCCCTAATGCACTGCACCCTCTTCACGTGCACGTGTGCACGCACACACAATACACGCACACACACGTAAAAAGTATAATGTACAGGCGTCTGGGTGGCTGAGTCAGCTGAGCATCCGACTTGGGCTCACGTCGTGATCTCACAGTTGGTGAGTTCCAGCCCCACGTCGGGCTCTATGCTGACAGTGCAGAGCCTGCTTCGGACCCTCTGTCCCCCTTGCTCTCTGCCCCTCCCTCCCTCACTTTCTGTCTCTCAAAAACGACATTAAAAAAATGAAGTAAAAACTGAAAAAAATAAAAAGTACAGTGGAGCTCCAGCATGAAGCCACAGGCCCGGAGTAGCTCCACAGGCCAGTGATGGGGCTGGGCCAGGCCCCAGTGCACAGCCTGTCCGTTCCTCTCTGCTTCCCTCAGTGTTTCCTCACTGACAGGTCTTAATGGTGTATGAATTCACAGAAACCATAAATGCTTTTCCCTGTCTAATATTTTCCTCAGTGTTAAGTATCCCAGGCAAGTACAGTGACCCGTTTTCCTAAAAAGCTCTCTTTAGAGCAAGCAAGCACAGGGTGTCGTGCGGGGGGCACGATTCATTTCCCCAAGCGTTGCAGAACCAGGGACCGCTTTCCCCGCGTGGTTGTGGTGTCATGGGACGTGGGTGGTTTGGCTGATCGATGGCTCTGGCTACCAGTGTCCATGGTCCCTGATGCCCGCAGAGGTATGGGTTGCACACTTCTTCAACCCGCAGTCGACCCCCTTGATTTACTGAGTGTGGGAAATCTATCAGCCCTTATCGGCAGCTGGGTAGGCAGTTTTATCAGAGAAGAAAGAACAATCGAGCTGACAACGGGCTGAAAGTAGAGAAATTCCCCAGCATTCCCGAGCTGACTCCAGCCACCGTGGGTGACGATAGATTGAGTGGGCAGAGACCAGGATTAAAGAAAGATTTACTGGGAACAGCTCCATGAAATGACGTGTGGTCCGCTTTCGGCATGGGCAGGCTAGACTGCCGCTCATAACTAATAGCAAATGTTGGCCTAGTAATTTATGGGGAAGAGAGAAAAAAAGGGGGTGTCTTGTCTTCTCAGGAAACCAGGCCCTGACTTCTTGAGAATTTCCTAGCTTGCTTTGGGATTTGAATCCCTTCCTACCTCCCTCTTTCCCCCAGCATCCTGCAGGAGAGGAGAGGGAAAGGGAACAAAAGTGGGTGCTTTGAGAAGAGAAAGCCATACCTCAGGCTGCCTTGAATGGTCCTTAAAGGGGCCTGACTGCCTGCTCTCCACCCTTACCAGTACGGGTTCCAGAGCTTCCCAAAGCATGGGCTCTCATGGATTTGGAATCTGGAAAGCCTCTTTGGCCTGCCTTCTGGGGAGGCTCCAGGTAAAAGGCAGTAAAATTCCATATATTTTTTTTTTTCAAATGTTTTATTTTTTTGGGGCAGGGGGGAATGTGTGAGCCGGGGAGGGGCAGAGAGAGAGGGGGACAGAGGATTCAAAGCGGGCTCCGTGCTGACAGGAAAGAGCCCGATGCAGGGCTCGAACTCATGAGCCACAAGATCACGACCTGAGCCAAAATCAAGAGTCAGATGCTTAACCAACTGAGCCCCATTGGCGCCCCAGTAGAATTCCATTGAGACATGTTTATTGAGTTAGAGACTATGATAAAGGCACTGAGGTCAAGAGAAATGAAAAAGACCAGTCCTCTACATCCTGCTGTCACGGAGAGAAGCTTATGCCACGGGCAAGTGCATAAGTCAATATGGATGGATGGTGTGCCCGGGAGACCAGTGGAGACGCAGTGAGTTCTGTGGGCACCACTGATGGGGAACACAGAGTGGACTGCAAGCTAGGGGCAGCAGGCAGAGTGTGGGCTCTGGAGTCCCTCCGGGATTCCGGAGCTGGCTCCCCCACCCTTAGATGTGTGTCCTTGAGCAAGTTTCTCCATCCCTTCCCACGGCGTTCTCGTGTGGCTTCCCTGAGGGGGCACACGGGCACAGCACCCAGAGGATGCTCACTGCCATAGCATCCAGCAACTGCAACACCTTCAGGGCCTATGAGCTGGGCCTTGAAGGATAAACAAGCAGCCACACCAAGGTCAAGAGCAAGGGCACGGAGACATACGGGCATGGGCATGTTTTTATGGTGGGTTGGAGACTGAAGACTGGAGGGGGATGGGCACAGAAGCTGTGAGAGCCAGACAGCAGTGATCAGGCTCTGGGAAGGCCAAGGCTATGGGAACAGACGCGCACAAGGGTCAGAGAGATGTCACATTGAACACAGCCTGACGTGGGGACCAGATGGACGAAGGGCATGAAGGCTCCAGGACGGCTCCCGGGTTTTGGCCTGTGCCGTAAGTGGCTGGGAAATAGTTGGCAGTTGTCCTCAGCACCCTCCATCCTTTTCCAGATTTCCCTCTTGCGCGTGGGCACCCCCCCAGGGCTCACAGGTTGCGTCAGCCTCCAAGGAATCTCCAGACCAGGGCTGGCTGAATGTTTAAGCAGAGTACGTGGCAGCCTGCAGAATGTCCCTCTGGGGGCTTGAGGGAAACTCCAGTCCCACGACTTCCAGTCCTTGCCCTGAAATAGCTCCGGGCCCAGTGGCGAAGAGTGCCCTGTTGGTCAGCATTTAATTCTAACACAGGGCAGGTGGTGATCAATGTTAGCATTGAGAAGCAAAATGTGTGGGCTCCAAGTTGGGTCTGAGAATAGAGTGGGCCCTGGGAGGGGGGTGGGGGGCGATCTTTTATACTTTGTCTTTATGGGAAACCAGCTTTTCTCATCTGCAAATGAGAAAAACCATGCCTAGAGTTGCTGTGGATTGGATGAGATCACACATGCAGAGTGCTGGTACGGTGCCTGGGCATCGTGGATCCTTCCAGACAGAGCATACCTTTTTTTAAAAAAATTTTTTTAATGTTTATTTAATTTTGAGAGAGAGAGCATGAGCCGGGGGAGGGGCGGAGAGGGAGGGAGACAGACTCCGTGGCAGGCGCCAGGCTCCACGCTGTCAGCACAGAGCCCGACGCGGGGCTTGAACTCAGCTATGAGATGAGATGACCTGAGCCGAAGTTGGACACTTAAGCAGCCGAGCCCCCCAGGCGCCCCCGGATCATCCTCTTAATCGTGATGGCGTTGCCCAGGCTCAGTGGGATGTGATGTCTGTACATTACCTAGTTCAGTGCCTGGTGAGGGGTGAAGGTGCTCACTGTGTTTCCTTCTCTTCCACCCTTACACGTCCTCAGACCCCAGTGAGACATCTCGTGAGGCGTGGGGTTTGAGGTGAGGCCATAACTGATACTCACGTGGGAAGCATGAATACCCCTTCCCATCATCTGGACTGTCCGCTGTCCTGTTGGAACAGACTCCCCGCCCCTCACGGGGCTCTTTGTCGGTAAGCGGAGCCCACAAAACACATGGCAGCCTTTGGGCATCACTCAGGTTGGCCCCAGGTGTTTAGCCAGGGGAGCTTCCATCTTGGGTCCATTCATCAGCGCTACAGGGAGACTGTATTCAAGTTCTCTCAAGTTAACAAACGTTTTTTAAACTTCGTTTAAGTTTATGTACTTATTTAGAGGGAGAGTGCAGGTGCACAGGCAGGGGAGGGTCAGGGAGAGAGAGGAAGAGAATCCCACGCAGGGTCCACGCTGTCAGTGCAGAGTCCGACACGGGGCTCCATCACATGAACCACGAGATCGTGACCCAAACGGAGGTCAAGAGTCAGACACTTAATAGACTGAGCTACCCAGGTGCCCCGTCAAGGTGACAAATACTTAACAAGTATCTCCTCCTTCCCGGGCTGTGCTCTGGGGTATGACTGACCGAATTTATTCTCCGGGCTGGATCATTTGGTACTCTTTATTCTGGGGACTCACTTTTGATCATTGCAGGTCCTTCTCAGGGCAAACCTGGGACCCATGAGCTCACATGAACCAAGAGGTACTTACACATACAGGAAAAACACATTCCAACCCTGTAGCTCTCATGAGATGACAGGGAACAGGGGCTAACATCGCACCCCTTCTGAGGGCTGAGTATGTTACACAGCCCCCAAACTCGGGCCTTATATGGTATTTCCATTTTCTCATTAAGGAAAACGAAGACCCAAGAGGATAATGTTTTCAACCAATAGAAGAGATGATAAAGATGGTCTAATATGTTAGTGTTTTTTCCCTTTGTGGGCTGGAATTTCAGTGTGACTGTGGCGCCTTTGCTGCTTTGCCATAGTCAGATACTCAATCGTGTATCCTTCACAGCCCCCTTCCTTGCTGAAGTGCTCCTGATGTCTGCAGGCTCCTAATGTACCTCAAATGGAGAGAACTGAGGTGTCACTGATAGACCCCAAGGCCCCCTAGTGTGGCTATTTAAGTTTTGGTGTAGCTCTCGTCTAGAAAACCCAGTCCAGATTTATTTTTATCTTAAGCATATAGATCACTGAAAATACCCTTCTCCATTAGTTCTCAAGGGTCAGCAGCTACAGAATGGCTCAATAGATTTATGATGGTGAGGTTGGAGAATACTAAGTTCGAGTTGAGGTGAATATGAAAAGAAACATTTGGATGAGGTTAGGAGTATTTTGGCCCCGAGACAGAGTCAGTCCATGTTGAAAGACTCAAGAAAGAGAGAAAGAGAGAAGGAGAGGGGGAGAGGGAGGGAGGGTGGGAGGGAGGAAGGAAGAAAAATAGGCTGTATGTGCCTTTACTCCGATCAAGATAAGAAACTGTAGTTTTCATGGGAACTCATGACCCTCTCATTCGGCTGCTCTGGAGGCATGGTATAATGGCAGAAACTTCGGACTCTGCCCTCAGAGGACCTGACTTCATATTCGCTTGCCAGCTGTGTGACCTCAGGGAGGTTGCTTCCTTTTCTGAGCCTCTTCCCACCTGTTAGATGGTAGCCTACTTAGGTGTGTGGTGGGAAACAGCGTTTGTAAAGCGTTTGACACACAGAATGGTAGTTCCCTTTCGCCTTCTCAGACTAGTTGCATTTATTTCCTTCCTTGTTTTCTATCCTGCTTAGAATATGCGCTGAGGTGATCTCCTGCCATTTCTTACTCTTGAGTGCAGTGTTCACATTTCTACTGGCTGCATCAGAGCGGATCTGTGTATTAGTGGCCTCCAGAAGAAAAGTGGATGTGTCAGTTCACGTCCAAAGGCAACCTGGAGGCAGAAATTCCCTGCTTCTTGGGGAATGGCAGCCTTTTTCCTATTCTTTTTTCAACTGCTTAGATGAGGCACACTGCCATTTTGGAAGGTAATCTGCTTTACTCGAAGTCTACTGGCTTCCAGCAATGTCTAGTCTAATGTTTGCCCCAATATCTGGTATCCCAGCCTAGGCAGGTTGACGCACAAATTAACCATCAGTCTGCAAGCAGGCCTTACTTGCGATCAGTGGGAATGAGTCATCTGGGGGCAGGAGGCAGCTACCTGTGGCTCAGAGACAAAGAGCAACGCGTCAGCTTGTGGAAACATCTATGAGGATCCAGCTCGTGCGTCCTGCCTGGGGTACGATCACAAATCAGGGGTCTGTGCATGCCTTGGAAGAATCAGCACATCCCTTCCAGAATCCCCAGGGTCCTGATAAGAAATCTCCCTGAGAAATGGAGGTTTTGACCTCTTCTCTTAATCCTGAAATAAATGTGGAATGAGACAGCTACCCTGGCACGGACACTTCTGGAGGGCTCGTGATTTTTGAGACCCCAAAGTAAAATAAGATTCCAAGTCTAAAGAGAAGCTCAAGTCCGTCTCTAAGTGTCTTCCAGCTGTAAATCAAGCCTGCATTCAACTCCTTGATCTTGTGACGAGTGGGAGAAAGGCGTCTGTGGTTCTCTGCTGCGTCGCGGAGTCCAGGTCCTAGTTCCCAGAGCTTTGAGCTTGTAATCGCTCAGTCATCTGTTTTGAAATGAGAAAGCTCACATACTTGAGCAGTGAAGTTTAAAGGGTAAAGTCAACTGAAGTTGCCAGAAACATGGGACAGAATAAATGTAGTGTTGGCTCTTGCAGAGGAGGGGTAGGCTGGGGAAGTCGCCTCGCAGTGCCTGCCGGAACGGGTCTTTTCACCCATCCTGTGGCAGCGGTACAGGAATTCATGAGGCCACACTGTTTTTGCGGCTCTTTCGTATGCTGGGCACTGTATCGAGCTCTTTCTGCACATTGCCGATTCTTTATACCAGCTCTTTGAGGGAGAGAGGCTGTTTTTCGTCCCCTTTTTAGAGTGGGGGAAACCAAGCTCAGAGAGGATACGTTTCTTGAACAGATCACGTGGGTGGTGACTACTGGAACCAAGTATTTGATCAGGCTGAATTCAAAGCGTTCCCAGAACTTTGCAGCATGGCTCCCGCTGTTGCCAGATCCCGCGCTCTGAGTAGATGGAGAAAGCGAGACCAAAAAAGAAGAGTGGATACCCTCTGGGGCATTGGAAGCTCTGTGCCATTTTGGGAAGGAGAAAGAGAGACGGAAGGTGGTGTTCAAAAGGGTCAGGCTCAGAGGGCTGAGTTGAGTTGCATGGGAACTTGCAAATACTGGGTGACTGCTTGAGCAAGAACCTTGGGGCCAGCTGGAGCAGGGATAAAGGCAGATACCTTTGCCTCCAGAGCATTATTACGGGTTTCATTTCTATTAAATGTCACAGGCCTCTACTGAAGCATTGGAATCGCTTGTGGCGCCATCCCCTAGGCGCCTGTGTAGAAAGTGGATGGGGGCAACAGTGGAAAGGAGAACTGAGGAGGTGCTGGGGGCAGGAAGGTTCAGATCTAGAGTCGTCTTACACAGTGATTTACCGAAGCGCCTCGCCACTGTATGGCTTCCTGCTGTTAGATCTCATGCAAGTAGGCATTTCAGTGACCTACAGTTTCCAGTCTTCTTCAGTGTGATACGTGAACTCATCCAAGGGAATTCTCCTCCCTCCTGTAGCCCCCACCAGCTGTGAACCCAAACAAAACACACAATTACCAACTCCATGCCACCCCCAAGGCCTCAGAACGGCGCAGAACAAGGCGGAGCTTTATTAATCGAGGGACTTTTGCCTTACTCTGTGGGAGTTGTTAATTAAAACCACTGAACCATTGAGTTGGGAGAGAGGGAGGGAGGCAAGGATGTGGGACAGCTCACACACTGGTTTTCCTCCTTTGCAGCCTGCGTACCTAGTTAAGTTGACACGGACTTTACGGTTGAATGAACCATTCACTAGAGACGTGTATGCGGTTCCTTGGGAACAACTTTCATGTGCTGCTCTGCAGCCGGGCTCTGGGGACAAAAAGCCTGCCTCGCCTCTGACCAAGTATGCCTACGAGTTAATAATAATGATCGTGGCTGTAACAATAGCAGCCACCACTTACGGAGTGTTTCTGAATGCCAGGCGCTGTGTGCCCCGCTTTGTATGCATTATCTCATTTCACCCTCGCTTGAATCCACATGCTCTTTTTCCCATCCCCGATGAGGATCATCAGTAATACACCCAAGGTCACAGAGCTGGTGAGTTAGGGAGCCCGGACTCAGAGCTGGAGCTCAGCCGTGGTGGTTCAGGCTTTTTTCACTGGAGCCAGGTAAACATGATGGAAATATAACTCTTCTTCTCCCCCCACCCACCCCCTCCCCGCCAGCCCTGTGTCTCCTCCTGTGTTTCCATATCCATTTCCCTGCCACAGCCAGAACCTGGAAAGAATCTCAGACTCTTCAGTTCATTGTTCCTGGAACACCAGTCGCTAAGTGTGATGGGGTCGCTCTTTAGTATCTCACGCTGTGGTTCTCTCTGGCCTCGCCGCTCTTGTCTCTCCCTAGGCATCCCTCCATCGCTTTCCTTACCTCTGATCTCAAGGCCCATCCAACAAGTCCACATGACACTTCAGCTAGAAAAATCTGTCCAGGGCACATATTTGACTACATTGTCACCTGCTTACAATGGCTCCACGTTGCCTGCTGAGGAGACCCTGTGTGTTGGTTCCTGTTGCTGTATGACCGATGCCTTCAAAGTCTAGCTGCTTGAAACCACCACTGTATCGTGCTTCCGGGGTCTCTGTGTCAAGAGCTGGGGCGAGATGCAATGGGGATGGCTTGTCTCTGCTCCACCATGTCTGGAGCCAGCTGGACAGTGGGGATCCACACCGTTCCAAAGCTGTTCACTCACGTGTCTGACGCTTGGGCTGAGGTGACTTCAGGGTTAGGATGAACATGGCTTTTCCATGTGGCTTAGCTACCTCACAGCATGAGTTCCCAGGATTGGCAGACTTTTTACCTGGATGCTTAGGGCTCCGAGGGCAAGCGTTACCGTGAAGCAAAGCAGAGCTGTGTTGCCTTTTATGAGCTACCCTTGGGAGTCACAGAGTGTCACTCATACCATACTGTATTGGTCAAAGCAGTCAGCCCTCCAGATTAAGAGGAGGGAAGGGAACACAGATGTCCTCTCTCAGGGGGGAAGGTGGCAAGGTCACCTTGAAGAAGAGCCTGTGGGATGGGAGATATTGCTATGGTCGTCTCTGGAAGATACTGTCTGCCACATCGTACACCCTATTTTGCCCAGCATGGCATAAAAGGCCCTGCATGGCCCCCACACCGAAGAGTCAGCTTTGTGGAGCCCTAGACCTTGTCTGTCTTACTAGCTAGCTCTTATGCCTAGCACAGAGCATGGTCCACAGGAGGCACTCTTTACATTTGGGCAGCTAATGAGTGTTCTGCTTGCCCAGCCTCATTTCTTACCATATCCTCCTCCTCCTCACTGCCCGTCTCGCCTGCTGGTTCTGCCACTCTGGACCTCTGACGTTGTCCTTGATGTAGGTCCCACACTCTTGTACCTCTGTGCCTTTGCCTGTGTCCGTTCTCTCTACGGATTCCTCCCCCCTCCATTCCCACCTGCCTGCCATAGTCCTCTAAGAATCTGCTGAAGCTAGGTAGCCTTCCCTGGCCACCCTAGCTCCTGGTGACACCTTCCTCTCACTTCCTCTGGTTTGTCTGTGTGACTGTCCGTCTCCTAGACCAGGATATCCTTGAGCAGAGGGATTATGTCTTTTTACTCCTGCATCTCTTAACAACTTCTGCCAGACCTTCCGTATATGCTTAGCGATGTGCATGGAGTAAAGGGAGAAAGGAAGAAGGTGGTGACAGCAGCACTGTCACCTCTGCTACCGTTAATAGTAATAATGGCAGCCAGTGATTGTGGGGTGCTTTCACATAGTGCAGGCACTTTCCAGGTATTATCTCTTTGAATTCTTAGAGAAATCCTAGAAGGCCTATATAACATGTTATTATCCCCGTTTTATGGATGTGCAAACAGAGAAGTCAGTGGGAGTACGGCCTTTGGCAAGGCTGGTTTTCCCAGTGGAAATGAGTGAAGTCACCTGTCCAGGCCATAAAGTGTGGGGGAAGCTTGAGGACTCACTCTGCTGTTGAGATTCTAGCCTCTTCCCTTTTGGTGCTGCCACCTGCTGGGCCTTAGGCTCTGAGACCCACAGGTTTCTGTAGATTTTAGAGAGCTCTGCCATCCTAACCTTCAACTGGATGAACAGAACAGTGATGTGGGAGGCAACAGATAATCTGTTAGTTAGACAATGCCTGCTTTGTTCTCAGCGTCATGTTTTAAGGAGTTCAGAATCAGGCAGAGGTTTGTTTAGGGAAGGGGAACCAGGAAGGCCAAGGGTTCAAAACCCAAAGCATAATAGAAATGTTTGTAGAAACTAGATATTCTTGGCATGGAAAATACTTAGGGAAGCAGTAATTTCCAGAGGACCAAACTTGAACTGTAGATGGAAGTTACACTTACAGTTTTCGTTTCCTACACCCCAAGGTGACCGTTAATCAGTGTTAGGAAAAAAATATGCTGAAGATTAGATCTGCAAAAGGGTGGGTGGGTCCTCTTGCAAAGGCATGAGCCTCCTGTTCCTGAGAGTAATCAAGCAGAATGTGGGAAACTGGGTCCACATGTTGCAGAAGGGATTCCTGCATGAGGTGAGAAGCTGAGAGAGAAGACCTTCAAAAATTCTCCCAGGTGTAAGGTCAAGGGGCCCAGGTTCCCATAGGAATCACCAAGGTTCTGTCACAGAGGGAGCAGAACTGGGTGTTCCGGAGGAAGATGTCTCTTTGACCAGCCAGGTTTACATATGCCAGCCTGGGGATAACAGTACTCAAGTAGTTTCTTCTGAAAATCTCCTCCCCCGTTTTCTCCCCTAATACACACAAAAAGTGTGTTGCCTCCTTCCCTGGCCCCCAGCTGTGATCCGGATGATGTAGGGGTTTGGAGGCAGAGTGGACTGTGGCTGTTGAGAATCACTGTGAGCTCAGGGTCTGCACGGCAGGCGAGACGTTAGTGAACGTTGCCGTCTATAGTTTGTGTAATGAAAATGATAGGTTTTAAAAGCGTACACATGTTATAATATCGGATATGCTCACTCTAACTAGGCAGGCTCTAGGGAATTTGCCCCTGCCCCACTTGAGTAACTACTCGAGCTGGTCTGTCTCCCATCCTTGTGAAAGTGGAAGCACTGGGACAAATTGGAGAGCGAGAAAAAGTCAGGGGCCCTGTTCTTTCGTCTTCGTGACACCAGACAGCTGTCCTCCTGCACCGATGGAAGGTAATTTGAGCATCCTGTGGGCAACAACTCCTGTTTGATTCCTGCTCTGGAGGTCACTGGCCTGTATTTCGGCTCCCTCTTAGCCTGCCCTTCCTGCCAGAGTGCTCCAGCTGCCGCTGAGGTGCCCCCGCCACCCCCAGTTCATACCGCCCTGGGCTGCTCTTTGTCCGCAGGCTGGCCCGTTTGCCTGCGTGCTTGGCCGCTGGGCTGCCCGTGGCTCGTGCCTGAGCTCCCCCCGGGAGCCCTGGCAGCCGCCTTGCTACACAGAGAGACGTGCTTGTCAGCGGCGTGTGCTACACCTGTCCCTCCTCTGAACACGCCTGTGGCACCATCCAGGCCCGTACATGTCAAAATTCTAGGGGGAAACTGTTTTTGCCTTTCAGACTGAACTCCCTGCTCTACTGGTTTTGCTTTTTACTTCTTTTTTAAAAATCACGGACAGTGGGGAATTTAGCCGTGGGCAAGGTGACGGCAGTCAGCTCAGATCTGGGATGCCGCCCGGTACAGCACTGGCAGTGTTCACTACGCTGTGGACTCTGCTCAAGCCATGCTGTCCCTTGAATGGGACCCGTGACTCCTCCCTCCTCCATCCGTAGCCTCCTCTACCCGGAAGGCCCCTTCTTCCTCGGAGTCTTCCTTGGAGTCTTTAGGGTTCCATAGCCGACTATTAGTAGGGTCTGGCTTATCTAAACAGATGCAAGGATGTCTTATTTTTCTTCCTATTCCCCAAATGCTTTACATACATGAGACATAAAAGCAATTAAATCCATGGTTGCTATTTATTCTCGCATTCAGTACACCAAAAATGTTTTTAGGTACCTATCTCAAGAGTTCTAGGGGCAGGGGATAGTGAAGCAAAAACACAGGTCCTAAAATAATAATAGTGACAGCAACAGTCCTGCCTTTACTGAATTTGGTGGGTCAGAAGCTGGAGCACAAGAAGATAGATAAGCAGTTATCCCAAAATGTAGAATAAAGGAGCCAAGCTTCTATTTTATTATAAAAGACAGATTTGTTGGGGCGTCTAAGTGGCTCAGTCAGTTAAGCGTCCGACTTCGGCTCCATGGTCTCATGGTTCATGAGTTTGAGCCTCGCTATGGGCTCTGTGCTGTTGGCTCAGAGCCTGGAGCCTGCTTTGGATTCTGTGTCTCCCTCTCTTCTCTCTCAGCCCCTCCCCCACTCGCACTCTGTCTCTCCCTCTCTCTCAAAAATTAATAAATGTTAAACGTGAAAAAACACAGTGAATTTATTGAACACAACAACGTGTTAAAATGAAACCATATCAATGCCTGCTCTCTAGTTATGAGTCCCTGAGCACATCACTTAAACTCCGTGACTCTCAATTCTGCATCAGAAAACTCATTAGATCAAGTCATTAATCCTTGAGAACCACCTGCCCTTCCCCCAGATCTGATATTCTGTAGTTCTGTGAAACTGCGTTTTATTGGTGTTTTACATAATGTTCAGTTGCATTTAAGGTGAAGTTTGAGAGGTAGGACCTCATCCTAAGTGGGAGATGGGGGCGTGGTCTGCAAAGGCCTTCTGTAGTTCAGCTCTGAGGAGCTGGATGAGGCAGAGTGTGTGGACTGAGACCACCCCACGTCAGGGGAGAGGAGCACCGTGTTTAGTCACTAAGGAGCGCATCATCTTGGGGTTTGTACCGTGTCAGTCCCCACAGGCACTTCTTGGAGTAGGACACGCTTTTACCGGCTGTGGTAGAAAAGGGCATTTTTCTCTGGTTCACCTGAGGACTCAGATGTTACACCAGATGTGCCCAGCTGGAGGCTGGGCTCAGTTTTCGCTTTTCACTTTAGGATTTTGTTGTAGTTTTAAGATTTTCGGAATTTCAGTTGGGGGTGCCTGGATGGCTCAGTCAGTTAAGCCTCTAACTCTTTTTTTTTTTTTTTTTTTTTTAATTTATTTTGAGAGAGAGAGAGAGAGCCCAGCTAGGGAAGGGCAGAGAGAAGGAGAGATAGAATCTCAAGCAGGCCCCACACCATTAGCAGCAGCACATGGCCCAATATGGGGCTCGAACTCACAAACCGCGAGATCATGACCTGAGCCAAGATCAAGAGTCGGAAGCTTAACCAACTGCACCACCCAGGCGCCCCAGCGTCCGGCTCTTGATTTCTGCTCAGATCTCATGGTTTGTGAGTTGGAGCCTCACGTTGGGCTCTTCATTGACGGCGCAGAACCTACTTGAGATTCCCTCTTCCCCTCTCTCTCTCTGCCCCTCCCCTGCTTGTGTGCTCGTGCTCTCTCTCTCTCAAAATAAATAAATAAATATTAACAAAAAAGATTTTCAAAATTTTGACCATGGCTTATTGTACCAGGATTATGCAGTGCAGCTTTGGGTGGGGGGGGGGGGGGGGGGGGTTGGGACCCCAAAGAGGCAGCTGTGAGATCAGCTGGAGCTAGCTGAGGCATGAGTGGGCCTTTCTGCACTCACAGCCACAGCCTTCTCATGTCCATGGGAATAGAGCCTCTGCCCATTTGTGGACAACGGACATAATTTTTGGACAGTGTCTTAATATGGAGGCCTGCTGCTTCAGTAGTTCAGAATCTGACCTCTTGAAGGAAAAATGGCTGACTCTCATGCTCACACATGTTAACTCACTGTTTTTCCAACTTTTTTGTTTTCATCCCTTCCTGATGAGCATAACGAGATCACACTCTGATTTTTGGAGAGCAGGCTGTGGCAAGGGCAAGAATAGGTGTGACTTTGGAGAACCATTGTGTCTTCAACAGTTCCACACCAACCAAGATTGTGTCAAACTTTTATCTACAGAGTAGATTACAAAAAACATTGGGTGTTTTTATTTGTTTGTTGAAAATGGTAAATCTCGGGGGGCACCTGGGTGGCGCAGTCGGTTCGGTGTCTGACTTCGGCTCAGGTTGTGATCTCACAGTTCGTGAGTTCGAGCCCCACATCGGGCTCTGTTCTGACAGCCCGCAGCTTGGAGCCTGCTTCAGATTCCGTGTCTCCCTCCTTCTCTGTCCCTCCGCCACTCGCACTCTGTCTCATTGTTCCTCTCAAAACTAAATAAACGTTAAAAAAAAAATTAAAAGTAACAAAAAAAATAAAATGGTAAATCTGGTATGTTCAGACTCCTGCCCCACCTCCAGGTAGGTCCGCTTCCACCCATGACCAGTGTGCCTGGCTGCCTGGGTGCTTTTTCTGAAGGTGACCCAGTGCACTTGGACGCATGGAAAAATGAATGGGGTCAGGCATCTGTGTGTCAGCTGTTGTGTCTATGGGTCTTGCTGGGTTTAGTGGCAGGTAATTTGAGCATCCTGCAGTCACCCAGTTTTGGCTTAATCCCTACCCTTGAAGGCCAGAGGCCCTGCGTATCTGTTTCTTTGAATTGGAATACATTTACTGAATCCCATTTAGAATGAGTGCTCAGAATGATGATTTTTTTTTTTTTTTTTAATGAAAATGCTTCCTGGTGGAACGTTAGCATCTAAGGCCACACAGTGAATTCATTGTACATCTTTAGGTCCTTTGGATTTGCACATCTGTATCTTCGTGAATTACCTAATTTTCCTGCCCCTCCCCAAAGCTGCCTGGCAAATACCTTCTCACCCTTCAGGATGCTGCTTGCACGTTTTTTTGCTGTAGGAAGGCTTTTCAGCCCCTCTCTCTGGTCTGGCCTTTGCTGAATCCCATGCAAACATCTGCATGTCTACCTTAAGCCCCTCAGGGCCTAGGACTAAGTCTGATTCTCCTCTGCGCAGCACCCAGGCCAGTGCCTGCCTTATTGTAGGGGCTGCATAAATGTGTCTTGCAAATGACAGCACCTCAAAATGGGGGCCACCTCTAGAGCAACAGCCTAGACTCTAGTGCCCTGCTTCCTGCAACCCTTAGGTGCTTCCAGAAACCAGGTTGTTTGTGGACATTGGATGATGTTCCCCAGGCCTGCTTTCATGCTTCGATCTACAGAAGGGGTCTTTCTTGCACCCAAAAGTTAGTTACAGTCTGTCTCTGTCTATCCTCAGTGCATACTGACATTGCTTTCAGCTGCAGTCTAGAGAAGACAGGGCGAAACTTGCATGAACCTGGACCAGAGCACCATCTGGACTCTCCCCAGTCCGGTAGTGACTGTGGTTATTACCTGGGGGTGTCTCCGTGAAATCCGAAGAGAAAGAGATACTGGAAGTCTGATTCCACCCTGAGGTTCTAGTCATCTCCGGAAGAGATCTCACAGTCCTGAATGCCAACATAAAAGTTCTCTGACCTCCTGTGAAATGTATCAGAAGTCACAGGAATGAGGGGCGCCTGGGTAGCTCAGTCGGATCAGTGTCCGACTCTTGATTTCAGATCAGGTCACAATCTTACAGTTTCGTGGGTTTGAGCCACGCGTTGGGCTCTGTGCTGACAGTGCAGAGCCTGCTTGAGATTCTCTCTCCTTCCCTCTTTCTCTGCCCCTCCCTTACTCATGCGTGCTCTCTCTCTCTCTAAATATACTTAAAAAACTAAAAAAAAAATTCGCAAGAATTATCAGATGTAGCGGCATCCAGAGGATTGGCAGGCATGCCTCCGTGTAGAAGTGCCTGGGAGGAAGGATTCTTCAGGCAAAGCGGAAGGCTTTTCCAGGGTACGGGGGCATCAATTTATGGCACCCTCACTGAACCACCCACATGTTGCCCATGATCCTTGCTGTTCAGCACGCCTGGTGTTGCCTCCTCACATTCCCTCTCGGCCTGGGCTTCCACACTGACATGGTTCTGAGGTCTGCAGGTCTGTAAGTCCAAGGTTATGAATTAATTGGTATTTTAGTAAAGCCTTGGAGTTCTAACAACTCTTACTGACCTTTGATCTGAGATGGAGCGGCCATCAGGGATCAGGTACTCATAATATCGAGGTCCAAGACTAGTTACTATGAGGATTTGAGATTTAAATTACCATTATACTGTAGTCCCATTGTGGCGAATACTTACCTCTTAGGGAAACTGAGACCAGTCTAGCTCCCAGTTCCTCCATCCAAGCCTCAAGATTTAAGGCAGCATTTCTCAGAGTCTGGCCCTGACCGCTTGCAGGAGAATCACTTACGTATCTGTTAAAAATGTGGGTTTGGGGGGAAGGGATGAATGGGGGGAACACAGGGCATTTGGGGGGGGGGGCAGTAAAACTACTCTGTATGACACTATAATGGAGGATACATGACATTATGCATTTGTCAAAACCTGTGCCACACAAAAACAGCTGGACCACACAGAGTGGACCCTAAGGTGAACTATGGAGTTTGGTTAATGCAACTCTGTCAGCATTGGTTGCATCTGAGTGCCTCACACTGATACCAAGTAGTAACAATAGGGAAGCTGGTGGAAGGGGAGAGGGGCTACGTGGGAAGTCTGCTTTCTGTGCAAATTCTCTGTAAACCTCAAACCATTCTTTTAAAAAAAATTTGTTGTTGTTGTGGTTTTAATGCACAGTTTGGGCCCCACCAGTGGTGTTCTGCATCTGCAAAGCCGGGGCCACGGAATCTGCATTTTCTTCAGTTCTCCCACTGACTCAGGTGCATTTTAAGGTTTGAGGATTCCTGGAGATAAGTCAGTCTGCTCTCACCATCTGTTTCATTCCAAGAAAGAGCTTAAAGGGGCTTTGTCTGGAGAATTGTCTCCTGCGTGTGAGAGTGTGTTTCATCTTTCAGTAGGTGGACAGAAAGCTTCCTGCCAGTGCTAGAAATACTATAACATCACACTGACAGTTGAACCACAGTAGAGAGAATTCAGCCCAGACCAGATTCTAGACACGGGGACTGTCAGAGCTCCAAAGTGTGCAGCCCTTCTTCAGAAAGATGCCCCACCAGCCCCCATTTTAAACAAGCAGAGTTATGGAGTATCATGAAAATTTTACATACGTGTATTTATTTAAATAGGGGGGACAAATCCACTGTCATTATAATCCCTGGCTGGCTGTGTGATTGAACGTATTCTGGAGTTTTTTGCATTCAGATGCTCGTTCGAGTTTCTGTGTGCCTAGATCCTAGGTACTAAGCTAAACCAGAACACTCTGGATAGTCATGCCAAGTGGAATTTGGTTGAACCTGTGAATATTCACATTGCATGTTGCAAATACACAAGGACCTTCGCAGCAAGAATTTTCCCGCTTGATCAAGTCACTCCAGCTAGAAGTTTGAGGAAAAAGCAAAAGCAAGCCCAAGGCCGTGGTGAGATCGAGTCTGTGTGCTAAAACTCAGGGTGACGTGTGAGTTACAGCCATGCCATGTGCCACTGCTGAGTCAGTTTATAGCAAACAGAGGCAAAAATCCTGTGCGGAAATTTGCAGAATATGCCGAAGGGACCCACTCAGCCGGGATCCACTTCTGCCCAAACTCAGAGGCCCTGGCAGGGGTGTTTGGGCTGACTCCAACTGGGTGCACATTTTACACACATGTGAGATGGAGTCCATAACTTAAGAAAATTTAGCAATTTCTGCTTTAGATAATGGTCTCTGAACGTTTTGATTGTGTTAAAAAAAATCTGTTGCTGCTTTAGACACTGTGTTTTCAAATACAGTATATGTACCACGTTACGCAAATATTGCGCACAGTATAAAACCTGCACAAAACTTAGGAAGTGGGACGTGTTAAGAAATACATGCAAATAGAAATACTTTAGTTTTTGCTCATATGGGTCGTCTCATCTTCCTCATCGCAGAGACCGCTGCCTGAAACCCGTGCTTCCCACTCTTTAATGTGTATTAGACCGCATGGGGGGGTCTTCCTGAACCGGAGTTTGATTCAGGAGGTCTGCAGTATTGCCAGTGACGCTAAAGCTGCTAGTGCGTGGCCCCCGTTATGAGCGGCAGGTAGGGTGAGGCACGTACGTGTTTTCTGTTGCAGGAACCTCTACGGTGTGCCTTCAGTTCACTTCAAGCAGCTTTGCAGCACCTAGCTTTAGGAGATGAAGTCTGTGGCACCAGTTTGCCCCATTGAGGCTTAAAGGGGGCCCCTGGGACCCTTTGACTCCTCCTCTATCCAGGCCTGCCTTTTCCTGCCACACCCTCTGTCCCTGTGGCCTCCTGAAGCTGAGCTCTTGTCTGACTAGCTTAGCAACGTCTTTGTAGTGCTCCCCAGAGAGGCAAGCTCTGGTGACGAGGCTAGCCAGAGCAGCCTCCAGGCCTCCTGCTCCCTGCTCACTTCTGCAGAGGCTTTACCTCCTGCCACAAGCAGGATCAGAGAACTGGGCCAGGTTTGCCTGGTCGTCTGGCCTACCTTGCAGCCAGGACTCGGTGAGATGGAAGGGAAATGCGGACAAGCCAGGGAAGGGGCTGGTGCCCTTTGAGCTGTGGGTATTCCCACCTGGTGGCTCATGGTCGTGTTGTGTGCTCTGAGCCGAGGTGGCTCATCGCGTGGCCTCGGGTGGCTGCTCCAGACTTGAATGAAAGAAGAAGGGAAGATTTTGCTGGAGATGAGAAGTAAACTCCCACATCCTCCTAAAAAGAGCCGTACACCATCCTAGTGATGTCCTGAAGAGCTGGCACTTATACAGCACAGTGGGAAACGGGCTCAAAGGTACCCCAGCTCTGCCTCAAGGAGGAAGGTAGGAAACTGCTTGGATCTCTGGGTCCATGTCTCCCCTCTGCCTTTGCCAGCAGAGTCTTTGGAAGGGCCCCCCAAAGACATGGAAACCAAAGAAATGCTTCTTGATGACTTGTGTCTTCTAGCCCAGGTTAGAGTCCTATTGTCACAAGGAAACCTACTGAGAAGGACGTTCAGACCTGAGACTTTCCCCAAAGGCAGCTGCTGATTCTATGTCATTGGTGTCCGTTTGAGATGACCCGTAATAGGGAAGCAGCAGCACCAGGGTGTTCGATTAGAGCTCAAAGTTCGAGCCCCAGGTTGGGTGTAGAGATGACCTAAAAATTAAAAACTCATTTTGAAGAGCCTGGGTGGCTTAGTCAGTTGAACGTCCAACTCTTGATTTCAGCTCGGGTCATGATCCCACAGGTGTGGGACTGAGCCCCGTGGTGGGCTTTGCCCTGAGCAAATGGAGCCTGCTTAACATTCTCTCTGTCCCCTGCTCACAGTCTTTCTCTCTAAAACAAAAATAAATAAATAATTTTAAAAAATTAAAAACCTTAAAAACAAACAAACAAAAAAAACCATTAAAGATATGCCACGACGAGGGTATTAGAGTCATTCAGTGACGTATCTGTGTAGTTGTCATTTGGGGTGAAGGATGGGAGTGGGTTGGCCTTAGATAAAAGAAACTTGCTGCATTTGCCTCAGCTTTGGTGCCGAAAAACTTTGAGAACAAAGTGGTTTCCAAATGCCTCCTTAGTAGAAACTTAAGTCTTTGCTTAAATTTTAGTACTACAGTTTTAAAATTAGCACGGAAAAATTAAACCACCTTTTTCCCCCGACCCTATTTTTGCATTGCCAGTGCCTTCTCCTCTCCCCTTAATTAAGTCAAGGGGAACAACTTCCTTTCTGTCCTAGAGATCAGCTCTCTTCAAAAGGTTGTAGGCAGTTTTGTTGGACTGGATTGTCCGATTGTCCTTCTGTGACCCGGAGTGAAGTTTATTCGTCTGACTTCTAAGAGGCCCGAAACTAAAGGCATCCTTTTCCAGGTTTGTCCAGAAACCCCGTTAACATCCTCATAAACCTAGAGCGTACATGCGTCCTGCCACATTGCAGGAGAGCAGCGGGCACTATGAAAGCACATGTTGTTTAGGGTCTTGGACGCTGGTGAAATGCTCCACTGCAGGGACTTTTCATCAGCCCACATCGTTTTCTTTAACGGTAGATGACAAAGTATGTGTTGACATATATGTTTATATAGTTATATTGATATTGGCAAGGAATTGTGTATGTGTGTGTGTATTTATTTCGTTTATTCCATTTTCTTTGCTCTCTTCACATTTAAATCAAAAGTGCATCCAGAACATATAGACAGGTTGACACGTCTTTGAAGAAAAAATAATCACCTCGGCTTGATTTTTTTTTTTCCCTTCTGTTTTGTACTACTTTAATTTCTTTCCTCTGAGTATTTTTGTTGTTCTTTTGTTTTGTCTTTTAATGTCATGCTCCATTAGAAACTCACTGAGCCAGATCAGATCAGTACAGATTTCTTCCCCTTCCCGTCCACCCCTCCTCCCCCAGCCCTTGACAGAAGGTGATTTCTTCTGCACCCAGTGGAAGTCAGTTTGTGTTACTTACGCAGGTCACATTGAACTGTGAACTTTGGGAATGGGGAGCCACCTTCCCCCTCCTTCCGAAGGCGAGTCACAAAGCCAGTTTCATTTATTCCACGTTGTTGTCTCATGTTTAAAGAAGGAATCTCTTAACTAAGCACTGGATTCAAAATCTGGTGCATCTGTTCTAACAGGTCCTATTAGATTCCATAAGTATTTTGTAACTGGTGTCAGTTACATAGGATGCACTCTTCTTGTCTAGAATGTTCCTCTTAAGAGGCATTTGGCCCTCACATGTCTCTTCTGGCCTGAGCGATGGTGAGGCCACCCTACAAGTCTGGTCATCCTGCAAAGGTCTGAGACAACTCAGGTGGGATTCAGACAATGTGTATTCTGAAAAGTCTGTAGAAGGAATTATTGACGAGAAGATGCTCCCCCAAACTGGAGTATTGAATGATGGAAGTTTTGACAAGTCAGTGCTCTCTTTGGCACAAAAGCCAGAGCCTGCTAGTCATTTGCTTTGTACCTTCATAGCGCTCCTGGCTCACAGCCAGTGGCCTCAAACCACCTGGCTCCCACACCCTCCCTGACTGAGCCCCGGTCCCCACGCTGCCCGGCTCCTTTCTGTTCCTGATGCTCCGGCAACAGTGAACTACTTGCTGTTCTCCTAACTTACCCTCTTCTCTGTTTCTCTCTGCTTTTGTATGTGATACCAATGTGCCTAGATGGATCCTCCTCCTTTGGCTGGCAAACTCCTATGCACCCTTCAAGGGCCAGCTTAAATAGCTCCTCTTTGACTCCTCCCCATGTGCTCTGAGCCTCCTGCACCCATCTGTAATACTGCTCTTCATCTGTTCAATGTCTGGGTCCCCTGTAGCTTTTGAGCTTTACCAGGACAGGAACTAGGTTTTTCCTCCTCTGTAACCCCAGCCTGGTACAGAGCCTGGTACCTAACAATTGTGGTATCGAAAAATGAGAAGAGGGTACACAGTCACTACCCTGTGGTATGGGCAATTGCTGCCATTGATAGTCACAGCAGCTAATAAATTTCAAGTGCCCCCAACACACCAGGCCCTGGGCTTTGCACGCGCTGGCGTATTTAACCCACCGCAGCCTTGTGAGATTAATCTGTAGTTCTACCCATCTTGTAGCTGAGGAAATGAAACTCCTAAGAATTACACCAAAAAGCGTGACAAAGCTGGGATTTGAACTCCCCTACTTGTACTGTGATCCTGATCACAATTTCATTTTCCTCATCTGAAAAACAGATAATACACTTGACGAGAGTCTTGAAGGTACAGTGTCATGGCTTACGGGAAGCACTTAGCACAGTACCCAAGCAGCCTCCATATCCGTGAGTTTTTATCAGTAATGATGCATACAACGTCTCCCAGCTGGCAAGGGACAGAGGAGACATTTGAACCCAGATCTTTCTGACAACAGAGACTTGTTCCTAACTCTTATGCTCATGGGCCAGTCCAGGGTGCCCCAGCCTTGAATAGAAGATACCTACCACACACCTTGTGTCTTTAGCAGGGGCTCCATTCGGGGGCCTCTGGGGAAGCTGTAGAAGGTGGAGGCAGAGCCCCTGCACCCATCACTGCAGAACTCGAGAGGATAATGAGTAAATTGTTGAGTTGCTTGGTGACCTAGGACCTCACCAAGCAAACATTAGGATGTTACCAGCACATCATTAGGCTCCAGCACTAATTATTTATTTCCCCAAAGAGAAGGAACGTTACAGTGTTGGTGCTGGGAGATTCAGTCCCTAGATCAACTGCTTCCTTTCCTTGTGACCTCAGGCAAGCCCTTTCATCTGTACCCAGGGTGAGCCTTGCTAAGGCTTCCAAAGACAGGGCATGGCTATCACTTCCTGCCCCCCCACCCCTCAGCCTTCAAGCCCTCCTGAACAAGGGCTGCTGATTCAGATGGGTACAGCAGCGATTGCTTCACCTGCAAACTATGCTTTCTTAAGGGATTAACCTGATGAAGGCAGTTACATTAATACGTTCAGTAGCCAATTCCTACACAAATTTGGGTCAAGCCAAAATTATATTTTTCATTGAGAGTAGAAGAGTTATTTAAATATCTATATGGAGCTCTTTGTAAATGAAACTATTGGAATCAGCGTGTAATATTTTAGAAATAAATGTTTTATTATACATTTTTTTAATGTTTATTTTTGAGAGGGAGCACGAGCTGGGAAGGGGCAGGGAGAGAGGGAGACAGAAGGGCAGAGGATCCAAAGGGGGCTCTGCACTGACAGCAGCAAGCCCAATACAGGGCTCCTATTCATGAACCTTGAGATCATGACCTGAGCTGAAGTCAGACACTCAACCGACAGAGCCACCCAAGTGCCCCAAGAAATATTTTAAGTTAGATTCTTGAGTGTGAGCCTCGTTGTAGTGACAGCTGTCTCCAATGCTATGCTGTCTCCTAGTGAGAGGAGATATAACAGAATTAATTTTTAAGAATATCTTAAAAGATACATGGTTGAATACATGTTTTCACAAACGCCTGGGAAAAGAGGTAAACTCCCCATGTCCTCATTTCCACCACCCAGCTTTCGCACGCAGTGAATGAAATAGATTCGCGGCGAAGCTGGATCATGATCAGATTACTTGCATTCAAAGCACTTTAGTTCCCTGTGCATTGGAGAAGGCGGAGGATCCGATGGATCCTTGCCTTTCCCCTCCTCTCTGCCTAAACAAAATCAGAATTCCCCGCAGCAGTGGACAGGCCAAGGTCACCATCTCTCCAGGGTCCTTCCACCTTTCTAGGTTGTCATTTTCAACAAAACCGCACTGCTCTGCTGGGGTGTTACTGGGTTGAGGGCCGTGGCACGTCTCAGCATGGTCTCTGGAATGCTCTCTGGGCCCGGCTCTGCGCCTCCACGGAAAGCCAGGGGTGTGTACGTGTGGGCCTCGTCTGCACGCCTGGGTGCGTGTCATTGCCCATCCGTATGTGTTGTTTCCCCAGGGATGAAAATCCAGCAGGGAAATGAACGCTAAAATTAGTTTGTTTGTCCTTTGATAAGATCCCTGCAGTTAAAAAGTTTTCATTTCCATGGCTGAGTGGGCTTTGCTAAAATCAAAATTAACTGCCTTGCTTTATGGTGCAACAGATTGTGTTCTGAGGAGCTTCCCCTGGATTCTCCTTGAAAGGACATTTGATCTGGGAAGTCTAGCTCCTGGCAAAGTCGCTGCATTTTGACGTAGGTGGGTTTTTTCTCGTTGTGCCAGTGTAGAATGTGTGCCAGAGAGCCAGCACTGGACCCTGGGTCACATTGAATGGGTGGGTGGATGGATGGACTGATGGATGGGTACACAGACAGATAAATGGTTTAATTTGCATTTCTATGTGTCTTAGATGTCATGTTCCCTGACATTTAAGAGGAAGGAAAACCTGGGCTTCATCAGCGGAACATGCGACTCTTGATCTCGGGGTTATGAGTTTGAGACCCATGTTGGGCGTAGAGATTACTAAAAAAAGTAAACTTTCCAAAGGAAAAAAAATTATTTAAAAAAAAGGAAGGGCTGCTGGCTGGCTCAGTTGGAAGGGCATGTGACTCTTGATGTCGGGGTTTGAGCCCCACGTTGGGTGTACGGACTACTTAAAAAATAAAATCTTAAAAAATAAATAAAATAAAAAGAGGAAAGAAAACCTGTAATTGGTGTCCTCCCAAAAAGTTTTTGCTAGACCCCATTCTGGTCTTCATTCAACAAAACCCATTTGTCTTAAGCACTTAACACGTGTTAGGTACATGGGATACAGATTTGAACAACATTATAACAGTCCCTGTCTTCAGGGAGCTCACTGTGTAGTGTAGGAGATAAGCATGAAAGGTGATCACACAAATAATTGTTTAACTATAGCTGTCGTCACTATGTATTTTTTGTTTTATTGAGATACAATTCATAAAATTCACCCTTTAAAGGCATATAATTTAGTGGTGTTTGGTGTATTTACAAAATGTTTTTTTGCTTTTAAAACGATACGGTTGAGGGGTGCCTGGGAGGCTCAGTCAGTTAAACGTCCAACTTCAGTTCGGGTCATGATGTCACGGTTCATGGGTTCGAGCCCCACGTCAGGCTCTGTGCTGACAGCTTGGAGCCTGGCGCCTCCTTCAGATTCTGTGTCTCCCGCTCTCTCTGCCTGCCTCAACTCATGCTCTGTCTGTCTCTGTCTCTCAAAAATAAATAAATGTTAAAAAAAAATTAAAATGATACAATTGAGTGAAAAATGGATTCTAATCTGTTATTGTTTTGTTGGCACAACCACAAATAATTGGTTTGACTGCCCCAACAGACTTTACATTATGTGGGCATTGCATTGTGTGTGATCTTTAACGTCATAAAGGAGGGGCAGGAGGGGACGTGGGAGAAGTTCAAGTTAGACATGGTGTCCTCGAAGCTGCTCTAAGGAAGAATTCTTTTGACACACGTGGAAGCTTCTTCTTACCGCAGATGCTCCAGTGAGAACTTTCTTCTCTGCCCCCAACTTGAACTTAACTGTTTCTGGGCCGCCTCCCATAGTATCCTCTAATTCCATTTTTCTGAGAGTATATCCCCAGAAGGTCCCAAACGAGAAGTAGAAGAAAGTCAGGAATTGACAACCCTCAGGATCTACCCCATATATTCTAAAGTTCAAATTCCAAAGGCAGTAAAACTTTCCGTGATGCAGCTCAGCTGACTGTTTCAGGAAAATCGCCACTCGTTGGTCTTCTTCGTACATGTCATTTTACTTGAAACGTAAGGCGTCTGCATTTTCACACACCTTGCAGGTTTATCTGCTGGGGGCCGTGTAGGAATTAAAGGGATCTGAGTTTGGTTTCTTGCTCCTTGGTTTGTCTTCCTGTTCTCTGAAGATGCAAGCAGTCTCCCTTATGGGGTATTGTGAAGGAGACAGTGTGGGAGTGCTAAAGCTGCTTTGTACCTGAACTACCTCCTACTGGTGGCTAAGCTCTCGGGAACTGGTCTGGTTGGCAGACAGCCACCTATGCAGAAGTTCCAGGGCTACCCTTTCCCCCGATAACACTGACTTCCTCGGAAGATAGCTTTGTGGCCTCACCAAGAGATCTGGAAAGGGGTAAGTTAGTGTGAGTGTTATTCAGAGAGTTTTGTGACAGCCCTCTTAAGACATTGGTATCAAAGGTGAAATTCACCATTGTGGGTAGATACTTCAAGATGATGACGACCATAATAATGTCTCCCACGTGTATGGTCTTATACACATTGCAGAGCACTTTCATGTGCCTTATCTGGCTAATTCTCATGTCTGCCTTGGGAAACAGGAAAGCTGTGGTATTCCCATAGTTTAGATGAAAGGCTCAGAGCCCAGAGAAGTAACTTGCCCACGATGACAAAGGTGGCTCATCTGTCCTCGGTCTTTTCTTTCCACTCTTAAAAGCTTGCCTACTTTCTCCACTGCGCTGTTCTGTAATTGTTCCCCCCTATGATTCGCTGATGATTGTCAGTCCCATTCGCATCACTTAGGTAAAACACCTGCTTGTATAAATGCTGACATTAAAAAGAATGTCACGAATACATCTGACAGTTAATTTTATTCACTAGTTCCCTTCTGCTCTATAGATTCCTGTTGAGTTTGGGTTAATTAAGCTGTGTTCTATTTTTGCTATCAAGTGGGTGATCTTTTGTGTTGAATCAACAGCTGAGTTATCCCTGGGCTGTGATTAGTGACAGAGCCTCGGGAAAGCCTTAGTTCCTTCCCCCCTTAGAGCACAGGGTGGCCACGGAGAGCTTCTGGATGTGAACAACGGGACTGTATACAAATTGCTTTTGACCATACATTTGCATCATCCTGTGCTCCTATTAAAGGTACATGACCGATGGTGGACTTGGCCTCTATACTCGTCGCCTGAACCGGCTCCCTGATGGGATGGCTGTGGTGCGGGAGACCCTACAGAGAAATACCTCCCTGGGCCTCGGAGATGCCGACAGGTAAGTTTGCTCCACTTGGGACTGACCAGGTGCAGAGATCCTTCCAGAGTGGGCTGAGGAACGAGGGTGTGATATTGAGAGCGAGCCGATGGGCACTGTTTTAATCCACCTGGGCGGTTGGGAGGCCTTGAAGCTGTGCCTGGGGTCAGGAGCTGGCACAGCAGGTAGGAGGCGGCTGCTGAAAGGGGTTCTTGAGTCCTGCTTCTGGCTAGGCTAGTGCTCCTGATAGCAATAATAGAGGGAGTTCAGGCTCGGGTACTTTTTGTTTTGTTTTGACCGTTGCTACTGCATCTTTAATTCAGCAGGCCCCAGGGATCTGCTTTACTTCTTCTATTAGCAAGCTTTCTAGGTATTATGTCTTGGAACAGAGTCCCTAATGATACACAGAAGGTCTGTGTGCAGAAGGGAGTGCTCTTGGCCATGGCTGATCAGGCTTCACTGTAGGTCTCCTGTGGCCTGGCGACAGGAAGCAAGGCCTAAGGATGTAGTTTATGGTGAGTAGTTGACATTATAGGGCTTGGCCAGTCTTCGCTGCAGCCACCATCCGAGATGAAAAGAGCTTCAGAGACCATTACAATATAGAGGACTATTTGGTAATCCTTAGTCTGACACAGATGGATTCTATGGCCTTGAGCAATCTATTAAAGTAGGGGTTTGGACCTTATGATTTCCAAAATCCCTTGCAGCTCTGATGTGCTGTATTTGATTTCAATACCTTTTGGTGATCTGACTGTTGAAGGATTTTACTGGCTTGCTTGACATCTTTCATGTGGGGTGAGGAGACAGAACATGGAATTTAGATGTGTGGGCTTGGAGTCACCTTACACTTTTGGGTGTTAATCCTCATGTGCCAGAAAGCCACATATTCGTAGCACAGACCTGGTTTCTTGCTGTTCTCTTTGCCGGACATACTTTTTACAAAGAGCTAAGTGACATCTGTGATTCTCTGGCTTCAGAGAAATAGGGCAGCACAGTAAGGAAAGAGAGGCTGAAGTTACCCCCAGGAATGGCATTTGCTCAAGAGGAATCCTCATCTTCTCTCCGGGAAGGCTCAGAAGCCTGGGCTCCGGTAGAGAACACTGAATTCGTTGTCAGGAACTTGGGATCTGGCCCAGGCTCTGCCACTAACTTGAATATGTCCTTCTCAGAGTCCTCCCCGGTGTCCAGGCTGGTGATTTATACCCACATGACAAAGGCTTTTCACCACAGTGCCAGTTCAGGTCAGCTTTGTTCCTGTAATTAATTCATTTAAAAGTATTGGTTTGAAAATTCCATAGAAAGGTGGGCCTTTTGAGAACTGCTCTTTCTAAGGCTAAAATGCTCTGTAACTAAAATCTTTGGAGTCAATACTATCAGGGAGAAAATCAGCTGCTGTAACACCCCCACTGGAGATTTCACAATTTACCCAGTTATTGTGGTGATTGGTCTTTTCCTGTAAACATGTATCTGGTTAGTAAATCTATGAGAGTGAAATTCAGGCTTTACAAGGTACATTTTCCCTTGTAGCAAAAGAAGAATCTGTGCCTAGGCAGTTTAATTTAATGCTTCATTGCGGGGTTAATGGAATTATTATAGATCACAGCTGAGCTCTTTTCTGCTTTTGGAGGTAGAGGATTGCAGTGGGGGCTAGAGAGCTGGATGGTGTTTGTCATGTCATTCTAGTTTAGCCTGTGTGATGGGACCAGTTGAACCACAGTGTCTTCTGGTTCTCCCCAGACTGGACTGCTCAGATGTGATCACTTAAGACCAAATGGATAACTGACCAAGTTTTAAAGAAAGATTTCAGGGGCGCCTGGGTGGCTCAGTCGGTTAAGTGTCCGACTTTGGCTCCAGTCATCATCTCACAGTTTGTGAGTTCGAGCCCCACGTCGGGCTCTCTGCCCCTTCCCTGCTCGCGTGTGTGCTCTCTCTCTCTTTTCTCTCTCAAAAATAAACGGGAAAGAAAGAAAGAAAGAAAGAGAGAGAGAGAGAGAGAGAAAGAAAGAAGAAAGAAAGAATTCAGATGGATTTTTTTAAAAGTAGGATTTAATAGGGGCGCCTGGGTGGCTCAGTTGGTTAAGCTTCTGACTTCCGCTCAGGTCATGATCTCACGGTTCATGAGTTCGAGCCCCGCGTCGGGCTCTGTGCTGACAGCTCAGAGCCTGGAGCCTGTTTTAGATTCTGTGTCTCCCTCTCTCTCTCTGACCCTCCCCCATTCATGCTCTGTCTTTCTCTGTCTCTCTCTGTCTCAAAAGTAAATAAACGTTAAAAAAAAAAAAAAACTTAAAAAAAAAAAGTAGGATTTAATAATGCTTCTAAATTTCCTATTTCATGTAAGTTTGGACCTGGAGGCAGTGAGATATTTTAGGTTGTTCTCAAATATGTTAAATTTCTTTGATTCTAAAGTTGACCACGTAAATGCTTCAGTTTGGCTAAGTTGAAATAATAGTAGATTTGTTGCTCTAGAGTTCTTCATGTACGTCTCTTCCAAAAACTATATCCTACCTGAGTGTTTCCCAAAGTGGGAGACTAACATTAGCGTTATAGGAAATAATTTTAGATAGTAGACAGGGAGATATTTATTTTCAACAATTACACTTTAATTGTAATGTTTAAAAAAAATATAACTAGTGCATCAAACCCAAGATTTTACAAATATTGTTTAGGGTAAAGAATAGTGTAGGTGTGAGACAACTGAATGTGAAATATCAAGGAAGATATCACAGATGGCGTGCAGATTTTTTTTTTTAAGTAGTATGCAAATGACTGCAGACTAGGTAGTCCTTTAAATAAGAAATATGTTCTTTACATTATTTAAATTAGACAAGTGAAAAAATATAGACAAAAGAGGCAACACCTTTCCAGAATTCTTCCCTTTTAACCTGAAAAAAGAAGTTCCCAGAGCAGAGGTATTCCCAGGAGGTTCTTTTTAAAAGAGACAGCTCAGGGGCACCTGGGTGGCTCAGTCAGTTAAGCATCCAACTCTTAATCTCAGCTCAGGTCTTGATCTCAGGGTTGTGGGTTCAAGCCCCACTTTGGGCTCCATGCTGGGCATGAAGCCTACTAAAAAAAAAAAAAAAAAAAAAAAAAGGAAAAAAGCCCACTTCTTAAGGATTCATGCATAGACAGCAGACTACACGAGTTCCACAAAGGAAATAGGAAAGTACTGAGCGATCAGACCTCAGCCAAGGGAAGAAGTGCCCAAGACGGACAGATCACCTCACCGCACCAGTAGGAAAATCATTAACCACAGCAGCTCGGCTGTGGAGTACAGCTATTCCAGGATAAGGCCCCAAAAGATGCTGACCTACCAGACAGACCATGGCTGTTTGCAACAGGATGTGGCTTGGGTATCTTCAGGGCTATTAAAAGTAACCGATAGGAATGTGTACCTTCGGAGCCTGGGAGATAGGGGCCGTGTCGGTCTGTGAGTCTTGTATGTCAGCAGCCGGCTTCTGAGTAATAATAAATGATGATAATAAATCCACAGTGCCACGTCTGCCCTTGATCTCCTGTCACTCTTTGGGGTTACCACCCCTGGGCTCCAGCTTTTACCTGATAGTCATCAGTAGCGACTTCCAGCAAACTAGAGCCAGCCGGCTGAGGGAGCAGGATCAAAAGGGACAAATGGAGGCAGCTTGTTACAAGTCACAGGCCCCAGATAGCAGACAAATAAAGAAAAGTTGGGCATGGAGGCCCCTGGGTTGGCAGCCTGGGAGGAAAAAGAAATACAACACGGAGAGCCCAGAGACCAGTCTCGCAGACAGTCAGATGGTTTGTTGAACTCCCGCGGGTTCCTGCATGCTGTCCCCTCAGAACCCATCAAAAGTTCTTACACTCCCGCAAGTTGAGTGCTTTCATAGCTTAAAGCTCAGCTCTGGAAAGTTTCTATCCCCAAGAACATTTCTTCGTCCCTCCGAAACAATTGCTGTGCTCGTGGCCTTTTCTGTCATCACTGTCATGCTGTTGTGTGCAGTGGGCTGACGCAGTTAGAGGCTTCTAAATGTCATCCCCCAGTCATACAAGTGTCACTGAGGAACCAGGCTCTTTGTGCACATTTAGATCGGGGGGGGGGGGGGGGGGGGCTACAGAATTACTTGGTAACTTTCTTCTAAACCATTAGAATGTTTATTGAACTCCACTGGTTTTTATTAACGAGTAATAAAAATAGCAAAACACGAATGCTTGCGTGGTAACATGTCCGCCTGAGACTTGCACAAAATGACAATTGCCCTCTGATGTCACGCCAAGAAACCGAGCAGGAAGAAAAAGCCATTTTTATTCCTCCTTTACAAGGTTTTCATTCCCCTCCAAATTGTGAATGTTTTCACTATTGAGATTGCACTTTCCGTTAAGGAGTCACAGTCATCGTACAGACTTGACCGTCTGCATTTAGGGCCCTGACCTTGGTGCTCAGAGCTGTCCCAGTTTCAGCTTGAATTGAGAGTCCCATGGTGTGAGGACGTAACTATGCAACCTGGTATTTGACCAGCCTGCCAAGCCGAGCCTTCCTTCTCACCGGTTATGTCACAAGATCTCCAAGAGCCCTAGGGCACCGCTGAGCTTTGTGATTTGTGTAGAACAGGGCAGCCTCCTGGCACCAAATCATGTATTCACAGATTCAGGCCTGACCTGCAGAGAGGAGTTTAACCCAGGTCAAGGGTCCCCAGCCAGCTGATGGAATCGGTGGGACCCCTTATCAGGTGGTAGGTCCCCAACTCAGGTATTTCTTAGTTACAGCCCCTGCTGGGGTATGCAGATGAGAGGAAGCCCAGTGGGAACCACTCCCTTGCCCTCCCTTCCAAGCCCACGTAGACCGGGTAATGGTCCCATGGTGTCCACAGCCTAGTCCCCAGAACCTGTGGATATGTTACACCGCATGGCCAGGAGGAGTTACAGTTGTTTATCAGCAGATGTTTAGATAGAGGGATTACTATGAATTATCCTAGCAGGCCCAGCATGATCACAGGTCCTTAAAAGTGGAAGAGGTGGGCGGGAGAGGAGGCAGACAGAGCAGGGAGATGTAAGAGGGACCCCACTTGTCCTTGCTGGCTCTGAAGACCGCCGAAGGGGCCACAGCCAAGGAGTGCCCGTGGCGTCTCTAAAGGGGCAAAGGCAAGGAACAGACATTCTCCCAGAGCCTCTCAAGTGAGAGCAGCCCTACCAACACCCATTGCTTTCGGTCCACAGGACTCCACTTGGACTTCTGCCTTACAAAATTGTAAGATAGTACATTTTTGTTGTGTGGTTTTTTTAAATTGTTTTTAAAGTTTATTTATTTTGAGAGAGATAGAGACAGCACAAGCAGGGGAGGGGCAGGGAAAGAGGGAGAGAGAAAGAGAATCTCAAGCAGGGTCTGCACGGCTTGAACCCATGAAAGCATGAGGTCATGACCTGAGCCGAAACCGAGAGTCAGACACTTAACCAACTGAGCCACTCAGGTGCTCCCATTTTTGTTGTTTTTGACACCATGTTTATAATAATTTTTTATGGCAGCAATACAAAACTAATACAGTGCCTTACCAGGTGACAATAAAAACAGTAGTAGTCGCCATTTCCCGATGGATCCCTATATCAAGCACCTGACATGCATGATGTCCTTTCCTCCTAACTCTGAGCCTTTGAGGGGCAGTATGATCCCGGTTTCATAGACTTGCAGCAGTGGTGCCCTGAGAGTGTCAGTAAACGTGCTGAAGGTCACATACACCCCTAACAGGTTTCCAGGCTGGATGGAAAGCCAGGCCCTCCAGACCCTCCCAGGTGCTCTAACCACTTAACATTACTGCCTCTTCAGGGAGCCCTTGGTGCAGAGATTCTTGGATTCCCTTGTTCCAGGCCCTTATCCTGGTGTCCTCTCTTTATTTATTTATTTATTTATTTATTTATTTATTTATTTATTTTTCACATTTGTTTATGTTGAAAGGGAGGGGGGAGGGGCGGGGGGGGGAGAGAGAGAGAGAGAGAGAGAGAGAGAGAGAGAGAGAGAGAGAAAGAGAGAAAGAGAAAGAATATCCCAAGCAGGCTCTGCGCTGTCAGCACAGAGCCCAGCACGGGGCTCGAACTCATGAAACAGGATCATGACCTGAGTGGAAACCAAGAGTCTTGACAGTTAAGCAACTGAGCCACCCAGGCGCCCCCTGGTATCATATCTTTAAATGAGCCCCTAGTCACTGAAAATGCAAGCACCTGGACCTCCTCGAAGAAGAGTGCAAAACAATTTGCCTTAAGAGGGACAAGGGGGGGGCGCCTGTGTGGCGCAGTCGGTTAAGCGTCCGACTTCAGCCAGGTCACGATCTCGCGGTCCGTGAGTTCGAGCCCCGCGTCGGGCTCTGGGCTGATGGCTCAGAGCCTGGAGCCTGTTTCCGATTCTGTGTCTCCCTCTCTCTCTGCCCCTCCCCCGTTCATGCTCTGTCTCTCTCTGTCCCAAAAATGAATAAACGTTGAAAAAAAAAAAAAAGAGGGACAAGGGGATATTTTATGACTCCTCTCCCCTCCCCCCATCCCAGACTATTGGCACCTGGACACTGCAGGTGGGCTTGCCCTCACCCCCTTTTCCATCACTGCTCTCAGACCTCAAGGAAAAGGCCCTTTCTTACACAGAATGAGCCGGTTACTCTGTGGCCTCCTGTGGGTTTAGACTAGTGGTGCTCATTTTTTAAATCTGACCTCTTGCAGACTTGTATGGTTGGCTAGGGGAGGAACCTCCCCAAGTGAGGGCTGGTGCTTCCCTTTCGTGACCCAGGACATCCAGGACTTCCCCCCCCCCCCCCCCCCCCCCCGCCGAGTCTGCAGAGAGCCTGCAGTCATCTGAAAAATTCTCTTTCCCGGTCCTGACTAACTACTCAGTGGTCCCTGAACCACTGCTGGAGTCTCTCTGCCCAGAGCGTAGAGGGCAGTGGGCCTCCGTGGCCAGGCCATGATTTAAGGAGCTCCCCCAACCCTTCCTCCCTCCTCACTCACTGCCCCCTTCTGGGTCTGCCCTGCGCTGCGAGTTCCTCGCCAACACCAGGAAAGGCACAGGGGAGCTTTCCTTCTCTTACTGTTAATCCCACCTCATGCCATCTCTAGGTGTCAGTAGCTGAACCCCGTTTCCCTTACAGTCATGTGGTGGGAGTGAGAGAATATAGATCGGCACTGCCCAGTAGAAGAGCCACTAATGAAATGTGGCCATCGGAATGTAAAATTAACAGAAATTGAAAGGTGGGTTTCTTAGTCACACTAGCCACGCATTCCAGGTGCTCGCAAGTCCCATTGGTTCCTGGCTTCCCTACTGGACAATGTAGACGGAACATTTCCATCATTGTAGAAGGTATTTTTGGACAGCACTCAGATAAACCACCTAGTCATATTTCAGAAGGCAGCCATGGGGGCGTCTGGGTGGCTCGGTTGGTTGAGCGTCCGACTCTTGATTTTGGCTCGGGTCACAGTCTCATGGTTTGTGGGTTCGAGCCCCATGTCGGACTTCTCACTGACAGCGTGGAGCCTGCTTGGGATTCTCCCTCTCCCTCTCTCTCTTCCCCTGCCCACTCACGTGCGCACACATACTCTCTCTCTCAAATAAATAAACATTTTTTTAAAAAGGCAGCTGTGGAGTGAAGGGAAGAGGCAGGGTTGGCTGTAAGGAGACCCAGGTTCCAGTCTTCACTTTCAGGCAAGTTCCTTAACTCTCTGTGTTTTGGGGGTTTGTCTCTAACATGAGGACAGCGCTCATACATGTCTCCCAGGACCGTTGTCCTGAGTACACGAGATGGAGGTGGTAAAAGCGTTTTGTAAAGTACTGAGCAAAGATAAGTACTCGGATACTCCTCAGTCCTACAAGCCGTTCGGAGCACTCTGGGCTCTGCCTCTTTGTGATTCTCTTTTCTTTATATTAATTAACATAATTAAGCCCTCTTCTTTCCACAACAGCTTAGAATAACTACATGAAATACAAGGGTTGTAAATTAAGGCAGTGAAGCATGAGGACCGTGGGCTGGGGATGTAAGTTAGAGTAGGACATGTAGAAGAGGGAGAGAATTGAGAATACAGATAAACTCACCAGAAGATCCTACGTGGTGGCACATTTTAGCGGTGCCTCAGCGCTGAGCCTCCTACCAGCTTAAGTGAAGTGAACTTCAACTTGCTTTCTCCTCCCTTGTGACTTTGCCCATCCTAGTCTGCGTTCATCTCTCCTTGCTTGGGTCCATCAGCTGATCTCTCTCTCTCTCTCTCTCTCTCTCTCTCTCTCTCTCTCTCTCTCCTTCTCCCTCTCCCCTTCTCCATCTCCCACCCCCTTTCTTCCCTCTCTCATTCTCCTTGCTTTCCCCTTTTGACTGCCTGTTAACACCTACTAGTGCCCCTGGGCATTTTCTTAGTTCTGCATTCAAGGTTTATGCTCCTATTTTGGGACAAGAAGATGCGTCTAGCACAGCACCCAGCATCCATGATCCTTTCAGTCCCTCTCCCCCTTCTCTCCTGCTTGTGGACAGCAAGGGAGACAAAGTGGGAGAGAGTGAGAGTCGCATTCATCTTCAAGCTCATAAAAGGAGCCTTAGAGGCAAATCTCTATTTCCGTGGTAACAGGGTAGTAATTACTGCATTGGCTTTTCCCAAGGGCCTCTTTGCTGCTGGTACCACTGGCTTCCTTCTCAAGGAAGCGCTGCTTCTTGTGGAATGGGTGGGCAGGGGCCACCTGTGCTGAACAGGAGGGTGGTGCTGACAGGAAGCAAACCATCTGCACTTTAAGCCACAAAGGAATTCTCCCAGAGGGGTTGTGCAGAGAAGAGAATGAATAGTCTGTGGAGTATCATTTCATGTGCATGCCGTGTTTTCACTTAAAAAAAAAAAAAAAAAAGAAAAGAATAAGGCAGCATCGTGGCCCCAGGAGAATCTTTCAGTCGTCACTGCTGCCCGACTTCGTAACTGTGTCCCAGGTCACACGCGAGCAGAAGCACAGCTGAGTGTGTGTGCGCGTGGGGGTGGGGCGCACAACCACTCCTCCAAAGTACATTTCCCAAAGCTAGTGCCTTTTCAGTAGTTGCGTACGGGTAGTTTTTAGACTTGATGGTGGTTCAGAGTTTGAGAAGACATCTAGCAATATGAAAGCAGGCACGCGAGGTCAAAGAGAGAAGCCAAAATGGGGTACCTTTTTCTGTGCTTACTCCCTTAGCAACCCAAAGCTTAGCCCCCAACCCCAAGTCGAAAATCTAACTACATCTGTGCCCTGCAGCAGAAAATGGCATCGTGTGTTTTAATCCAGGTACCTGGGCAAGTCTTTGCATCAGTCAGGATGGGATCGTCTGTGCTGTGTGACAAACAACTCCAAAACACCCAGTTCACTGCAGCTCAGTAAGAGGCCGTGTTGTACATCATTTTCACTCAGGACCCAGGGTGCCAGAGTCCTGACCATTTAAAGCACTGGCAAACCATGGCCAGGAGGAGGAGAGTGTGGTGAGCCATGTGCCGTCTCTTAAACTTCTGCCCAGACATGGCCCATATGACTTCCACTGATTGGTTGTTGGCTGAAGGAAGTCATGTGGCTACACTTCACACGTGAATGCGAGTATAATTCTACCACATACATGCCTGTGAGAATAGAAAATATATGGTGAACGATACTAGTGACTGTCATTGTTTTATTACCTGCAGGTGACTGCCCTGGCTTCCTACCACCCCCTCCCCATTATTGAACCAATTCTGTGTCATGCAGTCCGTCACGTATTTGGTACCTGTGCATCGTCAGGCACTGTGCCGCCAGTCTGACTTACGGTCTTTGGTAGCTCCTCTGGGGTGGGAAGAGGGAGGAAATGGCTGAGGAGTGTGATAACTGAGTTAGAAAAGGCATTGTAAGCAATGCTATGGGTCAGCTGCGTTTCAACAAAGTATTTGGACTGTGTTTTGATATGTGACAGCTTATGGGAAATGCTTATGGGGTTATTTAATATTTACTGAGTACCTACTATGTATTACGCCCTGGGGATCCAGGGATGAGTAGGACATAGTCCCTGCTCCCTGCTGTCAGGAAGCTTGCAGTCAGGGGCGCCTGGGTGGCTCAGTCCGTTGGGTGTCCAACTTCGGCTCAGGTCATGGTCTCCTGCCTCATGAGTTCGAGCCCCGCGTTGGGCTCTGTGCTGACAGCTCAGCCTGGAGTCTGTTTCGGATTTTGTGTCTCCCTCTGTCTCTGCCCCTCCCCTGCTCATGCTCTGTCTCTCTCGAAAATAAATAAACATTTTTTTAAAAAAAAGCTTGCAATCAAATAGAGGGGTTAGAAGCCAAATAAGCCATCATAATGCACTTTGCCCAGGGCCATAGAGACTTCCACCATGTGGCACGGGAGCAGAAAGGACCAGGAGTATCCCTGGGGGTTAAATGTCGTTCTAAACTTGTTATCATAGTAAAACGTAGGGGAAGGCTCTTTTCCTGCCGGTGATGATTTGAAAGATCCTGCAGAAACATTACCCAAGTGTCAAAATAGGCCTGCTTATCTCATCTGTTTGAGATTTTCTTTTTATTTCCTTTAATGTCCTTGGTCATTTTTTAAGAGCACCATAGCCTTGACTTCTGTTACTGAAATGGAAGAGCTGATGGAAATAAGCCCTGTGGATAAGGCAGCCCTTACACTGGCCTGTGAAATGTCCCTGGTTACAGTGTAACCTTTAGACTTGTGTCATGCTGGACAGCTGTGCCAGCCCAGGGTTTTTATTCAAGGTTACCTTGCACGTAAATGCGTTTTCCCCAGACTGCCTCTCCCAGGCCAGTCCGTATGGAATAGAAGGTTACAGAGCAAAGCTGGTGGGGAAGGAGATCTTTGGAGTCACCAGTTGCAGCCCTCTCCCTTTGCCAAGGGAAACTGAGGCCCAGGGAGACTGTTAGTGGCCCAGTGACCAGTCTGTCTTCCAGGCTTTAGCAAACAGGGTGACATCTCAGTGTGAATTTGGAAAGGATGAACTCAAGAGTAACTCTTGGGGCGCCCGGGTGGCTCAGTCGGCTAAGTGTCCGACTTCGGCTCAGGTCATGATCTCGCCATTCATGAGTTCAAGCCCTGTGTCGGGCCCGTGCTAACAGCTGGCAGCCTAGAGCCTGCTTCAGATTCTGGGTCTCCCTCTCTTTCTGTGCCCTCCCCTGCTCACTTGCTTGCTGTCTCTCAGGAATAAATATTAAAAATTGAGAGAACGCACAGGAGGGGCAGAGAGATGGAGAGAGAGGGGATCCCAGTCCCACATTGTGACCGTGCAGAGCCCAATGCGGGTCTCAAATTCACAAACGGTGATATCATGATCTAAGCCAAAGTCAAAGAGTCGGTTGGTTAACCGACTGAGCCACCCAGGCGCCTTGTGTCCTCCAGTTTTTCATGTACACTCAGGCCGGCTGATTCTAAGGTCCCCAAGCTCCTGAGTCATTGTTCGTGTTTGTCACTTAAGGGCCGAGTTCGCAGAATGACTCATGAGTGTAGCTCATCCGCACAGGGCGGGGACCCCAGGACCTTTTCATCTCTGATAGTCATGATGACAGGTGTCATTGTGTGATGGTGTGTCAGTTAAGAGTGTGGTTCTTTCCCAAGGCCTCTGGTGTATGCAGATCCAGTGGGCTGAGCACCGCCCCCTTCTGCTAGCAGACCCCTTCCAGAAGAGAGAAAGCCTCTGTCCTCACTGCTCTTCAAAGCCAAGCCTGTTCTAAGCTACTGCTGATGGTGAATGCAGGGGAAGGCCCCCAAATAGAAGGCCCAGGATGAAATCGTGCAAAGGGGAACGGTGGGATGGACAGAGCTGTGCATGAGTCATGGCACCGTGGACCTTCCTGATGCTTTGGAGGGATTCTGCAGTCATACATTGCAGCGGATTCTGCTCTAACTTGGAGCTTCACCAAAATTACATTAGGAGTTGCAGCTCATGGGACTATAGTCTTATTTTCATCGAGATAAAATTCCAAGTGACTGATAAGCAGCGAATTGTGTTTATTTGGGTGGGTGTTTTGACTCAGGATTTAGTTAGACTTGGATGTACAACGCTCCCTAAATCAGCACAAAGAGTGGGAGCTGCCTATGCAGAGAGGGGACAGCCCGCCTTGGGAACAGGCGTTGTCAGGAATTTGGAAGGACTTCCCTATGCTGTGACTTTTCATCCAGTTGTCAGGCTTTGCAAGATACACCGGAGACCTGAAGGGCAGAACAGCACGTGGAGTGGGTTCACACAAGAAGACCGTGGGTTCTTTGCTCCGACCGTGGGTTCGGAGCAATCAGGCTCCGAAAGGTGACATTCCTTCGCCAAAGCCACAGTGCTGTGCAGGGCCAAGTCAGTATTCGAACTCGGGGCTCTCTGGGCACAAAACCATTGTGTTTACCTCTTCCTTTGTTCAACAGCCCAGTTTCCAGCCCTCCTGAAGGTGAAATTGACGTGGGGCTGCACGGGTACTTGCTGGGCATCTTCCTGGTGCCTAGCACCGATTTAGAGACTCGCAAAGGGGACAGCCTCTGGACTGCTGACCTTTAAGACGGTCCTTTCCCCAGGTCTCGTTGTGCCCATCTGGAGGCTCCATGAAAGGAGAGCCCAAGGGGTAGCTCAGCGTCATGCCAGCCTCTGCTCTTGCTGAGGGAACTCTGTCCCTTACTTGGGAGGATTTTAGGGATGCCTGAAGCCGTATCGTTTTCCTCTGAAGAACATTGAATGACTTCGGTGTCTGAACCTCCAGCCGTCTTCAGAGTTGCCTTTGTCATAGTGGACCCCTGGACCTTTGGGTCTGCCGTCCACCGCCTTCTCCCAGGGAGAAGGCTACTCCCAGGCACAGACCCCCGGGTCTCAGTGCTACAGGGAGAGGGGGCCAGCTGTGTCTGCTCCCCCGCGGCCCTGTTGTTTCCCCTTGTCCATGGCGCACTTTGATTTATCTCCCTCATTAATCTGTGATGCTCGGCCCTGTCACATTGCCTGAAATGAGAGCTGAAGAGAGACTCTGACATGTTGAGGGATGTCGCGGGCTTGTGTGGAGGAGATTAAACGGGGACTGAGGGAAATGAGGTGGTTTCATGGCTCGGTGGGCTCAAAGCCGCACCTCTCCCCCAGCTTAACCCTGCGATTTGGGGACAGGGACTCACAACACTACCAGGGGCAACATGAGGCTTGAAAAAAACTTGCTGGCCGCTGCTTTGGGCTGTCGTGACGTGCATTGGGGGTAACCCATGAGCACGTAGTAGATGCAGATGTGCAGCGGACCCACAGGGCATGGGATGAATCTGCCGTGTCACCTTTTGCAGGGTGCTCAGGTAGACTGGAGGCGAGAACAGGAGCCACTTGGGGTGTCCTCCAGTCAGCCAGAGCTTGCTTCGCTGGCTGAATACCGTGTGGACCAGAGGAGGGTGGACTCTGGGACCTTCTGCCTCGGACCACAGGAGTTCCTGTGGGGAGAAGGGATCCATTTCTCCGCTGTCAGGATGGAAGCAACTCATGAGGCTCTGGGAGCGCTAGGGACAGAGGTTCCTTGGGAGGCTGCCTAAATGCACGCACGGGGCTCAGCAGTTTGCAGTCTGTGCTCTGAGTCTCGTTAGCAGCAACAGCTCTCACTTCTTGAGCACCCAGCGTGTTCCAGGTATTCTCTCAGATGGTGTGCATATTTGCTTGAATGTGCCAAAGGACCCCACAGGACAGGCGTCATCCCCGTTTCACAGATGAGGAGTCCTGGGTCAGTGAGTCGAAGTGACCGGCCCAGGGGCACGCAGCCAGTGAGTGGCCCCCATCTGTCTGACTTCAAAGCTAATATTCTCTTCAGGACATCATGATGCCTGTCTCTGAAAGGGTGGGTGGGTGTGGGGTGTGCCAGTGACAGTTGGTCCATGTATCCAGCTCTCTCTTTGAATAATCAAGAATGACCTCCCGGCTTCCTACCAAGTAACCTTCCGCTCATGCTTCAGGACTGGCTCCAGCCTTCCCTGGGAAGCCTCCCTGCCCTCTCCCCATTATCCCATAAACCCAGACAGGGTCCTCTAGGCATCTCTCATCCACCCAGGGTCTCCCTGTCACCTATGCTTTGCTCTCTGGTAGTAACATGCATTTGGAACATGGTCTCCTTTGGGGTGCCTGGCTGGCTCAGTCAGTACAGCATGCGACTCTAGATCCTGGGGTCATGAGTTCGAGCCCCATGTTAGGCATAGAGCCTACTTAAAAATACTTATATGGTATGTGGATTGTGGTGCCTCCTGCTAAACTAAGAGAGAGGAACCAGAAGACTATGTTACTCTCCTTGGCATTCCCAGGCTTTGCAGAGCCTCCATATATCGTAGCAGGTGTTTGCTGTATATTTAGTTAATTAATATTATCCTAAGAATGATTAGTAAGACTCAACTGAAAATTTAGATTCCCTCTCCTTTTCCATCCCATCCATTGGCAAGTGTTGGGCACACCCCTCCAAATGATCTCTCAAATTTCTCTACTCCCTTCTCTCTCTTTCGTTCTCTCTTTTTCTCTCTCTCTCCCCCCTCCCCATATCTGCCATCACATGGATCCAGGCTGCCCTCATCTCTCACGAGCTCCTCCTGTGGCCTCCTGCCTGGGCTCATTGTGTTCTCTGAAAGCTTCATGTACATTGTCTAGCCACTGTGGTCTTCTGAACACATCACATCCCCTCTGCCCCCTGCCTAGAACTTTACCTTAGTGGCTTCCCACTACACATAGAATAAAACCCAGACTCCTTACTATGGCCTCCAAGGACATGTTCTAGCCCCTGCCCATCTCTCTGGCCTCACCTCATCCCCCTTTCCCCTCCGTGACTCATGCCTTCATCCAGTCCCTTGAGCTTTCTCTTCCCTCTGCCTGGCATGTGCTTCCTACCCCTCTCCCGTTCCATTTATAAGGCCGACTCACCCTGTCCTTCAGGTCTCAACTCACACATCAACGTCCTCTCAGAGACACTGCCCCTGACCATTCGATCTAACAAAGGTCTCAGCTGTTAGTGTCTTTTAGAGGATCCAGTCTATATCACATCCTTGATTTTTTTATTTGTATGTTATGTCTCTCCATCTAACTGTAAGCGTCAGTAAAACAGTAACTAGGTCACTTCTGTTTGCAGCTTATTCTCCTTCCTAGCATAGTGCCTGGCTCAGAGCGGTGTTCATTACCTGGACCATGAATGGACGAATGACTGTGCAGCTCTGTGATGCAGGGCTAATGTGCAAAATATTTAAAACCATGTGATACAGGCACCACCCAACCAGATCAAGGCACTGGCCAATCAGAACAAGGCACCATCCAGTCAGATCAAGGCACTGGCCAATCAGAACATGACACTGACCAAACAGAACAAAGCACTGGCCAATCGGGCATTAGCTGTAAACAACTCATGGCCTCATAAAATTAATCTGATGCTCAGGCTTATAGTGAACCAACCAACCCACTAAGTCCTTATCCAGTCTTTGCAATAAGTTAACCATGGCCCCAACCTGCCTTCAAAAAAATGGGTTTGTTGGTGTCCAGGAGCTTGTCCTATGGAAGACTGAATGGTTTGAGTCAGTCTACTATCTTATTTGGAAAAATGATTTCAAACCTTTGACCCTCCGACGTGTTCAGACCCCGACTATGCCGCTTTTCAGCTACGTGATTTCTCAGCTATATAAGATGTCAGTTAATTTAACCATCCTGAGCTCCTGTGTCCTCATCTGAAAAATAAAATTAATGAGCCCACTTCATAGAGCTGCTGAAGGACGAGTGAGGGTCGTGCAGGGATGGTGTCAGCACAGTGGCTGAGCCCAGCCCACACCCTCAGCACCTGGCAGCAGGTTTCACGTAGCAAAGGACTAGCATGCCAATGGCATAGATGAGGAAAGGGAGGCACAGAAAAGTTCCAGTAGCTAAACTGGGGAACCAGGAACGAGACATGGCTCCTTTCAGCCTCAGGTCCAGCACTGTGGCCACCTGCCGGCAGCCCCTCCATCCCTCAACATACCCTTCTCTTTGATTCTGCTCACCCAGCCCTGGTCCCCCTGCTTCTCCTGTCCTTGGGGCACTCTGTCGGGAGAAAGGCAGATGACGCCATTGAAGGCCTGAGACCCCAGTGGGTAACTGGCAAAAGCCAAAGCATTACACACTCCACGTCCCGGCAGGAGGTCCTGCTCTTTGGAACCAGCAGACTAACCACCATGTAACAACATCAGAGGTGCAAACCTGTGAAAATCCCTAGCAAAGGTCTTAAAACAGAACTTGAAAGGGTTTATGACCCTGTGGATTTGAACGTCTCTCTGCGCCAAGCTATAATTCCCGCTCGCTTTTGGAAGTAGAGATCAGAGCCATAATTTGAAGAGGGCCTTGGATCGTGCTCTGATTATGTTTCAAGATACACGCTGTGGGACGGTGAAGCTGCCGTGGGAGGGTCTGGGGTGCTGAACGGGCAGGGGGTATGGCGGGGAGGGGAGAGGAGAGTCAAGCAGGGTGTCTAGCTGAGGCAATTAAATGTCCTTGCTTCTCACTTTAAACAGAGGCCCGAGGTAGTCTCCCAGAGGGCTGCGCTCTTAATGATCTGGAATAAAGGGGTAGAGAGCAAAGCCAGCAAGCCTGTGTGGCTAATACAGCCCTGGCCTTGAATGGCCCTGCAGGAAGTCTGTAGGGGAGCTGCTCTGTCCACAAGCAGCACTTGTCATGTTAATGACTCAGCCACTCTGGTGCCACTGAGGTCAGCTCCCAGATTTCAGATTTGAGCTCTGCTAAAGCTGGAGCCAGAGAGCTGCCTCTCTGTCTCTGTCTCTCTGTCTCTCCTCCCCACCCCACCCCCCTTCCTGGCATGTTCTGTGGTTCCTGGCACAGTCCCTCTGCTGTATTGCCACTGTCCTCTTACTCATGACACCGTCCCCAGCACAGACACAGCAATCTGACTGTGTGCATCCCTCGCCTGCTTAAAATCCTTTGCGGCCCCCACATCACAGACAAGATAGAGTGCCAGCCTCCAGAGGTCCCCCAGCCTTGGCCTTTGCTGCCACACCAGCCTCACTGTCCATGTCCTAATCCACAGCACCAAACTCTTAGCTGTCTCCAGCATAGTGCACGGTGTTCTGAGTCACTGTGCCCCTGCCCATAGAATCCCCTCTCCTGAGCCTACTTTGCCAGGCTGACACACATGCTTCTGTCAACATTCAATTCCAGTGTCACCTTGCTGGGCATCTCAGACTTAGTAAGTTTCCCTCCTTGCACTCCCAAAGGACCCCATGCGATCCTTTAACTTCTAACAAAATCTTGTCCTTCCCCCCACCATTTTCTCTGAAGCTTAAAAGCAGGGATTATCTTATTTATCACAGGGTTTTTAGGACCTAATAATATAGTGTCTGACACACAGTAGGTCCTCAGTCAATACTTGTTGAACTGAACTCCAATTTTAGCCAGATGAGTCCTGTCTCCCCAGGTTTTTCATTATGAACACCCTTGTTTTTCTCACTCTCAGCACCGATTCAGCCCTTAGCAGAGTGGCTGGCACAGAGTAGGTCTTCAGTGAGGATCAGATGCAAGTCTGATGGAGATGACTTGGGTGTGGCCGGCCCACCCATCTGGCACGGCACTTGCCAGAAGCTTACCGTGTATGAGGTGTTGTGCTAGTGCTGTGGGGACACAGGGATCTGGAGTGGAGCCTTCTTTACAGATACCAAAGCCCAAAGCCCTCTCCCTTATCTCAAAGACCTGGTCATGGGCGACTGAGGGGAAGGGCAGTGCAGACAGGGGAATGTCACTGCTTTCCAGTTCAGAGGTCAAAATGAGAGCACTGTAGCCTAGGTAGACTGAGAAGGATTCCTGGAAGAGGGAACTTTTAGGTGGGTCTTTGTAAGACTGGGATTTGTAAGTGGTGAGGAGGAAAAAGAGCAATCCAGGTTTGGCAGGGAGGGAAATGGGACAGAAGGAAAGAGGAAAGCCTAGGGATTCCATCTCTGGGAGAGGAAGTCCCTTCTCCGAAAGCTGACTGTCTTTTCCAGGCTGGTGGGTGCTTCAGTCTGGCACTTAAAGCCTCACCTCTGGTAGCCACGTCCCACTGTGCCCTTCGGAAGTAACCTCTCCACCTCTAAGCTACTTCCCAGGTTATCCCCGTGTCCTTCAAGAGAAGCCTCCTGAAAACAGACACTTACGGACTGAGGCAAATAGCTGACTTATTTGTAGATGTGCTGGGGCTCATGATGTTAGAGCTGGTCACCTCCTAATGATTAAACACTATACAAACACCCGGGTGTCCCACTGTCAATGGATTGTAAACCGGGGGTGGGGGGGGGGGGAGCAGCTGTCCTCTGAGCTGGGAGGAAGTGAGGCTGGAGAAATGCTTTCTGCCCTAAGCAACAGATCCATTTATGCAACCAGGAGGGAGGTCAGAGAGGAGAGAGCTAGGGTTCTGAGGTCACTGAGAGTGGAAAATAACAACTGCCCTCCTCCTCTCCCCTGTGCTAGGTGCTCTAAATGGGCTGTGCATTAGTATGCATTACGGCCTGGCAGATTCGATATTGTAGTTGTGGAAATAGAGGTAGTAATTGATGGGCCTGCACTCAAACAAGATCTGCATTGATATTCCATTTCATCTGCATGCCCATCTATGAGGGGAAAACTATCACTACCATCCTCTAGTTAGATGATGTAACTGACTCAGAGAGACTAGGTCATTTGTCTGGAGTCACAGAGCAAGCAGGACTAGAACCCAGTTGTCTGACTCTCTAATATAAGCTTCTCCATTATCTCAAATGATTACACTTTGCCCCCAGCCATTCCCGGGGTAAAGTGACTCCAAGTACAAGATGCAGGACATTGTCTCTCCTATTCTGTCTGTACCCACTGTCACCATCTTTATGTTAACTGCACTTGAGTCCAACAGGTGAAAGAAACACACCTGCTCCTGTCTGTTGCCTCCCAAGAAGGAGGCCACCAGGCCCTACCGGTAGGAAAGGTTCATGCCCACCTACCTGCACATACTCTCTTCCTGGTGGTGTAGAAGGGCTAGACCCGGGCTGTGGATGGGAAGCCGACCCTCACTAGCCTCTGAGAGCCAAGAATGAGAGCAAAGCCCTCACTTGCCACCGGCCATCTTGAATTACTAGGATCCAGGGCTCCCATTCGTCAGTGAGGAAGACAACCATTCCATTAGCTTCTGGTTTGGGCATATTGTTAATAATAATATCTGGTGGCCACTGGAGGGCATGGAGGGCTTGTGTGGCATTAAGGAAATTTTGAGAACATCTAGAATTCCATCTAGTCTGAGTGAGCTGAAAAAACTTGCTTGTTGGCAAACCCCAGCAATCGTTGAGAATTGGTTCGGAAACACCCGAGCTCTTGGAACTGCGGTGGTGGAGACACCTGTAGGCCCTCCAGAAGCTCACCTGGTATTCCCAGCAGCTGTTGTACCTACACTGGCCCTACATTCCCCTCCATGGCATCTGGAAAGGCTGAACTTGTTCCGTCTGTATTGCGTGTCAAAGAGTGAGCCTACCCAGCTGAGATGTTCTGAAGAAGAACCTTGAGTTTTAGGATCCACGTTTCTAGTGTAATCCACGCCACCTTTGTGTTTCGGCTTCTCCTTCTGTGAAATGGGCACAGAAGTTCTGGCCTTTCCCTTCCTGTGGAGTTTGCTGCCTCCCTAGGAGCTTGGCCATATTGCAAATGGCGGGGCCCTGGCTAGAGCAGCCGGGACTCTCCCTGCTGCCACCGAGGAAATGGTGGAGCATAATGGAACATAAAGCTTTGGGCTTGAATGCTGGGCCCTTTTGATGTCCTAATCAGGTTACAGTTAATTCTTTCAGAACCGCCCTCCCTGAGAGTCTAGACCCTGCTTTTCTCACAAATTCCCTCTCCCTGCCTGTGCCTTTGTGTAACATAAGGCAGTACTGAAAGAAGATGCATCTAGATCCGCCGGGTTGCTTTTCAGGTTTCAAGCGCTAGCCCCCATCCTGGCCGGCACTGGCCATGGCCCTCGTTCCAGAAACCACCAAATGGGCTTTTGGGGAGTCAGAGTTTCTCGTCTGCCTTTCTTTTTCTTTTCATGCTGCTTTTGATGCAAGACCTTGAACCTGAGGCAATATAATGCAGTGGTTAAGAACAGAGGCCCTGGAATAGCCTCTTACCTAAATAATTTGGCGGGGATAACAAAATCTCAGCTCAGCTGCTTACAAACCAAATGACTGAAGAGTCAGTTAATGCAGATAATAAAGGCCCTTCTTGGTGGAGTTGGTGTTGAGGCCCGCCTGTGATAAGCCCAATAAATGGTAGCTATTATTCCAAAGGAAGATTCAGCTCCACGGCAGGGCAGGAACAGAAATGTCTACTGATTTATTCTCACTAGACTCTCTGAGCTCTCTGACAGTAGAGACCCTCTCTGTCTGTCCTGGCATAACCTTAAAAGCCAGGACCTGGGAAGTCCTCATCACCTACCAGAAATTGAATAAATGTTTGTGGATGATTTCAATCCCAAGTGGTTCCTCCTATTATTAAGTCATTCTCGAACAACAGAACAAGGGGAAATGGTTCCCATCTGGAACAAGAGAGGTTTTCTGACATTTTTGAGCTCTTCCTGTGTGCCTGGCAGTGGGCGAGATGCTCCAAGGATTTGACCTCATTTCATCCTGTAAGACTTCCTCCTGCAAAGTCAGTGTGACCTTTACTGTTCAGGTCAGGAAACTACAGTGAGGCTCAGGGAGGTGAGCTTGCCTGAGGTCAGACAGCTGGGGAAACTGAGGAACAGCGACAACAGAAGCAGTGGTCCTAGCAGTAGTAACAGCAGCTGACGTGTATGGAGTACTTAGGACAAGCCAGGCACTTCACGGAAATCTGCTCACTTGGCCCTCTTGATAACCAATGAGGTACTCTCATGACTGAGGTACAAAGAGGTTTGATAATTTGGAGGTGCGGCTGAGGCTGGAGGCTTGGTCTCCGAAGATCATTTTCTTCTCGTCTCCCAGAAAGCATCAGTAAGGACTCTGTAGCGATGAGCTTTCTGAAACAGAAGAATTAGGTTCCTACGTAAAAGGGTGGCACTTCCTTTCCTACAAGTCTTGAAACTGAGGCTCACCGCCCTGTCCGTGTACCCAGGGTGTGTGGCAGGAATTGTTCCTGGAGGTGTAGGGCCAAGAAGAGAGAATCGGGGAGTTCCCCTGGGGTCTGGCTTCATCTCCCCCCATTGCTTGGGGTGGCAGTATTATTTTCACGGGAGAAACAAGATCTGGGAAGGGCACGTTGATCTGCCCTTGTCTGGAGTGAAATGAGAGGTTCGAAAATGCTCACATCATCTAAATTTAGCCGGCAGTGTATCCGTGGTCATCGGGAGAAAGATAGGTTTGACAGGTTGGCTAGAGGACAAAAGCCAGCCCTTGAAGAAATCAGTTCTCCTTTGAAAGGTAGGGCGGAGTCCGTATTTCCGTTGAGCCCGGAGTGGGAGCCCAACGTCCAGCAGCTGCAACAGGAACACGGAGTGGTGGGCACCAGGAGGCGGAACTGTCACTAGCGGGCACTTGTGCTGGGGCCGTCTCCCCAGATCAGCCGGCATCAGCTGTAACCGGCCACTACACCCAGCCCCGCACCTTGGATCGTTTGTTTCACGGTGCTGTTTAGAATTTGTCAAAATACTTTATGTCCTCAAAATGGGAGAAGAGCATCATTATGCTTAACACCTTGGGCACGTCTTATGAGACTGTTGAACGCAGGAGCCCTGTTTTGTGGAGGCAAGGGAGCAGAACGCAAGGGTTTCAGAATTCTCAGCTCCTGTATATTAAGCTTAAGTCAATCACTCTGCTTTTCTCCTACTAGACCTTTTTATTTAAATTTATATTGAAATGTTCTTTGGGTGACGTTTCATTTTCACTAAAATGTCTGTCTTCATCTGTATCTGTCTTTTCTCTCTCTCTTTCTCTCTCACCTTTCTTATCCTTTCCTCAGCTACTTCTTGAGGTCCAAAAACTTCCAGAGCTTTCTCTGCCACATCCCCATTCCCCGCCCCCCCCCCCCCCCCCCCCCCCCCCCCCCCCCCCCCGCCGACAGCCAACAGATATTTCAGGGACGCAAGCAAAGCATGCTTGCAATCAGCACCTTCAGCTTGACCCTTTGGACTCGGCTCAGGCAAAGATAGAGAGAGGCTCATTTGAAGTTCATTCACACCGCGGCCATGGCCATGCAACAGCCAACAGACCTGGAAAAGAAATTATCCAGTGTGGGGGACGACTAAATTTAGTATTTCTTTTTCTGTTGCTTGTCTTTGATCCACTTGGCCTTTGAAAATTGAAGTTCCTCAGATGTGTTCTTCCCCCTGGTTATTTTGCTAGATAAACCATTTGCACAGAATAATGTGTATGCCTGCACATGCTTAATTTCCCTGGCATCTGATAAATGTTTTGAAATAGGGTAATGCTGGAAGCACTTTTCATTACCTTAAAGCGCTTGGTGTAAATGGAATTGATTCTTTTCCTCAACTGCTGTGATGTTACTGCTTTTTTTCTAGTGGATAAGATCGCTCTAACTAGCTTCCCTTCTTATCATTTCCATCCTGTTCAACCATCTTTTCCGTTCCTTCCCGGGTGTTTCCTGGCAAATGAGACTTCATGTGCCCGCATGACTGCACAGGTGTGTGAGAGACCTCTCTGACTTTGGGATGGGAAATTGGTGTCCCCGGTCTCAGTGGAGAGAGATGGGGGGGGAGGGGCAGGAGGTAGAACAAAAGCATGAGTCAGGGGTTGGAGATCTGAGGTCTAACTTTGAATCTACCACTAACACCCAAGACGTCATGCAAAGTACTTGCTCTCCTTCTCAACTCAGCCTTGAAATGAGGGAACGGAGGCAAGTGGCTCCTAAGCTTTCTTTTCAGACCTGCGCGTCTGGGGTGACCTCAGTTTACCAGATAGCCAACCCTGCTTAAGATGTGGGGGTTGATGGTTGAAAGTAAATTACATGGAGGTAGGTGCTTGTTGAGATCGGTAGTGTCTGCACGGAGACTGTGGGACCGTCCACAGATGAGCTCTGAGATAGTGGTGTGGTTCAGAGGTTTCCATGGGGTAGACCGCATAATTTGAAAAATGCTGAGGTTGTCAAAGGAATGAGGTAAAATGAACACAGTAGAGGGAGATTTCTGAACTGGGAAACAAACCTGGGATAATTTTCCTTTGGTAGGTCTGCATCCCTGCTTCCCGAGGCTTTTCCAGAAGCAGTGAATGAATGCATCAGAGCTCCCCAGTCTCCCTCGGGGGGAGGTTCAAACTCTGTTACTAGGCTTTAGTGTGAGATCTGGCCCCATTATTTCTTGGCCCTTCTCCCCCTCTCTCCAACCACACTGAACTATTTGCCATTCCCCGAAAAGTGCCTTTTGTCTCATTTCATAGCCTTTGCAAAGGCCGTTCCCTCTAAGTGCAGTGTTTTCTCCACCTTTACCCCATCGCACCCACAGCTTGGCTCTTACTCTTCAGAGCTCACATTACATGTTACCTCCTTCGGGAAGCCTTCCCTAACCACCCCAATCCCCAAGACCAGATTGGGTGACCCTCCTGTTTGCTTTACGTAGTCTCCCGAACTTTTCCTTACCGTAGTACCAAACACATCATATTTTAAATGTCTGTTGCTCTCCTGCCACTTCATCTATACACTAAGCATCTTGAGGACAAGGACCTGTCTTATCACCATTGTATTGTCAGTACTCAGGCCAAATGAGGAGCCTGCTCAGACAGGTGGGTGAGCTCGAATTCACATAGCTCAGCTTGTTCACGGAGCCAGAATTCACCCCTCAGAATTCACATGTTTCCAAGCCCCACCCCTTTTCTACTCTGTAAAACTTCTCACCTTCACCTGACCTTCTTCTAATTGTGATGGAGTCTTCTCTCTCTTGCTACCTCCTATGATCTGGTAAGAAATGGTGAGGGAAAATGGAATTTCCCTGGGACATGGGATTCAGAGCCTCATCGACAAGACTGTCTGCTCCACAGATGTAAGACTGAGGCCTTACATCTACTGGCTTAAGAGGGAGTGCCTTGCTGATGGGGGCTCAGTAAGCGAATCTCTCTTTATTTTCTTCCTAGCGTTCGTCACAACATTCCCATGCCAGACGCATTTGTGAGATAAGTGTATTGGCCCCTTTTTCAAAAAAAAAAAAAAATTGTGAGTTTTGAAATCTGAACATGCTTTCCGCCTCTTGGATTCCAGCAGCCTTAAATGTCCTTGGATTTTGTAAGAAGGGACCCAAGTCTATAATATGTGTACAGCTGTGGCTCTTATCAGAATGCAGACATGCCTCTCATTACTGTCAATTGCAGCTCTACCACTGGGTGATCTGGGCTCAAACCTCCTCGCTCTGTGACGGGTAACCTATTTTATAGCTTGGCTACATAGGATCCATTACAGTATCTTCGAGACAGCTGCTCTTTAGGTAAATTAATACCTGGGGGTCTTTTTCCTTCTCTAGGAAACTTTAAGTACTGTAACAGGCTTTCATTTAAGGCTGTGCAAGGCTTATTTCACCAGATTGCTATTTGGAAGTTCTAACAAAACACCTTTATGAATAGCGGCCGTAATACCCTTAATCCACTAAACTTCCTGACATTTTTAACTAAGTGGATTGCTACAAATGAAATCAGGCTTTCCCAGCTCTCTGCTCTCTTCCTCTCCACAGTCCTGCCTATGCATATTTTGAGCCAAGGTGCTAAGGTGCAAATTCTTTCTTGCTCTTAGGGCACCAAACTAGAAAGGACCGGGAAACACCACACAGTTTCTCCAGACTCCACGGTTTGTATTGCCTGGCCTGACCCACAGTTTTTTTAAAACACAAGTTTTGGTGAAGTTTCTGTTTCTCATTAAAAGTTTAGGATTTAAAAAAAAAAAGTGGTCTTCTTTCGTATTAAAGAAAAAAAAAGCTTATGTTTTATTATGGAAAAATAGAAAATACAGATAAGCAAACGGGAAACTGTAAAAGGTGTTAAGATCATATGATGCAGTGATATGCTGTGACCACTGGTAGCACCTTGGTGCCTTGCAGACAATTTTTTTTTTAATTTTTTTTTTTAACATTTATTTTATTTTTGAGACAGAGACAGAGCATGAACAGGGGAGGGGCAGAGAGAGAGGGAGACACAGAATCGGAAGCAGGCTCCAGGCTCTGAGCCATCAGCCCAGAGCCCGACGCGGGGCTCGAACTCACGGACCGTGAGATCATGACCTGAGCCGAAGTCGGCCGCTTAACAGACTGAGCCACCCAGGTGCCCCTTGCAGACAATTTTCTATTCATGTAAGCACTTACACATTTTATTTTCTAAAGGATCAAAATTCCTTCAGTACTTGCTGTGAGCCAGGCACCGTTCTAAGCTCTTTACATATACTGATTCCACTTTTTCAGTAACTCTAAGTGTAAGAACCACTGTATGGAGGATGAAACAGATGGACATTACTTAAGCCACATGTCCAAAGTCAGACAGCCAGAAGTGGCAGACCCAGGGAGCATGACTCCCCAGTCCTTGATTGTAACTGCTACACTCTACAGGCTCTAAAAAATAAGATGTGTTTTATAGTCTACTTTTGTAATTCGATACTGCAGCGTGGGCATCGTTTTGTATCCAGACTTATCAGCATCATTTTTAATGGCCACACAGTATTCTGTTCTATATAGGAGCTACAGTTTGCTTAACTCTTTCCCTACTGATGGATGTTCCCGACGTTCCACTCCTTTTGTTCTCAAGAGACAACAGCGCAAAGCCCATGCTTGGAGCTGAACGTAGGCACACTAGCTTGGGCTGTGAATAAAGGCCGTATTCTATATTTTCCTAATAATTCTGACATTTGTGTGGCCAGATGATGCTCTTGAGGCCCCGTGGAAGAACATAGTCTCAAGTATGTTGTGGCCATGGTGATGGGGCTGCCGTGAACCATTCACACCCTTTGTGTATCCATACTCCATTGTTCCCGCTGCCTTGTATGGGAGAGGTTGGCCAAAGAATGGCGTTTCTGTGGAAGGCCAGCTAACTGCCTGCAGCTGAACCTACAAATGCAACATTGGTTACACTGTGCTCTGAATTGAATGAGAGTTTTTATCTTTCTCACTGAACTTAAATGAAAGCACAGACCTAGGAATAACTGCGTTGTTACCTAGCCGTGGGGTCACCTACTCCTGTCGAGATGGAAAGAGGAAGGGAAGGAGAAAAAGGGCCCCATGGATAAAAGTTGTCAATGCATTCTTAATGTGCCACCAGTGTAGTGGCTTTTGGTGACACCATGAAAATTGTCCCTCCATGTGCCAGATACTTGGCTCAAGGCAAAATTCAGAGATAATTAAGGTGATCTCAATCATGGACTCTGCCTAGTGGGTTCTTATCAGTGATGTGGCCTTGGGCAAGTTATTTAGCTCACTGCTTCTTAATATCTTCATGTTGCTGGGGATGATAATACCTACTCCATAGGGAATGGCAGAAGGATTAAATAAAACCAGAGAATTTAGCGTAGTAACCTCCATGATGAGACCTCAGTGAAAATGAAAGCTTAAAAAAAAAAATCCAAGGATACTGATGAATCAGGCAGACGTGTGCTTTAGCCTTTATTAACTGTGTGACCTTGAACAATTTACCTAACCTCTCAGAGTAGATTATCTGTGAGTTGGAGATAATAAAATCTATCTTACTCTAGGGTATTGTGAGTTTTAATATCAACACTGTACCTCCCTGGCACACATGTGGTTTTCAATACCCGTAGCACAATTTGTAAGCAGTTATTATGTGCTACTGTGTTTTATTTCCCTTCCGTCATTCAGAGCAGTTTTTCTCTTAGAGAATAGTGGCCGAATAGAAGGAGTGTAGTTCTTCTAGGGCGCTGGGGTGGCTCGGTTGGGTGTCTGACTTCGTCTCAGGTTGTGATCTCACGGTTCTCCGGGTTTGAGCCCTGCGTCGGGCTCTGTGCTGACAGCTCAGAGCCTGGAGCCTGCTTCGGATTCTGTGTCTCCCTCTCTCTCTGTCCCCCTCCCCCGCTTGTGCCCTGTCTCTTTCTATCTCTCAAGAATAAATAAACGTTTAAAAAAAGTTTTTTTGGAAAAAAAGAAAAAGGAGTTTAATTCTCAGCCAGTCTGTAACTTTTCAGCTAGCCTGACGACTAGGCAAATACCTAGAATGAGTTGGGCTCTCTGCCAACCTAACTTTTTTTCTTTTGACTGAGACAAGATTGTGGTTTAGAGATTGTGGAAGGTTTTGTGAACCTATTTTATAGCCCCTATAAACTCCCAAAGGAAACAATGAAATACCAAAGCTAAAGTACAGAACAGGTTTTCTTACAAGAGACTGCTATCTCATGGTGTTGCCAGAAGGGTTCTGTGGGATGAGATATTTACCTCATTTGATACAACACCTGACACCTAGAAGGTCTGCAGTAAGTTTAGGGCTGTCGTCCCCAGCAGGGGACAGATGGAACATCAGTCAGGTTCACAAGGCAAATCAGTTTTCTCTCGAAAAGGGATTTCAGGGGGAGACGGAGGCGTCTTCAAGAACCTCGGGGCGGACTCGGGGAGGCCGTTGGCGCCTCGAACGGGTGAGCGATCTGAGAGCTCCAGCCAGGACACGATCTGGCCCAACTCAGCTCCCGTTTGGTGGCTTCTCCACTGCTCTGCCGCGGCCTCCACAGTGTGAGAGCTGCTGGCTTACATCACAGTCGGCTCAAGGCGGACCGTGACTAGTACCTTCCAGGTTTCCTTCCCAGTTCGGCCCTCCCCCTCCCTCGTTATCTCACCCTGCTGTGGGGCACGCTTAAAGATGTCCTTGTAGCTGGAGCCACGTTAGAAAAAGCCAAAGGGTCGCTTTGAAGTATCTTATTCATGACCCATCCATTCTAATAGAGATCATCTTGTAGCTGCAAAAATAAGCATTTGAACTCTTAGGACTTGCCCTGTGCGCCTGTACCACCATGATATAAATACAATTCCTTATAGTCAGTGGTATCATTTTAAATTTCCTTTGATTTTTCTGTTTATTAAAAGAGCAGATTGCCGCATGGATTTGCCACTTTGGGGCTTTTTTTTTTTCATATTTACTTCTAAATAATCACATTTATTACCAAAGATGCAGGAAGAACTTAGCTCTAAATTGTTTCATAAATACCAGAGGAACTTTCTTTTTTTTTTTTTTTTAATTTTTTTAATGTTTATTCATTTTTGAGGGAGAGAGAGACAGAGTACAAGCAGGGGAGGGGCAGAGAGAGAGAGGGAGACACAGAATCTGAAGCAGGCTCCAGGCTCTGAGCACAGAGCCCCACATGAGGCTCAAACCCATGAACCATGAGATCATGACCTGCGCTGAAGTCGGCCGATTAACTGACTGAGCCACCCAGGCGCTGCCCCCCTTTTTAAATGTTTATTTTTGAGAGAGAGACAGAGCCTGAGCAGGGGAAGGGCAGGGAGAGAGGGAGACACAGAATCCGAAGCAGGCTCCAGGCTCTGAGCTGTCAGCACAGAGCCCAACATGGAGCTTGAACCCACAAACCACGAGATCATGACCTGAGCCAAAGTTGGCCACTTAACCGACTGAGCCACCCAGGCGCCCCCAGATGAACTGACTTGTGATGTGCTCTTACTCCTGTTGGCCTTGGACACACTGGCACCGGAATCTTTGTGGCTGCCATTGTTAGCCAAGGGTGTTTGGATGGGATTTTATGGGATAAGCCAGGCCCAAATTTGGACATTTTCACCAAATTGCCAACTTTCAGCATTACGCAGCATTCTTAGGCAGCCTAGCAACACATTTTTCTGATGTTTATGGACAGTAATCTTCTCTTTTCCCCTATGATATGCTCTCACAGTTTGCTGTTCTTTCATGGCACGTCTAATGGTTTGCAATGAAATGTATGTTTTTCACTCCCATACATCAGACTATAAGCTTCATGAGGATAAAGCCTTTTGCATACCACTGGTGCCCCAGGACAATGTCTGGCACATAAAAGTCAACATCCAGCCAGTACCTTCAAGAGAACAGTCAACTGGAAGTATAGCAGCAGCCCTGATATCATGGAATTTGGTAAAAGAGTAGACCTAGACTGGACCAAGCCCAAAAGTGTGAGAAGCGGCTAAAGGACTGGGGGATAACCTGTTAATGTCCCACTAAATGTATTTGTGGCATCTGTGGGCATACGTTGGAGGTATTCGCTGCTCTGTTCAGTGTGGTGGCAGAAACCAAACGGGATTTATAGCATTTGACGGTGTGGTCTTCAGTCTGTCTCTTAGCAGTTGTAGGACGATGAGTAAATTTTCTGAGTTCAAGTTTGTTTTTCTCTAATAATGCATGTTAGCATAGTTGTGGCAATTAGATGAGATTTATAGGCATAAAGTCTGTAAATCTGAATTATTTTTGTCATTGAAAAGAACTCGGGCCTCACGCGTCCTTTGGTGGAAAAGAGGCTGTTTAGGAATGGGTTTGTAGTTGACCGGCACCCTGTTAAAAAAGGCATCTCTGATGTTGGATTAAGGATGGAATGGCTGCATTTTGATTTGATTGAGGCAGAAGATGCTGGCACTCAATGGTCGCTTTTCCAGGCTTCTCCGTCCAATGTTTCTTAACGAGCATCAAGTTTCAGATTCGGAATGGGAAGGGAGTAAACGTGGATCACAGATCGAAGATCCTCTTCCTGGCGAAGAAAGCCTTTTGTTTAGAGACAGAGGAGGAATATGTTTGCTTTTAGGTCTGAAGACCCACAAGTGTGGGCTCCAGACGATCCTGACACAACCAGTTGAAGGGAACAGAAACCTGCAAGTCCACAAGATAAGAGATTTGAAGCCGAAATGCAGCCTGTCGTCTTTGTGATAAAATTGGAGGACAGGACCTCTCCCCCTCACTGGAGAAGTAGGGCAGGATCCACAATGTGTGTAAATGCAAAGAATAAGCTGGGCCAGGACAGGTGCAAGCAGAGATTCTGCACAAGCACCTCAACAGGAAAGGGGGATTTCTCATTTATGCTACAGATCCTGTGGCCCCGAAAAGAATTGAGGAAATGGAGAAAGAAGGCTGGAGGGGCAGAGGCACTGACTGTATCTCCGGAGTTCCTTATTGACGCCTCCCTGGGATCACTTGTTACTAATGGGTTTGGAGTTCTCCAGGGGACCAACTTCCTTTTCCATTAACACCTCCCCACCCATGCTCTAAATATGGTAGCCACCCTTGGGTTTCTCAAACACACGGCTCTTCCCTCTCTTTGGCCTTTGCACTTGACATCCCCTCCTCCTGGAACACCTGACTCCCCTGCTTTGGATGGCCGGCTAACTCCCCCTCACCTTTCACATCTAGCTTCAATATCACTTCCTGAGATGCCCTTCCCGACCACTTTATTTCAAAAGGTGCCTCCTGTGACTCTGTCTCCCGGCACCCTATTTGTTTCCTTCATCACTTTTGCCATAACACGCAGAATGATTTTCCTTTCCTTCTTTGTCTCTTTCAAGTAAGTAGTCCCATCAGAGCTGGGGCATTTTCTCTTACTCACCCTCTGTTTCCCAGTGTCTGGTCTGGCACAGGTTAGACACTCCGTGGCTATTTGTTGAATGTTCATTTTCTAGGCCTAATCTACCTAGTTTCTTATGATTTCTGTTACAATCACAAAGTCCCTAGTGTTGACTCCTGTACTTTGAAAGCTTTGCTAAAGCCCTCTGGAGTATTTCTCTGCTTTCCACCATCTAGTGCAGATCACATTCAGTAAAATTCCACAGCAGAAGAGCAATGCTTCTTGTTTGCACAGATCTTTGAACCTCTTCCCATTCTTTTTTGTCCATCCAGGAGAGCCTGCCTTCCTTCTCTTTGTATGTGTGTGGTGTGTGTGTGTGTGTGTGTGTGTGTGTGTGTGTGTGTGTTATTAGCAAGTCCGATGAAAGCAAATGAATCTAAGACTGGCTTGTGAATGAAGGAAACAATCGTAGTATAAAAGTGGGACTAGACCTTGTATGAAGTCAGTGCCATAAAACTCAGAAGCAACTGCCCTTAACCTGGGGTTGATGGACAGGCTTCAGGCGGTCAGCTAATCCCTGAAATTGTGTGCAAAATGTTGTCTGTATGCATTTTCCTTATGGGCAGGCAGACCTGAGCTTCCATCAGATTCTTTTTTTTTTTTTTAACTTTTATTTATCTTTGAGAGACAGAGCATGAGCAGGGGAGGAGTAGAGAGAGGGAGACACAGAATCTGAAGCAGGCTCCAGGCTCTGAGTTGTCAGCACAGAGCCCGACATAGGGCTCAAACCCGTGGACCACGAGATCATGACCTGAGCCGAAGTCGGAGGCTTAACCGACTGAGCTGACCAACTGAGGCATCCCTCCATCAGATTCTTAAATGGGTCTTTGACCAAATATACGATTAAAAACCACTGAGCTAAAGTCCTTGGAAGTACCAAGAGTCCCAGAGACTACATGGAATGTTCAGTTCCCTGTTATGTATTCCTGTGCCCATTTGGTTCAGGACCACATCAGTGGTACCATTGGCACTGGGAGGAGATCACTCAGAACAAGAGAAGGTATCACACCTATCCTTAAGGAGCTTACTTATTTTTTGGAAAATACAAACACCCCTCCCCAACAAAAAGGGGTAATGTGCTGACTGGCAAGTGCCAGGAAGTATCATGGAGTAGAAAGTAACTGGGCCAGAGTCTAGGGAGCTATCCCTGAGGAGGTGACATCCCAACCAAGACCTGAACCATGAGAAGGAAGGCAGCCACAGTCAGAGGTGGGGATGGGCATTCCAGAAGGAACCCTAGCAAAGGGCCTATGAAATGGGGAGAGGCTGGTACATTGGAGGGCCCAGGCCCTGTATTTGAACATAATGAAGGAGAGGGGCAGAGTGGCAGAGAGAGTGGGCAGGAGCCAGATGATATAGAACCTTCTAGGCGAATTTGGATTTTATTCCAAGTCCCTGGTAAGCTCTTAGAGAGTTTGGGGCAGAAGGTAACTCGATCTGATGTACATTTGAAAACGAGAACTGTCATTGCCGTGTGGAGGATGGAGCCCCGAGGGGCAAGAGGAAAGCTGAATGACCAGGGAGGTGGCTGTTGAAGGAGAGATGGTGGTGGCTTAGACCAAGGCTGTCTTACCGTAGACACTGAGTAATGACCAGTTCACAGTATACTGGGGAGATGTAGCCAAAAGGACTTGTTAACGGATCATATAGGAGGCAGTAAGGGAAGACAGAACCAAGGGTGGATAAGGACGGTCGAACATTCGCTGAGACGGAAGACTGGGAGAGGAGAGTGCAGACAAGCTGGAAGTTGGAAGCAAGAGTTTCGTATAAGGTGCAATAGGTTTGAGATGCATCAAGCACCCAAATAGGATTGTCTGTCTGTGTCTCATGTTTGAAGCCCTGGGTAAGATCCCCAAGGAAAAGACGAGGTAGAGAAGATAGGGGATGAGGTCTGGAACCCTCGAGGTCTAGAGAGGAGGGGAGGAGGGCCAGCTAAAGAGACTTAGGCACAGGCAGTGAGGGAGGAAGAAACCAGGCATGGAAGCTAGACAGGAGACCCAGTCAAGAAGGAAGGCCGCTCTCGTCATGCTACAAGCTTCTAAAAACCCAGGTAGGATAAAGGCCATTGGCTGTAGCAGAAACTAAGCTATGGATGCGCTTGGGAGAAACAAAGCATGTTTTCCTTGAAGCGGTGGGGACTCAAGTTGGAATGAAGAGAGAACAGGCCAGAGGAGTTGGAATGCTGTCAGCTCCTTCAAGGTGTTTTTGGGTTTTTTTGTTTTTTATTTTTGGGAGAGAAAGCATGAGTGGGGGAGGGACAGAGAGCATGAGAAGGACAGAGGATCCTGAAGTGGGCTCTATGCTGACAACAGTGAGCCTGATGCGGGGCTCGAACTCACAAAACCTGAGATCATGACCTGAGCCCAAGTCAGACACTTAACCGACTGAGCCGCCCAGGTGCCCCTCAAGGTGTTTTGCTGTAACATGGAACAAAGACTGGCGTGGTTGCAGAGGAGAATACAGACATGGGGGTTAAAGAAAATCGGTTTTATTTTGGTGGAATGGCCAGTGGGAAAGAGTCCGTAAACAGGGAGAAACTAACGACGTTGGAGGAAGCAGCAAGGTATCTTTATTACTATTGTTTTAATAAAGCACTCATTAGATATAAGTGAACATCTTTTTAGATTCACTTCAGTGGTTTTTTGTTTTCTCTAATTACATACTGTAGCCCAAGAATAATGTTTCTTTCCTGCTACTCTTTGGTACCTGGGCAGAGTTTATTAGCTCCTTTTTGGTTTACAAAATGGCTCTGTGAATTCACCTGGGAGCCTTAACATGATTGATAACACTGTTTCTATGGAAAAGAATGCTCTGAGTTCTAGAAGGTCTTTGAAATTTGGCCTGTTTAGAAGTCAGGTTCAGAAATGACAGGGGAAGATTGGCTCTTTGAAAAGAGCCAAAGGTCATCAGTTCTGATAGAGTTGGTTGACCTACCTTGCTTCCCCTCCCCACCCCCCCACCTCCCCACCTCCCCACCCCCGGTTAGATCTCGTAGCCACATTGATGGTTATCTTTCATAGCATGAAAACGCCCTGCCTAAATTTGAACCTCTAGCTACAAATTCAGTATTTCATGTTAAAGATGTGATTCTTTTTTTTTAATGTTTATTTATTTTGGGGGGCAGTGAGAGGCAGAGGTGGGGGGGACAGAGGAACCGCAGTGGGCTCTGTGCTGACAGCTGACAGCCTGATGCAGGGCTCAAACTCACGAACCATGACACTATGACCTGAGCCGAAGTCAGGTGCTTAACTGACTGAGCCACCCAGGTGCCCCTAAGGATGTGATTGTTTTAACCACAGAAAAAGGACTGAGACCCCCCCTTCACGCACATTGTCTTGTGCAATAAATTTGCCCTTGTAAAATTTTTGAATAATTAAAATATATTTAGTGTTGTAGGAGATTTAAACAAACTTTTATTCAAGGAGAAATTCCATTGATTCACCTTCCCGTGCACCCTCTGTGAGAGGAAAAGCCAAGATACAGCAATTTGCCAGGCTCTCCTTAAGTATCTTCCCTCCTCCCTTCTCCCTTGCCCCTTGGACCTGACCTACTCCTGGGTTTCCCTTGCTTCACTGTTCTCTCTGCTCTAGCCACAGTGGTTCTTGGAATGAATGTGTAAGTTGTATCCTGCCGCAGGACCTTTGCACTGACCATTTCCTCTCTTGGAAGCCTCTTTACCCCCAGATATTCACATAACCAAATTCTACAATTCATTCAGGTCTATAGTAACAATCATCCCCTCAGCAGGCCTTCCCTAACCACCTTATGAAAAAATTTCAGACACCACGCTCCCCAAAAAATCACAACCTCTTCCCTGTGTTACTTTTCTTCCTTAACATTTATCACTGATATACTATATAATTTACATTTTATGTCATTTATTTTATAGTTCCACCTTTAAAAGGTAGGTTCCATTAGTATAGGGAATTTTCGGTCTATTTTGTGTCCTCAGCAGTTAGAACAATGCGATTTGGCATATACCAAGTGCTCAATAAATAGCAGTTAGTTGAATGAATGACTAAATGCATGGATAGACAGCCCTTAATTTCCGTTGGCAGTTAATCTGGATTTTTACACATTTGCCTAAAACAAGGAACAGTATAGCAAACAGTGGAAATTTTTTGCATGTGTATGTGAGTGTGTATACATATGTCTGTATGTGTCCATGCATATATAGTCACTGCCTCATTCTACCCAAATTAACACAGAAGTCAACCAGATTATCAAGTCTTGTTATAAAGATGAATTCAGTTCCCAGGACGGTGTAGAAAGTACACAGAATGGTTTACAGCCTCTTTGTCAGCCAGAGCTTGGATCCATCCTGACTTTTTGTCTCAAATCTGAGCCACACGTCTCCCCAAATCCACCCCTCTCCCACCCCTTGGCCTCTGTCTTCCCCCCACACCAGCCCCCCCCCCCCTACAGATGATGGCAGCATTTTTTTTTCTAGTGGGGGAGGGCCAGAGGGATGAGATGCGAATGATTAACCTAGGTTGGGACTCCTTCAAGATTACAATCTCTGCTCCTGGACACGTTTGCCTTTTGCATTCACCTGGGAAGCCCTACTAGACCCTGTTTCCCTTTTGAGCTGACCTTTTATTCCCTCCCTCTTGGTTGGGGGAGGAATGGCTCTTCATTCGCCTTTGAAAGGCTTCTGTTTGCTGAGCAAAGGCTGACCACACAAGACCCTGTACTTCTCCCTGACCCCACCCCACCCCCCAACACACACACACACACACACACACACACCCACACCCCTACTCCCCCATCCTTCTAGAGAGGTGGCCCAACCAAGGGGGGGGGGGTAGGGAGGGGGCGGCGGGTAGCTTTTCTCAGAGAAAGTCTTTGAAAGCTGCCAGGAGCCAACTGTTAGGATTTTTTGGAGAGGGAGTTGGAGTTTTGGAGAGCATCTTAATCCTTCTTCGTTTTAAAATAAAAGCTTGTGGCTATAACATAATTTTGCTTTTGAATTTTCAATAGTAAAACAGTTGTTCATTGTTCACAGCATCTGTTTACATAGTTCCTTCTGAATTCCTTGATTACAGGTTTTAATAGGGATTAGCCGGTGCAACCCCTTCCCATCCCAGAACTGGGACTCTCTCCCATCCCACCTCCCCTCCCAGCCTTTGTACCGTAATGTTTAAAGTAGCCATGCATAGACTGAGCCTCCTTTAAAAAAAAAATAGCATCAGGAATTAATGCCTATTTTTGTTGGCACCGCATCAAAACTGACATCACCGGAAATTATGTACGTCATTGTTCACTATACAAATAGGTGTCTTCCCCTTTAGGTTCAGAAGTTACTTGTGTAGGCTAATCATTTCAATCAAATACTTTGTTTTCAGTGGTCTATGGAATGAGCTAAGAAATGTTATCACGAGTGGTTTTTCTGTGTTGTTGTTAATAGTAGCACTTTTGGCTGAAAGGACTTTTCCCAACAGTTTGGCATAGTCCAGGGGGACTAAAAATATTTTTTCACGTTTAGGTTTTATTCAACTTGACCCACTGTTGCAGATTCCCCCGGGACCATAGCGAGGGCCCTCCCACTAGGTTCTTTACGGTAATGGTTTCAGAGTTTGGTGTTAGCTTTTGCCTGGCTGAAACTTTTCACAGCTGACTTGATGCTAGCACTCAGGCCTGACCTCTCGCTCCTTCAGCACTTAAGGGGTTAATTTTGTTGGTGGATCAGATTTCTTTTCTGGGCTGGGGCATAGTGATCCCTGTCTGACTGGTCCTTCAGTAGGAGAGTTGCTGGGTGCCCGGGATTCCCTGGCCCAACGTGGGCCAGCTCGGCTGGCTGGCTGGCTGAGTTGCCATCGTGAGACTCATTCGGCTTCTTTGTCCGCTTTCTCTAAGGACCACAATGTAGTGAAATGCTCTGGCCCGGGAACCTTACCAGGTAGGATGATTTCCTCAAATTTCTGGGGCCTGGGGCGGGGTGTGCCGCGTGTCCTGCCTTGTCGTTCCTTGGGTGATATTGGAAAGCCCTGCAGAGCAGCCAGTGGTACAGCTGCCAAAATCCCCGTGGGCTCTGCGATGGGGGGAAGCGGCTGGTCCGGAATTCAGCATCCTTTTCCCTGCCACCCCCAAGTCCTTTCGTGCCAGCCTTGATAATCCTGGAGGAAGCCGGAGCCTTCCCCAAATGTCCTTGGTCCACCTGGACATTTGGGGAATGTCAGGCTTTTACAGACCAACTTAGCAAAGGAGGCTCTTAAAACTGAAAAACTGGGTGTTGACCTCCCAACTGTCTTAGATCCTTATTCCAGGGTTTTTTTTTGTTTTTGTTTTTGGTTTTTTTTTTTGAGGGGGGGACCTTCCAGTTTGGGGGGAGGAGAGAGCTCGAGAGAGGCCATGTGGGCCCCAGCAAGGGTTGCTAGTGGTTTGGAGGGCCCTGATGAAAATGACTTGCAGTTGGAGGTTTTGTTTGGAATCTAAGAAGCCGGGTGAGTTTGCGGTTATGTTTACTAATACTGCAAATTACTGGGTGGCTTCTTTTTTTTTTTTTTTTTTCGGGAAATTGGGCTCCAAGAGAGATAGCATGGGAGATTTAAATATGAGTACTTTTCTTATTCGCTGGGGCTGCTATAACGCTGCCCGAAGAGAAGCGTTTCTATTTTAAGCCAGACAAGGGGGAAGAGAAAAAAAGATGTTCATTATCACCTACTGCTCTCCAAGCATCTAACAGACACAGTCTCATGTAATTTTCTTGGCAGAGCCAGCAATATTATCCTCAATTTCGAGGTGCGGCAATGGGAACCAAGAGAGGTTAAGGAATTGCTCAAGGTCACACAGCTAGTAAGAGGCCAAGCTGGCATGGGAACCTGGGTCTAGACACCACTCTGCCTTCCTTGTTGGGCTTGGCAGATGGCTCGGGATGGTTTTAGCTACAGGTTTAAATGTGGATTCAGCTGGACGAAGGGCACTTTTTGTTGCAGAGGACTCACCAAAGCGTACATGAGACGGGCAAGCGTGGCCTGCCTGGGCTTCTCAGATTCTGCTTATTTCAGAGAGGGCGGGGGTGGGATATTAAAAAGCAACTCTGCTTTGCAGCAGGACCTGCCTGGGAGCTCTCTCATCCCTTTGAGGCTTCTGGGCCGGTGACTGGGTTTCTGCTTGTACCAGGTTCAGCGGGGCAGGAGCCCAAGTGGAAGTCAAATCTGGGACAGCCAGTGGCCTTGGAGCTGGCCTTGGGCTCCTGGGACTGTGCCCTGGAACTCTGGGGCTGCCTCCTGGGAAGCTGGATTTATTGAGTCCTGGAAGGAGAGGTTGTACGCCCGGCATGTTAATGCTGACCCAAGCTTGGCACTAGCTGCTCACATGTGTGCTAGGCTTGGCTAATTAGCTAGAGCTGAAGTGTTTGGGGGCCGCAGAGCTGATTTTGAGCGGTTGTTTCTGGACCTGAGTTCTCTTTCCTTCCCTGTTGCCCCAGAAGGGATAACTTGTAAGGTCAGGCCCCCGACAAGACAACACTGCAAAACAAGGCCGGGCGGATTGGTTTGGGGGGACACTCCCCTCTCTCAGCTTCCCTGAGGCAGTCGTGGTTCTGTTTTGTGCGTTCAGGTTGGGCATTGGAGGTCCCAGACCTCTAAAGAGGTATTGGGAATTGAAAGTGAGTGGAGTGCGTGGGTGTGGCAGGGTAGGTGATAGAAATGTTGGGACTCCGCATCCCCCTTCACCTACTCTAGACCTAAGGCAGCCAGCCAAGGCTCTGTGTGGGATTTGCCCCTCCCCCCTTTCATTTACCTCCTTGGAGATGTTTTAAGAATAACTTGATTGCATGAAAAAGTGTCCTGGGCTTTTTGGATAACATGTGGGAGTTGTAAGTTCTTATATGACTGGGATCTAGTTAAAAGAATCCTTCCTTCTGCTCTTAAGTTGAATGAATGTGGTTAAGAGCTTGGGTTTAGCATCGGCAGATCTAGGTTCCAGTCCAGCTCCGTTTATTAGGTCTGGCGTCTTGGGCAGATGGCCTGGGCTCTGGAAGCCTCAGTTTCCACATTTATGTAAAGGAAACGTTAATAGTCTGTGTCTCATAGGGTAACAGAAAGGAGTGTGTGGAATAATGTGTGTAAAGTACCTACCAGCGGGCCTAGATCCCACCTTTAAAGTTTGTCACCTCGTTGTAGGCGTTTGCTATTATTTGCCTCAGCTGTGTATAATGTGCTGAATCCCGTTGATGTTTAGGGTACACGTATCTTCTGGTAAACAGAACACCAGGATGAGTTTGTTGAGATCTTTGGCAAAAGCTGACCGGCAGTGGACCAAGTGTCAGCAGCCCTCTCTGGAGGAGCCTTGGACGAGAGACGGCTTTGTGTAGCTGAGGTCAGCAGACACGCTGGTGCCTATTGTAACAATGAGGCCAGAAGGCATCCCTCTGGGGTTTCTAGCCCCACCAAGGCCCTGGAGCCAAAGGGAGGAATTTCACGCTTACTCAGGGGACCACCTACTTGTTAAAGGAATGAGTTACCAAAATGGGACAAAGGTGCTGTGGGGTGAAACTCAACCCCTGGCATTCTGAATGCTGCTAAATCCCCTTGGAGCCCTCTTTATGGGGCTCTTGTTTCTCTCCACCCCGAGTGATTGGCCTTGCACCTGGCACCGTCTGTAGAGGCTGCTTCTCCCCTGGGACACTGAAGCCACAAGAAGCAAGTTCTTGCCCTGGTACTTTATCATCTCTTTTGTAGCGTGGTCCTGCATTTCCTTCCTGCGGTCTTTTCAGGCTCCCCGGATTCTGTACCGCAGCTGACGTGAGCTGGTTATCTCCTGAGTGCCTGCAGGTCTGATCTGGTCCCCACAAGAGGCTCATGGGGCCTGGTGTTAGCACCGTATCACACAAAGGGAAGCCTGGGTCTCCTGCGCAGGGGTAGGGGGCTAGCGGGGAGTGGGAGGAGGTGCCTCTGACAAAGTAAATGGTGGAGCCAGGCTTCAAATAAATCTATTTTACTTTTCTCTCTGGAGCTGTGTGCTGCCTCCATCTGGAGCCTCCAGGGCTTAGTGGTCCCCTGGCCCACTGCTAGAGGAGACTAAATTCACTGGGGTTCGTGTCTGCCCCTACTTTCATTCGAGCTCAAGTTCTAGCACATTTTGCAAACCATGTAGGCTGATCTCAGAAGGTGAACTCTAGAGACAGGAGGCTTGCTTATGGCTTTTTTTCGAGTAACTGTCTCTTTTTTTGGTGTGGAAAATTTTGAAGTCCTTGTTGTTTACATGATAGGCATGGAATAAAGGATGCCAAATGATTAAATAAACGGGGGTGGTTGAACACTCTTGGATCTGTGTTTGAATCCCAGCTTCAGCATTTCTTAGCTGTATGACCTTTGGGCCTTTCTTTCCAAGCCTCAGTTGTCTCATCTCTAAAATGGGTATAGTGTGAGTACCCAGAGAAAATGTAAGTGAACAGGACCTGGCACGGAAGCAAGCCCCCAGTAAGAGTTGTTGTTTGTACCGTGGAGTTGTGGGGATGAAAGGAAATAATGCATGTAATTAGCATGAGGTCTGGCACAACTTTGAACTTCATTTAAAGTTGGCTATTACACTATTATCATTCCCAGATAGACAATGAAACGTGGGATTCTGAGGAAGTGCTCTTGCTTTCTGTGCAGGTAGGTTTTCTAAATAGACTGCCAGCAGTGGGTGGAGGAGGTGATGCCCTGGAGAATACCTCCTGGGAAGGAAATAGTTAACATACCTGTCTGGTGGGAAGTGAAGGTAGCCAAACCCTTTCCCTTCCCCAGGGGTTACTACTCAGCCTACAGTTGGGCTTGCTCACTCATCCACACCAAAAGATCTCATTCCTCCCGAGCCCCGGGCCCTGGGGTTTCACAGGAACAATTGCCTTGAACAATAGCCAGAAAACAAGTTCCACCAGTCTGGGCTTTTGCAACTGAATACAGCTGTCTGGCGGGGGGCACAGGGCCGTGAAAATGAGCTCTGCTGTGATTCTAGGGCAGAACTGGAAAAGTAAGCAGGTAAGGCCTGGGCCCAGCCCTTGGTGTCTCTGAATCGAGCACTCAGCCACCAGGAGAGAGGCAGAAAGTGGGGCAGGGGCTGCCCCCGACTGCTCCTGAGGACGCGCTAAGGGCCTTCTGGAAGTGGACCCAGTCTTTGGGGTTTGGGGGGTTGGGTGTGAGGAGCTGCTGCTTTGTGAAGACTGCTTTCAAGAACCATAGTTAGAGTCCTTCCTCTCTGCATGGTGATTTATCAGTGAACAGACAACAAATATGTATCTGCAATCTGATTGATTTTTTTTTTTTTTTTTTTTTTTTTTTTTTTACAACATGGGTTAGCATGTCTTTCCCTTGAGTAAACAACATTATCTCACAGGGAGTCCATTTGAAGAGTGTAATGACCCTCTGGACCCTTCAATAACTCCTCAGAGTTGGAGTCTTTAGCTGAAACCCAGGATTCCTCACACATGGGTGTGTAAATCCTAGTGGAAAAATCTGTTTAATCATTCCTCTTTGCTTTTTTGCTTTATGGGAGATGAAGTTACAAATATAAAATCACATTCAGGACCATTACCAATTCCTGCTGCATTTGGAAACTCCCCGGAAGAGCTTGACATTAAAAATGTGTCCAGATTAAAGGTGGTTCTTCAGGGAAGGGGGGAGGGGGTACACTGGTGAAGGCAGGTTTCTCTCCTCGGTTGTGTGGAATGCTCACTCCCCACAACAGGGAGGAAAACAGGGAATGTGAGGAGCTAAAATAATTTATGATGCTTTCACCTGCGTTCTTCATAGCAGATAGCTTGTTTGGCTGTTAAAATTGTGCTTTAAGCCTTCTGAGTGGCATTTGAATTCCTGACACAGTGATGTCAGCATCTCTTATAAGACTGAAATAGGATCCTCCTGGCTTTATGGGTCTTTCCATTTTTGAGTGGATTTTCTGATCACTTTTGGCGAATCATTTCCCATCTGTATTTCAAGAGATAGTAGACAAACAGTTGAGGCCATGGTTCTGGTCAAAATGCTGTGTCTTGTCCAAAATGGGGTCCCTTTTTGATACACTTGGTTGCTATCAGCTGGTGGAGGTTCTTTTGTGATTAGGCTGGTTAGCAGACAGATTTCCAAGCTGATCTGTATGTGCTTGATTTCAGACGAGCTGGAAGGGTGCATGGAGTCTGGTTTGAATCCCATTCTTCTGATGAGCTCTGGGCCCTAAGCCTCTGTTTCATCCAGTGGAAAATGGGAATGGAATAATATATATAATGTGCCTAGTGGGGTACCTGGCATTTGGTAAACATCTTCAATGGTGCCTATAAATATTAGTTAAGATTGCATTCTGTTCCTTTGTGGATAAATAGTGTGGTCTAACGCAGACTCTATGTTATGACTTGGGTTGTTGCCTCTCTAGGAAAGTTTGCAAACTCAAATCGCAGGGTGAGTGAAGAGGCTTAGCTAGGGGTTGTGTCAAATGGGAAAGTGCGTCTCTTTCTAAAAAGGGCAGTTACTACTCAGGGCTAGCTAATTGTCTCCTATGTACAAGATATTGGCACCTATTCCAAGTATTTAAAAGATTGTGTGGGCTTAGGGGCGCCTGGGTGGCTCAGTCAGTTAAGCATCATACTCTTGACTTCAGGTCACGGTCTCACGGTTCATGAGTTCCAGCCCCGCGTGCTGACAGTGTAACTCCTGCTTGGGGTTCTCTCTCTCCCTCTGTCTCTGCCCCTCCCTTGCTTGCTATCTCCCTCTCAAAACTCAGGTGATAACAGAGGAAAGCAAACCATAAGAGACTCTTAAATACAGTAAACAAACTGAGGGTTGCTGGAGGAGAGGTGGGTGGGGGTGTGGGGTAAATGGGTGATGGGCATTAAGGAGAGCACATTTCAGGATGAGCACTGGGCATCATATATAAGAGGTGAATCACTGCGTCCTACTCCTGAAGCCAAGATTACCTTGTATGTTAACTAACTTGAATGTAAATAAGTAAATAAAAATAAACTAAAAAAAGAAAAAAGATTGTGTGGGCTTAAAAAAAATAAGCTGAGGGGTGAAATTAGCGATGAAGTAATAAACCCAAAGACTAGAAGGTGCAGTTACCTGTTGGGCAGTTTCTACCGAAGGAGAGGAGATGCTCTGAGATCCGTGGGGACCTTCCATGTGCCCATTTGTCTCTGTACCAACTTTTCTCTGAGTTTAAACTCCTAGGATGTCAGTTAGAAAGCAGCCTTTGAGGGGCGCCCATGTGGCTCCGTCGGTCGAGCGGCCAACTTTGGCTCAGGTCATGATCTCTCGGTTCATGAGTTCAAGCCCCGTGTCGGGCTCTGTGCTGACAGCTCAGAGCCTGGAGCCTGCTTCACATTCTGTGTCCCGCCCCCCCTCTCTCCACCCACCCTTACCTGTGCTCTGTCTCTGTCTTTCAAAAGTGAATAAACATTAAAAAAATTTAAAAAAAAGAAAAGAAAGCAGCCTTTGGGATGGCTGCATTCAGCTCCCTCCTGATTTGGGAGTCTGGGGCGTAGAGAGAAAATGAGTAACAAGGAGTAGTTCTAGGGATGGCTGAGGACAGGGCCTGGCTCTCCCGGCCCCTTTGCCACTTCCATGCCTTGAAGGAGACTGCCGTATAGCAGCGAGTGTCGGTTGACCTGGGATCGGGCACGCTGCAGGCTATTCCTGTTACCGTGTGCTGGTACCCGGCTGGTGGCTTGAGACATCAAAGGCTGTAGAAATGTCTGGAACCAGTGCAGTTTCTACTTGGTACGCTTTGCTCACCTTCCCGGTTTACATTTTCATTTGTGTCTGGGCTATGTATTCTTGTCTGTCACATCCACTGGCCTTGCTGTCGGGGGTAAGGACAACTTCGAGTCATCACTATGTCTCCACTGCCTTGTACGGTGTCTGGCACAGAGAGGGTGCTGACTGGACTGGGTAAGAAGAACAGATGAATTCAAAGCCCTTGTATCAGGATCCAAAAGTGTAGAGTTTAGGAGTCTTAAAGAACAATAGTGAATGTTTGATGGAGTTCCTTCCACCCACCCATTGGCTCCAAATGGTGGAAGGTTGTTTTCAAATCGGATCACTGATCACTCCCAGGCGCCATTGTATGACTGCGCCAATGGGGGACACTTCACTGAGTAGTGAAAAAGGTACATGCCTGTGATCTGGCTGGGAAACGATGTGTTGGCATTAATGGTTCTTGAGGAATCAGTGGAAGCATCTTCCTGCCATTTGTCTGTGTCTCTGCCAAAGAATTTATAGGGCATAAACATGATATGCTGTCTTGAAATTTTTTAAAAAAGACAGGGAAACCAGCCAAGCTCTGCGTCCCACATTCCTCTGAATTTCCTATAATACAGGCTGTGAGGCAGGAGGAGGCCCTGGGATTCAGCTCTCTTCCCAAGGATGTCAAACACAGTGTCGTTTCCACCAAGATTTGGGGAGCGGTTTTGGAATGGCTTTGGAAGTCTTGCAACGTAGAGCAAAGATGAACTGGAGCGGGGAAAAAAATTGGCGAGGAGGGGTGCTCTCTCGGGTTCATTTGTTCTTCTGGTCGTTCATATAGAAATCATTCGTTCATGCACAGAACGAAATCTGCCTTAAAAGTTTGCTAATGTTTAAGGAGCGCTTTTGTGCCCAAAAAGAACGTCTTAGAATTTATTAGGTTTTACTATTCAGTTTATTAAAGATTTAAGTTTTTATTTATTTATTTATTTATTTTTTTGAGAAAGAATAGAGCACGAGCAGGGTAGGGGCAGAGAGAGTGGGAGACAGAGGATCTGAAGCAGGCTTTGTGCTGACAGTGGAGAGTCTGACGCGGTGCTCGAACTCATGAACAGTGAGATCATGACCTGAGCCCAAGTTGGATGCCTAATCAACTGAGCCACCCAGGCGCCCCAAAAGCTTTAATTTTTAAACCTAGGTTTTCTTATAGATCTCATCTATAAAACAAGTATTTTTGTATAAATTAAGATGATTTCCATTTGTTATTTGATTAGTACTTTATAAATTTAGAGTGAACAAATTGAATTTTAATGATTAGTACTGTTTGGAAACTTGGATAATTAAGCTTCCTTAAACATTTTAGATGGCATTCATAAGTTTAACACGCATGGTTTCCTCGAGCTCTTCAAATGTCTGACAGTGGGGACTTACCGGCCTAACAAACAAAATCTTTCTAAGCACATAACTCTTGCAAGTCAAATAAACTAAAGTTATACGTGTCATAAATTAAGTTTTCTCAAGTACTGTAACTCTTTTTACAGCCTGACTCCCAGTCCTTAAACCTTTCATCTTAAAAATCTCAAGTCAGAAATCAGTACTCATTCAAAATTGAAATCGCAAGACCCTTTTTCTTTAGATTGTTTAATATGCCCCCCTGTTCTTTTAAGTGTTATACATATACAGAGATTATCCCAGTGATGACAAAGATTTCATCCTATATGTAAGCATTAATATTATGATTTACTTCATATCTGCCTTCATCTTTTGAAACCTTCATCATCTCCGGCAGGCTCCGGGGCCATTGTATGGTGTTTCACAGTCAGATTCAAGAGCAGAATGCACGGATGGCCACATCATATTCCAGAGTGATTGTTCCAGAGCCGTTGCTGAATACACTGTAGTTCTTTCTGCTGTGTCACCCGGGTCCCTTGAGCCTCGTAGCTGAAATTTCGTCTCGCCACATAGCAAACACAGATCCTCTGTGTTTCTTTCACATTTCTGTTGTAATCAGTTTCTGTAGTCCCTTTCACCATCTCTCCCCCGACCTGGGTCAGTGGACTTTCGAACCCCTGGTGCAGGTCGTACACAGTTTCCTCTGCCACTCGCTTGGACGCGACTCCTCTTGTTAACCACGTGAATGAATTCCAAACGCTTTTCTGTGCCTTTCCTGTCAGACTCTCAGCCACATGCCTGGAGTCCTTTTGCAAACACATCGCAGTTCCCCATTCGGTAGCGCGAGGATACCAACTGACACAAACCTGAGCAAACTCGTTTTGAGCAAAAGAACAGATTTATCCTGCTGCCTTCTTGGGCAGGTGACGATGGAGTGGCCACTGGCAGTTCAGGCTCTGCCTTCATCTCCTCCCGAGTTGTGCTTTGTTCTTCTCAGCATCTCCTGTGTGGTCACGCAAGTTGGGGGACTGTGTTTTAGGCCAAGTGAAAGAGATCATCCCAGCACTTCACAGCTGTTAAGACGTGTACAGAGAACGTGAATGTCTAAGAGGGGCCCAGAAGAGCCAGCATGTAGCCCACATTCCCTTGTGAGGGTGGCATTGTTATCGCAGGGCGTCTCCTGGAAGTATTTGGAGTCCGTCTTGGAACTCACCGACTCTGATCTTGGTGGCTCATGGCCACTTACACCCTGAATTTGGGGGAAAGGGCAAGTTCCAAGTAGCCGATTTTACATCTAGCTAGCGTTGCCAGTATCCCGAAGGATCCAGAAGTGAAGGAGGCGTGACTGGTTCTCCAGGCGCAGGGACAGCTGGTTTCTGGCAGAAAGAATGCTCTTGCTCAGCCGGGGCTTCCCTCGGTGTCCCTGCCCCTTCATCCGCGTCACTGGTTTCCCCACTCCCACCTACCCCGGCTTCTCCCCATCTGGGCCGGCTCAGCCAGGGTAACCCCGTGATGCTCCGGGCACCAGCGTGAGAACAATCTCGTGTACAGTCAGCGCCACACTCGCCTCCAGAGTAACAGCTTGGCGTTGAAAGGCCATACGTGAGGAGCGGGTTCAAATTCAGAGCAGAATCTCTGGGGCTTGGATTTATGGGCGTCTGTTCCTAACTTCCCTCCTTCCTCCTTGCCAGCCACCCTCCCCTCCTCAATCCTCCTTCTTCCCTGGATTATAGGAAATCTTAGATATATTACATTGGTAACTCCAGAGAACAGATGCAATTAAAGACTCATGTGATTTTTCACCACCCCCCCCCCCCCCAACACACACACACACTCGTGAGAGTAGATTTGGGTCCTTTTCCATCTGTTAGGTCACGCTTTCTGCCACAGAGCTTCACATAGGTAGCCAGCCTAGTGGTATCATCCACGTGTCACCCATAAGGAAACTGAGGCACAGGAGTTGTGACTTGTCTAAGAATGAGCTGGGGGAGGGGGCTGAACTCAGAGTCCCTAGCTGGTGGCAACTTTTCGTCAGAGCTTGTCCTGTCTCGCTGAACATGAGTTCAGTCCAGAGGGGTTAATAAGCGTGTACCGTGTGCCCGGAGGTGGAGGGGACAGACTCACCCTGCAGGCGGAGGCGGGGAGTGAGGAGGCCTTTGCGGTGAGGCCCTCCAAGCCCGGGCTTCCTCCTGAGAAAGTGAGCCGCGCCACACTCCGACGTGCACTGAAAGTTGACGTAATGCAAAGCCATTTGGCGTCCCAGTGAAGAGGTAGCTCTGGAGTCACAAACGTCTGGATCCAGGTTCTGTTCCTCCTTTTACTGGCTGGCTGGTCGGTCTAGGGCAGCGTGGCCTTTCTTACCTTTCTAAGCCTCGGTCTCTCCACCTGTGTGATAGAAAAACAGTAATACTTCCCTTGTTCCACTAGATCAAGTAGATGGGGTTTCATTTCTGTCAGAAGCTTACTTGGCGGAGCACTCGACTTCTCACTCCCATGAGTTTAAATCCACAAGTGTTTACCGAGCGCCTGCTGTGTGCCTGCCACCCTGCAAGCAAACAGAGGAGAAGGTGCAGCAGGCTTGGTTGGGAGGGAGGTGGGCCTTGTAGATGCAAGGACTAGGGGAGGCCTTTCTGAGGAGGTAACACGCGAGATGAGAAGGAGGCAGGAACCAGTGTCCAGAAAGAGGGAAAACAGTGTAGGGTCTTGAACACAAGAACCCTGTTGGCCTAGAAGGAACAGGAACCCACGCGGCCAGAGCCAGCGGGCGATGGAGAGGTGGGCACGAGGCCAGACTGGAGAGGGAGGCCGGATCAGAGGGTCTTGAGCAGCAGAGTAAGGAGTTGGGACTTTCAGTGCCTGAGAAGCCCCTGCTCTCAAGTATTAGGCAGTGGAGCCATAGGATATGTTCCTGTTTCGGAAGGATCGTCCTGCCTGCTGTGAGGGAAACAGATTGTTAGGGAGAAGCGGGCCTGGCGGCCTCTTTGCAGTAACCCAGGGGGTGCTGAGAGCCGCCGGAAGGGCACAGCGGCAGGAGAGGCGGAGGGCTGTGCGCACGGGGATACATTTTGCGGGGAGACGTGGCAGGACCGGGTGATGGGTTGAAAGTCTTGCTGGTGGTGGGAGACGGTGATGAAGAGGAGGAAGAACAGTTGCTTGGAGACTTGATTTGAGCGGTAGGCGTGGTCTCAGTGGATTTGTGGGTTGGGAAGTGAACTCTTTCAGATATGTCCTGGGATGCTTTTAGAGGTACAGCTGCTAATGGAGTTGACAGGCTTCTGCCGACTGCCATGGCTTTCCTTCCCTTGGCATTTCACTTCAGGAGTGGAGTCCAGAGAATTCGGACTGCAGCCTGTCTTCCCACTGTCACCCCAGGGAGCATGCTGCTCTGGACTCTCCCTGTCCCGCTTCCAGCAATAGTCCCCACACCCGTCACTCTTCCTCCGCTGCCGGGTCTGGGAAGTAACTTCTACAGAGTTCCCAAGATAAAGTTGAGGGGGGTGGCAGGTGGGTGGGTCAGCCACCTCTGCTCCGGAGAGCGTTCTCCATTGGCGGGAAGGTTTGTTTCAGCCATTTCACCCATCTGCCCATCCAGAAGAGCAAGGATAAAAAAAGGTGGTGCCCTTGAGATGAGTCACATTAGGGGCACAAGAACTTTGCCTGGGGTCTTAGGACACAGGGACCCTTCGGGGACGGTATGCACTTGGCCACATTGTTGGCTTGAGCTGACGCAACGTGAGGCTTTTGTGCTCAGGATGTGTTTGTCTCGGCAGCTGGGATGACAGCAGCTCGGTCAGCAGCGGCATCAGCGACACCATAGACAACCTCAGCACCGATGACATCAACACCAGCTCCTCCATCAGTTCCTATGCCAACACACCTGCCTCCTCTCGCAAAAACCTCGATGTGCAGGTAAGGAACAGGCTCCCCCAAAGGCCCCTGCCAGCAGGGAGCCTCGCGCTTGGGGACCAAGGGGGCCATGTGGGGTGAGCAGAATCCCCTGGTCCGTGAGATGAGGCCCGATCCGCTCAGTGCCCGTGCACTCATTTCTCCACCTGCAAGAGAAAGGGGGTCAGGTAATGGGGCACCAGAAACAGGAGTGGAGACGCCTCACCATTGTCTCTGAAGGCCTTGATAAAACCATATTTCCTTCCTGAACCTTAGTTTCAGAATCCTCTTGTTGTTGTTGTTGTTGTTGTTGTTGTTGTTGTTTTATTTTTTAATGTTTATTTATTTTTGAGACACAGAGAGAGAGCATGAAGGGGGGAGGGTCAGAGAGAGACGGAGACACAGAATCGGAAACAGGCTCCAGGCTCTGAGCTGTCAGCACAGAGCCCGATGCGGGGCTCGAACTCACAGACTGCGAGATCATGACCTGAGCCAAAGTCGGTCGCCCAACTGACTGAGCCACCCAGGCGCCCCATGTTGTTGTTGTTTTAAAGAGGATGCTGGACTCAGTTGGTCATTCTGAACCTGGAGTGTGTCCCCTCCTCGGCCCCGGGAGCCACTGCTGTCCAGGGCACATGCTGGTCTCTGTAGAGTAATGAGGTGGGAGCAGACACTGACAGTCCTGGGCTGGAAGACCAGCCTGTCCTGCCCAGAGGTTGGCAACCGTCAATCTGTAGGTCACACCCTCCTGCTGGTGGGTTTTCTTTGCTTTATGGTATCATTCTCTTTTTAAAATTGCATCATTTCACCCGAAAAATGAGATTCTGGCTTCTCCTCAAAAATCGGAAGCTCTTGCTCTCTTAAACCTGTGTTCTCCGCATGGCAACAGTCAACAGGTGTCCAAGTGTCCCCACCCTTCAGACACATGTCCCTGTGTGCCACAGTTGCCACTGGCCAGCTGCGCCCTTCCGTGTACCTGCCAGACGCCCAGGTGTTTAGTTTTCAACCCCTCCTGGAAACTCTGAGATTGTATTCCCCGGATACTGTACCACCTTATATTTGCTTCCAAAGTAGCTTCATGTGGGCACGTTCACTTCCTTCACAGCGCTCCTTGGTGGTCAGGGGGACTGGTTCTAGCAAGCCTGTTTTACTAGTGGAAAACTGAGGGGTCCTCCTCATGACAAGCCTCCCAGTTGGGACTGACCAGCGCAAGGACTGGTCGACTGTGGTGGCACTGGGACTGGGAACTTTCATGGTGGGTCCCTCCCACCAGTGGGGGCCACTACCTCCAGTGAAACCACGTGAAGGTCTGATTGGGCCAGTCTCCCAGAAGGTTCTCGGGGAGGGCAAAAATGACCCTGCCCCCCTGCCTTCACTCCCTTCCACACTCGTCTCCTTTCTCAGCTCTTTCTCTGCAAGATAGGACCTGCTTTGGAAATTTCTGTGCTTTCAAAGGTATCTTTTCTTTTTTTTTTTTTTTTTTTTTTTTTTTTTGAGGACAGGGCTAAATAAAGAACATGTCAGAGTGTGGGAGTACTTCTGTCCCACAGAAATGTGGACACTGACTGCCTGAGGAAATATATTAGGTGTTAGCTCTGGGATTGCCTGTGACTTTTTGAATTTGCACTTTTGCCAGAATTTCTAATTATTGTTGAGTGAGAGGTGAATTGTGGTGGTTATTAAGGGGAAAAAAACGTGGGTAGGCACAGAGATGTTGGAGGTGCTGATAATATTCTAGATCTTGATCTCAGTGGTAGTTATAGAAGTATGTTAATTTTATAAAATGCATTCAAGCCGTGTACTTAAGATTGTGCGTTTAGTATATGGATGTTATACTTCTATTTAAAAAGGTGATCTAAATCACCTGAGATTTAAATCGCTGCCTAAGAAGCATCACTGATCAGTGATTAGACACAAGTTAGAAACACCCAGCCAGCCTGTGTCCCTGCCGCCTACCCCTTGCCAACTGTCACAGTATCTACCTGTTTTCCTTTCCTCATGGACGCTTTTTTTTTTCTGAGACTCTTTCTAATTTCAGGGTAACAATAACAACCAAGCTTTTAGACTCTCCCTAGATACTGAGGTGGGGAACCAAGAGAGGAGAGAGAGGGAGAGACAGATAGAGAGGGACGGCCGGGGGTGGAGAAAGAGAGGGAAAGGGGGGAGGGAGAGAGAGATGAGTAAATCATTAGGTTTCTCTTTTGTTTACTTTTGAGGTAGGATGAGTCTTGCTTTTAAGATGACGTTGAACCAACAAAACCCTGTGTTGGAAGAATCTCCTTGTCCTTTGTTTCCCTCCCGCAAAGCCAAAATTGGCATCTGTTTCCCACGTTGATACAGAGTAAGCCTCTGGGATCTGCAAATGATTTCCTATTTGATATACTCAGGTCTGGTTAATGCCAGGACCTCCTCCTCTTTGACCGTCTTTGGCTTTGATCTAGAAAATGTCACCTCAAAAAAGGTTCAAATATTACACAAACATGTCTTTTGATCAGGCTTAGAAAGTTAATTTCAAGGGACGCAAGGGGTTATATTTGTCGTTTTCTTTTCTTTGCTATAAAACTACCTGAGTTTAAAACATTTAAAGGAAAATTAAGCAGGTAGGTCTTGGAATAAAATAAAGGCAGACTTGCACCCATGGTTACTAGGATTCCTGCAGAGGTGGTTTCTCTGGCATCTCTTTGTTCCTGTCCAGGGAGCATCTCCAAATATTTGAATCAGCGTAAATTGCAGCCTCCCCCACTCCTCCCCTCTTACCACTCTGAGGAAAGCTAAGGGCCATTACTCCTCTCTGAGCAGCATCAGGCAACGGGAAGATGCGCATTGCCATCATTCCCCAGGGCTCGTTCAGGTTTCTGTCGCAGACTGGTTTCCCCTGATCGAACGGGGAGCACACAGTGTCCCAGGCAAGGCATGGAGAGGCGGGAAGCAGCAGCGGGTCAGTGCGTCCAGCGGGAAAGCAGGCTGAGGACAGGTTGCCCGGCCGGGTTTTCAAATTTGGAAAGCCTCTGAGGAACAGCTAAAAGGAAATACATCCAAGGAACGGGAAGGTTGTTCGGAAGCCTAAGGAGCAGCCTTGTTAGTGGAGCGGATAACAGAGGAGCCGTCCCTGGGAGGTGAAAGTCCCCTTTGTCTCTGAGTGACTGTTCTCCTCGAGGATGTTGAGGGGCACTGAGGGTGCCCTCAGCGGGACGCATATGCCCAGGTGTCCGGCACTGGGCCTCCGGTCACTGCTGCGCGGCTGGGCAGAGGATCTCCCTGCTTGAGGTTTGACAGCCTCTTGGTAGACGTTCCCCATTTGCACTGGTGAGTCTGGTTGAGCAGCCAAACCAATTGCGGTGTCAGGGAGGAGGAGAAGACTCTGAAGTCAGGGTTGAGCTCCTGCGTCTGTGGCATCCTTGGATAAGCTGATCAGACTCTTCAAGCCTCTGCCTCCTGGTCCATAGCATCACGGTAATTAGACTTGTCTTGAAGGATGAGTGTGGTGGTGGCATGGAAATACTTATCTCAACATGCTCTCTCGGTGTCTAATTCTTGGTAGGTACTCAAGTTTCTTCTTCCTTTTTCTTCTTTCTTTCCTTTCTTCCTTCCTCTGGGTTACCTGTCCCTCTGCCTCCCTCCTCCATTCATGTCAGTAACCAGAATTTGACTGTGTTCTTAATACATTTTGCAATTCATCTTCTGTTGTGCCGCGTTTTATTTTTAGGACGGTGTGTTGGTGGCAGATGGCTTTAACAAACACACACGCATCTCTCCCCCACGTAATCGTCTATCCATTCACGCCCTTGGTCATTCAGTGTTTCCTCTCAGTCTGTGGAAGGTTCCATTCCAGGTGCCAAGGTCCAAAGAGGCCTATGGCACACCGCCTTACATGTTCACTTCCTGTGACGTTTTTAATAAAATATGCAAGGCGGGGCAGATAATTCCGTGTGAGTTTAGTTTTTGCTGCTCCAGGAAATAAAGTTCGGAATTCCGTGGCAGGGATTCCTGTCCTGTGTGGCCTCAAATGAGCCTGGAGCTCTCTGGATGTTCTCTGGATGTTAGACTGGATTCAGGGATAGGGTTTGGCGAGGAAGAGGGGCGCCCCTTCTGCTCACCTGCTAGGTGCTGCTGTTTGTGACTTTAGGCGGGTTACTTTCCTTCTTCACCCCTGTACTTTCCTGGTCTGTGAAATGTGATAACAGTACAAGGTCAGAGGATTAGATGAACTAATAACGTATGCAGAGGGACGCGGTGCCTACCTGGCAAGAGAAGTGGCCAGGGATAATGCTGACGTTGCTGATGTTTTCTGTAATTATGATAGTTGAAGCTCTCAGTTTCTTGATCTGCAGGGGATGTAGGCATGAAAGAGGGCAGGGTCCTGACTTCTAGAGGCTTGTGGCCCGAAAGCCAGGAAGACGAGTACCCTGTTCACCCTAATGTAACACAGAAACGGGAGAAATGCTAAAGAAGGACAACCAAGTGCTAGGGACTTTCAGAGGTGGGAGAGTTGCTGACAAAAGAGCCACTGTTTGAGTTCCTCCACACTTAGCTCATCAGGTCTCTAAGACTCCTGTCTGTCGTATCTCCATTTTATACACAGGTCAGAGCCCCAGAGGAGGTAAGCCATGCTCTCAGGGTCACACACAACAAAGGACTGGCAGCACCCAGTATGTGAGCTCACGCCATGCCCCTGTTCTCCCCCCCACATCGGGCCATGTGGCCCCCACCTCGCTTCTCAGGCCCACCTGGCTTCCACCCTCTCACTTTCCCCCCTGTGATCCGGGAGCGACCTGGGCCCTCAGGGGTGAGCCCTCCAGAATTTCGGGCCTCCTCCCCACCTATGTATGGTTGTTTTCCCGCCTTCCCTCTGGGATGTTGAAGGAGTGAGTGGACTTCCAGGTAGGGGCAGTAGGGAAATCTTCTCAAAATTAGGCGCCATTTGAAATGAGAACAACTGATGAGGGCATTGAGAGCCAAGAGAAGGGAGCGGCTCTTTGTACATCCCCCTGCAGCTGGCTTGCCGCCATTTGCTTCTCAGCTCTGGGAACAGAGACACTGGGCCTTCTTCGTTGTATCCCTAGTGGTGCCCCCATACGAGCCAAGAGAGTGTCCCAGGACAGATGCCCGCTATGCAGAGTAGAGCTGGGAAGGCTACCCGCCCTGGACCGAGTTGGGGCTGTGATGGTTGGACGATTGTTCTTTCTAGAGGGGGATTCACACCACAGTCCTGGGTCAAGACCACGCACGCGCTCTCTGCCTCTGGTTACGTCAGCGTTCTGGGGGGTCGTACCCAAGGCTAGGCTGGAGCTGCCCCACGGCTGGAGTTGGGGAACAGCCAACCAGCCAGTATGGAAGGAGAATCTACTGGGTGTAGGTATTGTGTTAGGTGTTGCTAGGCATGCGGAAATGTCTCATGTCCTCGGACCTCTTTTCCGGGAAGGCCGTGTGGCATAGTGGTTAAGAGATGGGCTCTGCGTTTCAGATTCCCTAGAATCCTCGGGTCTCCGCTTTTTCACTGTGTGGTCTTGGGCAATTTTCTTTTCTACTCTGTGCCTCAGTTTTCTTATGTAAAATTGAGAACATGAACTGTAACTTCCTCAGAGATTTTTTTTTTTTAGCCCAGTGCCCAGCGCATAGTAAGTACTTAAATGTTAGTTGTTACTGCTACTGCTTTTGGCATTGCTACAATTTGATTAGGGAAAATAAGGTACGAGAACATGAAAACAATAATACAGTAACCCAGACTGTGGTATGTGCTACATTCTCGGTACTTCCTAGAGTGCATCAGAATGTGTCCGGGGGCGTCTGGGTGGCTCAGTTGGTTGGGTGTCCGACTCCGGCTCAGGTCATGATCTCGTGGTCCGTGGGTTCGAGCCCCGCGTCAGGCTCTGTGCTGACAGCTCGGAGCCTGGAGCCTCCTTCGGATTCTGTGTCTCCCTTTCTCTCTGCTCCTCCCCTACTCATGCCTGTCTCTCTCTGTCTCTAAGAGATAAATAAATGTTTAAAAAAAAAAAAAAAGAATGGGTCAGAATGTACTTGAACGTAAACTCCAGGAAATGAAGGACTTGGACTTGTTCTTATTCATTGTAGTATTCCTAGTCCCTGTAAGTTTGCCTGGCATCTAGTGGTACCCGGTAAATATTTGTGGATTGAATCCTTCCAGAGCCAGTCTCTTTCCTGCCTCAGGGCCTTTGCATGTACTCTTTCCTCTGCCTGGCATCCTCCTCCCTAAACTCTTCTCAGTAAGTTTCTTGTCACTCTTGAGGGCACTTCTTCCAAAAGGCCTTACCTGACTGCCATCCCCCACCCTCATCATCATCATCTAAATTACATCAACGTACTTCACTCGCATACTCCGTGTCCTTTTTCATGTAAGATTCTTCATAATTCACGACAACTCATTTATTTGTATTTATCCAACCTTTACCTCTTTCACTGGATTGCAAATGCCAGAAGGGCTAGAGATTAGTCTTACCCACAGATCCTCAGACCATCCATGGTGCCTGGCAAACAGCAGACAGCTGAGGATATTCTGGTTGAATTAACAAACTGAAGTGTTGACAGGAAGGAACACGGGCTGTGGTAGTTGGGACTAGGACCAGGAGTGGGTAGCTTTGGTCTCCGCTCGTCTGTGAAACTGAGGGGTGCTGTCCTTACCTTCCTTGACCAGAGAGTGGTCAGGATCAGAGATCATTCTGTTGGAAGTGTGCAGTAGCTTGAAAAGCTTGTGTTCCTTGGTTCCCTGGTTGAGCTCCTACTCTGTGTTCGGATGTGGGAACACCCTGTCTTGTGTCCCTCGCCACAGGTGAATGGGGAGCTTCCCACAGTCAGGGAGTGAGCGTCCTGTCCCCCTCCTATTTCTGGTGCCTAGTACCCTGAAGGAACTCAGTATGTGTTTGAGGATGGCGAAACAAGCGAAGCCACACACAGGGTGGCTGTGATGGATGAGAGGAATTTATAAGGGGTGCGGGGTTGGCGGGGGGGGGGGGGGGGGGGGCACGGTGCTGACAGGCGATTTAACTGGGGCTGCTTGTCAGTAGTTAGCTTTGTCTCATTCGGCAGTGTGCCTGCAGAGGAAGGCACGGGTACTACTCTGGGAGGAAAGGCATTAGGCCAGATTCTTACCAGGTAATCATTCTCATTTCCTACCCTGCTGGCATTGCCCACCGTTGGTATTTGAGTATAGCACACACAGGACGTGTAACTCAGGGTGGCCACCTTAAAGTGTTGCTAACTCCCATCCCCATTCTCTGCACTGTTTCTCCCCCCTGGCATCCCCCCCCAACTGGCCCCAGCCCCCTAGGGAGGCCCCCAAAGCATTCTGGTTAGCTTTGCGCTTTTTCACCGCAGTGAATCATTAACATCACACTTCTGTCCCCTCCTGGGTTCCATGGCCAGCAGGTCAGGGCTCTTCCAAAGAAAGCTGGCTAATTATATCCCTTGTCTGAACAAAATCCCACAAGAGGAGCAAAGCGGTGGCATATAAATGGAGCCGGGTGGGAGCGGGCACCTCTGACTAGCACGGGCAGAGGGGTGGGGGGAGTGGCTTTTGAGGATTTGTTTCCTCCCAGCCCCTCTCTCTCCCTGATCCGTGTGGAACTTGCAGCCACCCTCGCTTGCTCGGGCTGTGTGTTAGACTGTGGTGCTGTGCTGTATTCAAAGACTGCTGCCAGTGGAGTGATAGGAAGACGGCAGAACAAAGGGAAACAGGCCAGGAGGCTGGATGCTGGATGAAGATTGGTCTCCGGAGTTAGAAGCCAGGTGGCAGAGAGTTGGCTGAATTCTCCCCACGTCTCCATCTGCTCATGGTTCTCCGTGGGGCTCTGGCCCCCTTCATCCCCCTCCTACTCTCCCTCCGTACTCCCTTCTTGGACATAGTTATATCCTCTACTTTCCTTGAACCAAAGCAGGCTTTCTAGCGAGATAACCAGACTGCAGAGGCCCAAACATTTTCAAGTATTTACCTCTCATCGTATTGGCATTTTTACTCTGGGCTGAGGGGCTCCTGGCCTGGCATTTGGGAAGGACTGATTCAGAGTCTCATCCACAGACCGACGCTGAGAAGCACTCACAGGTGGAGAGGGGTTCCCTGTGGTCGGGCGATGATGTCAAGAAGTCAGACGGAGGGTCAGACAGCGGCATAAAGATGGAGCCAGGGTCTAAGTGGAGGCGGAATCCCTCGGACGTGTCTGACGAGTCTGACAAAAGCACGTCGGGCAAGAAGAATTCTGTCATCTCCCAGACGGGCTCGTGGCGACGAGGCATGACGGCTCAGGTGGGCATCACCATGCCCAGGACGAAGGCGGCTGCCCCGGCAGGCACGCTCAAGACCCCAGGCACTGGTGAGTAAGAGGTTGTGCCGTCTCACCTCTGCACTCGTTGGTCTGAAAACCAAAACCGCAGTTTCTCTAGCGAGAACTTGACCTTGTTTGTAAGTCCCCATAAATGCTCAGGTATTTCTTCTTAGAGTTTAGACTCTGCTATTAACCAGCTTTCAGAAAGGTTCACATCTCTACCTTTTTCTAAGCAGAAATACGTAAGTGTGCAAGCCTCAAGCTCCAAAGGTGGTCCTGCTGCTGAGACGTGTTGATTTGGTTTCACCATGTGCTAGGGAAGAGCCAACATGCCCCAGTGCAGGCTTTTCAAGGGCACGTGTTGACGAGCTGTCTCCATGTCGAGTTAATGTTGTCCGTGATTTAGGGATGTGTGTAAACAAAGCTGGTATTTTTGCAGGAAGGCAGAGGGTGCTGTTAGGGACAGCATCTTAATGGACAGAGAAGGAGGGGTCAGGAAAGGGCAGGATCTCTTTCCCAGACGTATCAGTGATTGGCTGGCTTTGCTTTGTTCTGGGTAAATTTAGACTGCTTTTGCAAAGGAACGAAACCATTGACATCTCCGAGAAGGCTCACGGTGACAGTGGTAGGCTCGATTATCTTTATAAAAAGCTCTTTCCTTTGCCTCCCAAGGCTACTGCTTTCCCCAAGGAAAAAGTGAACCAGTTCTTTGGAGGAGGGGAGGGTTTTTAACAAAAGGAGTCGTACAAGCTGGCTTCTCGGTTTGCAAGCTAACCTTGCTGCTCTCTCTCTTAGGAAAGACAGACGATGCAAAGGTGTCTGAGAAAGGAAGGCTGTCTCCCAAAGCCTCCCAGGTGAAGCGGTCCCCGTCCGACGCAGGCCGCAGCAGTGGTGATGAGTCCAAGAAGTCCCTCTCGGGCAGCTCCAGGACGCCCACTGCCAATGCCAACAGCTTTGGGTTCAAGAAGCAGAGCGGCTCGGCCGCTGGTCTGGCCATGATCACAGCCAGTGGTGCTACCGTCACCAGCAGGTCGGCCACGCTGGGCAAGATCCCAAAGTCGTCTGCGCTCGTCGGTCGGTCTACCGGCCGGAAGACGAGCATGGATGGGGCTCAGAATCAGGACGATGGGTATCTGGCTCTCAGCTCCCGGACGAACTTGCAGTACCGGAGTTTGCCCAGGCCCAGTAAGTCCGCCAGCCGGAACGGGGCTGGGAACAGGTCTAGCACCAGCAGCATAGATTCCAACATCAGCAGCAAGTCCGCAGGCCTGCCTGTGCCCAAGCTGAGGGAGCCTTCCAAAACGGCCCTGGGCAGTTCTCTGCCGGGTCTGGTCAACCAGACGGATAAGGAGAAAGGCATCTCGTCCGACAACGAGAGTGTGGCTTCCTGTAACTCTGTGAAAGTGAACCCAGCATCCCAGCCTATGTCCAGTGCGGCTCAGGCTGCTCTCCAGCCAGGGGCCAAGTACCCCGATGTGGCCTCTCCCACGCTCCGCAGGTAAGGGGGTAGACGGCACTGAGCCGAACTGGAGTACATGGAATGGCCTCCTGAATGAATAATTTTTTTGTGCCTTGGTGAAAAGAGCTTCTGTTTTTCTCCACTTCTGTTTGGTTGGATCCTGCCAGCGGTTTTGCAGTCAGCTGGTTATTTATATTTTCCCATATTGGGATGAAAAACCTGAGTCAGCATCCTGGGTTTGAATCCTGGGTCCACCTTAAGTAGCCACCGTGTATCCTTTCTTAACCATTTGCTTCAGTTTGCTCATCTGTAAAATGGAACACCTACCCGAGAGTGCTTGCGAAGATTAACCTGCGTGGCCATATCTGGCCCGTGGGAAGTACGCAGTCAAAGCTGGCTACTGTCCGAGATGAGATCTTAATATACCCCTAGACCCGGGTGGGTACAGAGGGGAAGGCAGAGGGCTTTTTTACCCCCTTGTCTTACTAGTTCTGTGGGTGAGATTCTTCATCATCATGCCAGACTGTGATCTCAGCCAGATCCTTCTCAAATAGCCCGGTATATCCCCCACCTACTTTTTTTCATACTGCATGCTTAATTCCAAATTTGTCTCTGAAATTTGAGCTTCCTTTAAAAAAAAAAAAAAGAAAGAAAAAAAAACTTTTAAAGCAGAAGTGTTTCTGAAGAAGAGAAATTAATTTCTTATTACCTCAAAAAGACATTCTCCCTAATTTCCACACCGAATGGAAATTCTCATGTGGAAATACTATTATTTTTTAAACAGGTCCTTTTAAATTTAGACAAATTCTATTTGTTTATATTGCCTCGTTATAATGGCTACTGGACCGTCCTCAAACTGCAGCCGCGTAGGGCAGAACTCATCTTCCCTGGAAATGTCTTATCACAGGAAAGAGTAGAAGTCCCAAGAATAAAAAATTAAGTCGCGAAAAATAAAAACTATGTGCACATGTATGTATTTGGGGGCGAATAGGAATGTTTGAAAAGACTTCAGAAGAAGCCTGCCATGTGAAAGGTATAACGAAGCAGTTCACTGGTCTTTGTCTGGACTTGATTATTAGAATTTCAGTAATGATTAATTTTTCAGGGGAAGGTCCTCTTGAGCTGCTCTTTGTTGTTTTAGCAGATTGCCTTGTAAATGAAAGTTTTCTCTGTTTCTTGCCTCAAGTATTATATGTAATATTCACTCTCTGGTATTATAGATTTCCTTTAGTAACTACAAAGGTATTTTACTAGACCCTTAGGCTACTGTAATAGAATACTGGAAAATGCATGCAGATTCTTAGGCTCTAGATCGACTAACTTTCAGCCAATGCCTGTTAATTACATTTTTCCTAAATCATTAAGAAGTGTTCTCAATTCTCTCTTTGTGCATTAGTATGGAGAGGAGAAATCTTAGATGAAGCGATAAGCTCTCTTCAAATGATTTGAAGGACTAGCAGACAAAAAGTTGGGCTTCCTCTGTGTAGTGGAGAATTAGGGGCAATGAGTAAAAGGGAAAAAGGTAGATCAGATTTCAGTTTTCTAGTGGTTGGGAAGTGCTTGACAATGGAGGGTGTTACCCTTTGAAGTCGTGAGGTTCCTGTCACTGGAAGTATGTAAGCATTCTAAAGCCAAGATTCCTTGAGCCAGAGGCTATTTCATTCTCTGATTGTCATCAGGCAAAAGTGTTTTCTAATCTGTCACCAGATACCCAAGTGAGCATTGATTATGTGTGTGGATGTTTGTTTTTACAATAACTGGGATTTCTAAGGACTCTTCTGGAGAGAACAGAGATCGGGATCATACATACCATTGAGTAGCTGGCTGAAAGGCAACCTGCCCGTCATAACACATAGTAGTTTCATCCCTTTGCAGAGATGCACATTCCACAAGGATTTCGGTGGACGGAATTATTTGTGTTACTAGAGCACATACCCGCCCTTTGACTTGAAGACAGTTCTTCCACTCATACTGGAGAGCCCTGTTGCCAAAGGGAGAGACATACGTGCCGTTTCCTGTTTTTGGACAGCACGTTTTTGGTCACGGGCGGGGGGATGACTTGGAATGACATTTCTGTCACAAAGACCCAATGTGTCTGGTCTAACATCTTGTGACCCCAGCAAGATCTCTCTCTAGATCCCTGGGTAGGACTAGCCACCCAGCTTTCAGACCGGGTGTTCACGTGAGCGTACATCTCTGAAGGCCCCATCCAGACCTAGACTCGTGTTCTTGACTGTTCATGTTGTCCTTAGACGCCAAAGCACCCGAGTCCCTTGGAACAGAGCTGTCATAAACTGAGCACCTGCTTTGTCCCTGGGGTCTCGGATACAAAGATGATTTTGGTAGCTCTTTTCCCTCTAGATGTTTCCTGGGCCAGGCAGTTTCCCAGCTACTCCGTTTATGGAAATAGAGGGAAGTAAGATCCGGGGCCACCATGGCTAGGCCTATTAGAAATTATTCTGCATTGCCCTTGGGGTCTCGGCTGCAGCTTAACACTTGAAGCTGGAGACTTGTGATGGCCAGTATCCAGGCCCGCTGCGTGGCGGCCTTTCCCAACGGAGCACCGTTTCAGTGGCGATGACCGTGCCCCTCCCCAGGATTCCCACCGCTCCCGTCCCTGTGCCCCACCCTCCTTTAACTGCTCGGCGCCCCTTGGTGCTGGGTGTCCGACCCGCACAACCCTTTGTCTCTTCACAGACTCTTTGGTGGGAAGCCGACCAAGCAAGTGCCCATTGCCACAGCTGAAACCATGAAAAACTCGGTGGTGATCTCCAATCCTCACGCCCCCTCCACCCAGCAAGGTAACTTAGAGTCCCCCTCAGGCAGCGGCGCCCTGAGCAGCGGGAGCAGCAGCCCTCTCTACAGTAAGAATGTGGATAGCAACCAGTCTCCTCTAGCCTCCAGCCCCAGCTCAGGCCACTCGGGCCCCTCCAACAGCCTCACCTGGGGCACCAATGCCAGCAGCTCCTCGGCGGTCAGCAAGGACGGCCCGGGCTTCCAGTCCGTCAGCAGCCTCCACACCAGCTGCGAGTCCATTGACGTCTCCCTGGGCAGCGGAGGGGGCCTGAGTCACAATTCTTCCACGGGCCTCATCGCCCCCTCTAAAGACGACTCCCTGACCCCCTTCGTCAGAACCAACAGTGTAAAGACCACACTGTCGGAAAGGTGAGTGCCGTGCACCTGTGTCTCTCAGAAGGACACCCTTCCAGCAGTCCACGGGTTATGTTAGGAGTCCCGAGCGTCCATTCCCCTTTGCCTGGAAGGCTGCGCTCTTTCTGACCGCTGCTGTCTTTCCATGGGGAAGCCCGTTTGGGATGGAAATAAGCTCGGCTCTGCTTCCCGTCATCTTTTCCCGCGTGATTCTCCTCCGTGCTTGGAGGTGCTGGAAGTCTCTTGGGGGCAGGTTTCACGCTTCCGTTTGAAACGGCATTCCGCCTTTGAGGTCCTTCCTTTTTATTCTGTTCGCTCATCAGCTGCTTGTTTGCACCCCCACCTCCCCCCGTGATCGTGCAGGCAGAGTAGGTGGCCGGCTGGCCGTGGCGTGGGTGGCAGGAAACTCGAGGCGGCTGGGTGGATTCGGTGGTCATCACGGCAGATGCCCTCCTACCGAAGGGTTGCCAGCCCGAGCGGCAGGGCATCAAGAGGCTAAAAGCATCCTCAGCGCTCTGGGTTCTGCTGCAGTGTGGTGTGTGTTAGTCTCTCCACATAGGCAAGAACGCCGGGAACAGCACTGGGAATGAGAAGAATGTTCTAATCGTTGTGTGTGACCACACCTCCCCTTTCTTCCCGTCTAACGTTCCTTCTCTTATTTTCCACCTGCCTGGACTTCTAGCCCTCTCTCTTCCCCTGCCGCTAGCCCTAAGTTCTGCAGAAGTACTCTGCCCAGGAAACAGGACAGGTAATGACATTGTAGGCCGGGGACCGCACCGAGCCTCCGGGTCCCTCTGCCCGTCTGTGTCGAGCCAGACGTCTTGTGTGAGGCTGTTGGCCTGAGGCTTCCGCTTGTGTTCGTGGCTCTGGTGCACTCTGTGACCCCAGACATGCCAGTGAGGGTCTGTTCCGCTGTCCGCTAAAGCCCCGGAGGCAGTGGGGTCGGGCTGGCCCCTCTCCCTACCCAGCTTGGGACCTTGGGACCGGGACGGCAGAAGCTCTCACCTGCATCTCAGCCTTCCCGTGGCATGTTCCTGCTTCCCGGCTTCCCACCCTCTCTCCCTCATCTCTCCCCTCTCCCTCCCAGCCCAGAACCGATCTACCACCCACCGTGCGTGCCATTCGACCCTCACCTTTGTCTCCCCCACCCCTACTCCCCACACGGCTGGCCCTTTTCCCTGGAAAAGTCCTTTGCTGCCCTTTGGCTGTTGCGTCTTGCAGGCTGTTGTGTTCTGTGTGCCCGTTTCCCGTAATGACAACGAAAAAGAATCCGTGGAGTGTTGAGGCTTTACAAACTAAGCGGCTTGTGTGCCCCCAGCTGCCCTGTGGGTGGGCCTCAGAGATGGATACGGACCTTCAATTTGTGGGGGAGCCACAGCTTGGCCAAGCATAATAACCAGATGTTGTTTTATGCTAGGGAAAAAAAAAATAACGAAAACCCTCTTTACCCCGTCAACGGCAAAAACTTTGCTTTTCGTTGGACTCACAGACCAAGCTTTTATACCCTTGTTCTTTGGAGATGCAAATGCCTTGACTTTATCAGCCAGCAAGTTGTAACCTGCCCCAGCTCGGCCAGGGGGGGCTCAGCTCCCAGATACGCCAAGCTAAGAGGGACCTGGAATTCACTCTGTTACAGATGAATTCCAAATATGCAGACCGCTGGCCTCTTGAAAGCCTCCAGCAAGTCCCTTCTCTCGCTTGGAATCATTGTCAGTGGCATTTAAGGCTGGGCCAGGGTTAGGGGTGCAGGGAAGCTGGCATCTCTCTCTCTCCCTGAGAAGCAGTGGTGGTAGGACAAAGGTGGGTGACTGGGCAGCAGGAGGTTTGGGCTCTGCTTCGACGTGGGGTGGCCCCTGAGTTGTGCTGTGAGCCTGTGGAAAAGGAGGAGGAGTCGGAGTTGAGTGGATGCCTTGGGCCTCCTGGTGACTTGGGGGAAGGTACGGACTAGGGTCAGCCAGCCCCAGGATTAGGCTTCTCTTGTTTCCTGTGGATGTGTTGCATGTGCAGCTGGATAAGGGAAAACTCCCTGGTGACGTGAGTCTCTTGCTCCGTAACTTCGGCCCCTCCTCACCTTGCCTGCTTTTCCCTGCGCTTCTCTGAAGTTCTCATTTTTGTTTTAACTCTCCTACAGTGACCCGCACCTTGATAGGAACACTTTGCCTAAAAAAGGACTCAGGTATCTGTGTTTCCTCCTTGCATCCATGCCATCCGGTGTGGCTTTGGGGCTTGGCTGTGTGACTCTCATGGCTGGCGGGGGTTCGGGCTGGGCTGGGGTCCCTGCTTTGGCCACCGCAGCGGGCCCTTCTGAACGATGGCTCCCCTGGCACCTCTCATTCCCCTCTCTCCATTTGTTGGCTTTTTTTTTTTTTTTTTTTTTTTTTTTTTTTGCTTGAGCAGAGGCTGTGCTTTTTCAGGCTTCCTGTGGTAAAAAACCATCTCACGAAGGACATCCCTGGGCAAGCCCAGAGAGCAGTTACTGCTACTTCTGGGGCCAGTGGGTTTAATCGATGAGCTCTTCACCATGATCATTCTGTTCACGGCTGTCTTCCAAAAGAAAGGACATGACTTACAGCATGTTGGTTTGTTAGCCAGGACAAGGGCAGAGGAGATAACGATTTCCCTCGAATTTGAAAATACTTAACTTTTCGGCCCACAGAAGATTGCCAAAGACAGAGCCTTTGCGCTTCCTAAATGTTCTGATCAAAAGGTGTGTCAGTTTTCAGTGCCCAACAAGAAAACATGGCTGTGATTGGCTTTGGTGTAAAGAAAGAAGACTGCCAGGAAGGAATGTCCTTCCATTCTTTCTAAGTCATGGCTCACTTTTGGGTGGGTGTCCTGGTTAAACAAGATGCTGTAAGTTCCCCATTGCTCACACCATCTCCTTCACTGTGCCGACCAGCGGGACCCCAGTTCTAACGCCTGTCCCGTGGTCTTATGGTCGCAGTTGTCACTTCTCCTGCTCCTTAAACATCTTGTTCTTTGTAGCATTTGCTGCACCCTGCACTAAGCATTAAGTGCTTTCGCAAAAAAAAAAAAAAATGGAACTTGGAATGAAATGTTTCATTGCTGTCATGTATGTCTGTAGTTAATAACCTGCCGCTCTTAAGGCCGAGAGCTTTTTGAACAGTAATGCGAGGTAGGTATCAATGCTGCCTTTCAGTAGGGGCTCAAGGAAAGCCAATTCTGACAATCTTAAGAATAAAAGTATTGAAAATTTCCCAAAGGACGTCCTGTGAGAGGAAGTTCAGCACCGTGGCCATAGAGAGGGGGGAGTTGGCAAGGCCTTTTGTGCTTAGCAGTTTTCTTCATGCCTATGAGGGCTGCTTGTGAGTGCTACCATGATGGCCACTCTTCATAGGAGTCTGACACTGATGCCCCACTGTTGCCCTAAGAGGAAGCTAACCCCTCTAAATATGAATATTTTGAAATGATATATGTGTATATATGTTTCTGCAGCAGATCTAATCTATCAAAGTGATGCAGCTCTGGGTTTTTTTTTAATTATTTTAAAAATTTTCAGAATAGGGCTACGTGCTAGGCTATCTTCATGCAGTCGATGTGACCTAGAAAGTTGAATGTCCGTCAACCATAGCCAAAACATTAAGGGAGAAACTTTTTTTTTGTCCCCTCCCACTCTGCCTCCCCCTCCTAGCTCCCTCCCTCCCCACACATTCATGTCCGATGCCAAAACACCAACGACTCTTTTTCTTGAGTCAAGTGAAACCCCTCTGTTGACCTAATCAGTAGTGACCCCATGGTAATCTGTATATAAGTCCAAAGGCACACTGGTCACTGTGCATTTCAGAAATTTGAGATGCTGCCCGCGGGCATAATGCGAACAGCATGGATTTTGGAATCAGACATACGATGGACTGGAATCTCAGCACGTGATTCGAGGCAGGCCCTCCCCTTCAATGAATATAAAATGGGAATGACAGCATCTGCTTTGCCGGCTGGGTTGGAGGCATTGGCAAGATAATGTCTGTGAAGGCCCCCAGCACATCAGAGGCTTTCAGTAGGCCATGACCAGATACATTTCCTAATAAAGGAGGACGTGGGCCCATGACTTCCGTGGAACCCAGTGATTTGGGGTTCCTTTTATGGAGACTTCTCTGATAATCGATTGCAGCAAGGACTGTAAGCATTGGTGTCCTCATGCCTTCCATTACGTGTCTGGTTTCTGATACACGGGGATTCATGGCTACTTGCTTGCGCTCTAGAATGCAGATGCCATGAGCTATCTAATTAAAATGTCCTCGAAGCTCTGACAGCAGCTCATTTTGTTGCTTCAGTCCTGTCAAGGTGGGGGCTTTGAAATGACACTATCATGAATCAACATGCTGCAGATACGCCCAGTGACGGCTCCTTTGAGCATTTACCGGTCTTGCTTTCTTGATGTGTTCCCTCCAAACTGAAAGGAATTATAGTTTTCCCCAAAGGCAGCCAAGTAGCAAAAAAGGTTTGGAGAAACTTCATAAGTTTCAGGATGTGGAGTGATGTGGGTTTGTTTTTTTTTTTTTAACATCATCTTTGGATCTGTATTTCTTTTTTTTTTTTTTTTGTATGTTTATCATCAGCTCCACAGTATTCATTTTCATAAGCGCTGTTCATAGTTAATCCCAGCCTAATTTCGGTCTGTCCAGGTATACTCCCACCTCCCAGCTTCGTACACAAGAAGACGCAAAAGAATGGTTACGGTCCCACTCTGCAGGAGGCCTACAGGACACCGCTGCCAGTTCCCCTTTTTCCTCTGGCTCCAGTGTAACTTCTCCCTCCGGAACAAGATTCAACTTTTCCCAGCTTGGTGAGTAGCCTGTGATCATTAGCTGCGTTGATCAGTTCCATGGGGCAGAGGTTACTCTTCTGTTGTGAAAGAGGCATGTGGTCACATCTTTCTCCGTGTCTGATCAGCCCTCAGCAATGTGGTTTGATTATAGGAGATTGGTGGCAAAAGAAAGAGGAAAAAATAGAAGAGATTTTGGTACTCTAGTCAGTAATTCATTTACGTGTTTGATGTAAGTAGGGTAGTAGCAAAGAGCAAATCGTTCCGTTTTTGAGAAGAATGTATTCCATTTCCAAGACCTCTGAAGATGTAAGTTTCTATCTGAAGAAATAGTAGCATACCCCATGTTTGGTCATCTGTATTGCTCTGTTAAGCTGGAAAATAAAGATCAGGTTTTGAGTGAACAACTATTCTTGGAAATGCCTACTACTGACATAATGCTTTGACTGGCACAGTGGGGAGAGGAAAAGAATTTGTAACACAGTCCCTGATGACATGTTAATGGATTCTTTTTTAGAGGAACAAACACACCCACACAGACTCATAAATAGGGTAAAAGAGAACAACCCAAAGCTTTATACGAAACCATGTAATAAAAACTGAATATGATCAGGTAGCAAGTATTAGAAAAAGAGAAGATCACTGGGAAGGGGGGCACCTGGGTGGCTCAGTTGGTTAAGCGTCCAACTCTTGCTTTCGGTTCAGGTTATGATCTCGTGGTTCACGGGATCAAGCCCTGTGTCAGGCTCTGCGATGACAGCACGAAGTCTGCTTCGGATTTTCTCTCTCCCCCTCTCTCTCTGCCCCTCCCCCACCCAAAATAAATCAGTAAACATTCCTTAAAAAATGATAGGAAGGATGGGAGCTCACTCTTCAAAGACTGATGGGGGGGAAATCATCTTGCTCAATCTCATCTCACTGTTCAGAGGGCAGCCTTTTCTGAATATTGTGAATAATAAACACGGAATCTTTTTTTAATATTTATTTATTTTGGGGAGAACAAAAGTGGGGGAGGAGCAGAAAGAGAGGGGGACAGAGGATCCGAAGCAGGCTCTGCGTTGACAGGCTGACAGCAGCGAGTCCTGTGTGGAGCTTGAACTCCCGAAATGCGAGATCATGACCTGAGCCAAAGTCAGATGCTCACCTGACTGAGCCACCCGGGTGCCCAAAACACAGAATCTTTAAAGGACAGGTGTGGCTTGTAATCAAGTGAGGCTTGACTTTTCATTTTTAATTAACTGTGAATGGATACTTTGGAAATACTGTACTTTACTGAAATGGAAAGGACTTTAATTTTAAAAGCTCGTTTGAGCCAAGGTGGATGTACCCCTTCACACTGAAGCCCTTTTAGGCACCCTTACCAAGTGGGCCCCATTGGAGGCAGTGAGACCTGTGTTCATATTGTTCCTTCCCGGAGTAACTCTTTGAGGCAAGAGTTTCTTGTCATGCACAAATGCTTCCCGTCTGATCAAAAGCCTGGTTGGACTATTTTGGGCTTTGGCTTTAGAGGGAGTTGTTCCAGATGAGCCCAGGGAGTAATTAGCTCATGCCTGGAAGGTGACACCAGCTTGTCCGAACGTGCCAAATTGGAAAGCTGAAGCCCAGAGCCTTGCTTTGGAACTGACCCACCTTTCCTCCCTTATTTTTAGCTGTCAGTTTGTTATTCAAGTGCTGGTGTGACTACCTTCTAGAAAACAGACAAGGGAGGGAAGTTGGCATGGACAGATGTGGCTGATACCAATCAGTCCCCTCGCCGTCCCCATCCAGGATTTGCACAGAGACGTGAACTTCCAACCTTTCAGTTCCTTTCCTTTTATTCCAGCAAGTCCCACCACTGTTACCCAGATGAGCTTGTCCAACCCAACCATGCTGAGGACCCACAGCCTCTCCAATGCCGATGGGCAGTATGACCCATACACTGACAGCCGATTCCGGAATAGCTCCATGTCCCTGGATGAGAAGAGCAGAACCATGAGCCGCTCGGGTTCATTCCGGGATGGATTTGAAGAAGGTAAGCAAGGAGGTTTACCATCTGAGGTTATGCAGTGTGGTTAATTGGCCCTCCACACCAAGTTCATGACCTGAGAGCCCACCTCTAAGGGTTTCCAGCCAGCTATCTCACTCACTCTGGGGGTTGGGGCTGGGGAGCTCTGAATAGCAGGGTCTGGCTCTTCATTGACCTCGCAGACTTCAGGGAAGAGGCTTCTGAAGAAACATGAGTGAACTTGGAGCTGACCAAGTTCCACTCTGGCCTTCTCCCTCTTGGACTCGGGCCACAGCTTCTTGGCATGTGCCTCCATCTTGAGGTTCCGCTGCTGGCTCACCATGTTGGCAGAGTGAGTTTCTGGAGAGTTAGTGCATTTCCCTGTGCTGACGCACCCTTGTGGCTCTGGGGGCCTGTGGGCAGCTCCAGAAGTTTCTATCTCTCAGTTTATTAAGTTTATTCGGTTAAACCCTTTCCCTTCAGGTATGAAGGTAAGAACCCTTTCTTCTTTGCTCACAAATTGTGAATATGTTGGGTCGGATCTTTATGTTTTGTTCATTTTAATCAGAATTTTGGGAGAACATAGCTGTGGGCATCTTTGCCAGCTGTCTTCCTAACTCGGTTCTTCCTTCTGTCCCTTTGTTCTTTCACTTAAGGTGGGAGCTAGGGAAGCAAGCAGTCAAAATGCTGTGGAGGGGCATCAGCCCCACCCCTGAAAAGCTTCCTGAAGGTGGGAATGACAGGACATTAGAATCAGTCCTCATTTGACTAGTGGTTAAAAAGATAGAGGAAGACTTCGAAGGTCTGAATCTAGCACTCCAACTTGGGTATATGATCTTGGACAGGTTGCTTCGTGTCTCTGTACTTCCTTTTTTTGTTTTTTGTTTTTGAGAGTGGCAATAGAAACCAGCTCATGAAATTATGAGAATTCAATAACATATACAAATGTTAACCCAGTAACGTTATTATACATCCTAGGCTGTAGACTCAGTGTCAGCCGAGATGTCTTGGCAGCTAGGCAACTAGGAATCCCTAGCTAGGGGATGGGGACTCCCAGAGCAATTGAAGCCCAGGCTAAGGCCATAGCTCTGGTTGTGCCTTGTGTGTGTGTGTGTCAGTGGCAGAAGAGAATGTGGAGGAGGGGAGGGTGTTACGGGTGCTTTCGTCTACTCCCAGCCCCTGTAAGAGTGGGAAAGTATATGCCCAGCATCCTTCTGGGAGGAGAGAACAAACAAACTTGTCTTAAGAAATCCCTGAACAAATCAAGAGGGAAAGAAACCGAATAAAAGCTTCTGCTTTTGCCCAGTGTATACTTGTTTACAAAAATTGGAAGAGTTTAGTTACAGGGCAGTAGCCCCCTGGTTCATCTTCCTAGAGACTTCAGTCCCTTCCTTCACCCTGATTTATGTGTCACTTGTGTCCAGTGACATCCAGTGAGTGACAGGGAGCAAGTCTGTAAATCCATATTTGGGAGCCTGCTGGGACAGAGGATTAAGGAAGGGTGGAGCCTGAGTTCCCGAAGAGTGTTTTGCTGGATTGAAGAGGTAGAAATGAGCTCTCTAACTACTCAGGGCAGTAGTAATAGTGGATATGTTGACCCTAAGGTGAAGGAGTAGGCAGTTTGTCTTGAGCTTTTTTCTAGTCAATGTGCTGGCCAAAGCATGGCCACAGAGCATCCCCCAGCCCTCCCGGTAACGATTCCCATAGGGAGTGGGTCCTGTGCTCGATTCATCTTCCCTGTCGTGTGTGTACCTGAGTGCACCGTGTTCAGAACTGAAACTTGTCCAAACAAGCAGACTTCGCCTCATAAAGATCCAGAACCATTACAGTATCATCATCAGAGAGCTTTTATTTATTCCATCTGGAATCAAGCTGTCAGGCAGCACAACCGTTGAATATCTGGGATGTCAAAGTGACATTGATAAAAAATGGTTGCCCACAAGCAGTGTCTAGACTTTTGTAAACTCTAATGATTCATGGTGATGTGGAACTGAAGGGCAGAGGTAAAACTCAAATTTGAGAGGTAGAAGGTAGGGACTGCTGTCGATATACTATGAACACGTAACAATTTCATCTTTTGGGAAATTTTGCATCAAATTGATTTTCTTTCTTCCAGGGATATTACATTACAGAAACAAAACAGAGCTTGTGCAATTAGGTGTTTTCAATTCCGCTGGGTAAAGAGCCCCGCCCCCCTTTTGAATTTTTAAATCCCCGTGTTGTGGAAACAGTTGGGAAATTTTTACATCTCATGTTTGGGCCAAATAGAACCTCCTTACAAGAGTCCATTAGGTATATCATCTGCCAGAAAGCAGGATAGAAATTTTAAAAGAATTAGCACAAGTACTTGTGTGAGGTTTTTGTGGGATTTAATTAGCACTTTCCATTTTGAAGGAAGTTGGAATCATAAATATGTAGATTAGGTGCAGGCATGGCCCAGATGCAACCTTTCAAAGTTATTTCAGGTAAATTAATTTCCATCAGATGCATTATGCACTCAGAGTCAACTTTAATAGCGCACATTTAGGGACATGCTTGAGGCATTTTTAAAATGTATGTCTTTGGGGCGCCTGGGTGGCGCAGTCGGTTAAGCGTCCGACTTCAGCCAGGTCATGATCTCGCGGTCCGTGAATTCGAGCCCCGCGTCAGGCTCTGGGCTGATGGCTCAGAGCCTGGAGCCTGTTTCCGATTCTGTGTCTCCCTCTCTCTCTGCCCCTCCCCCGTTCATGCTCTGTCTCTCTCTGTCCCAAAATAAATAAAAAACGTTGAAAAAAAAAATAAAAAAAAAAAAATAAAATGTATGTCTTTGGATGAAAAAAAAATCCAGGGACTTTACCAATCATCCCTAATTGCTAGTGCAATCTAAATCAGTTCTTATGGAATCCATAGGAACAGAACAGCTTGTTAATAAATCCATTTTTTTTTTTTTTTTTTTTTGCAATTTACTTGTGTTTCTAGCCCCTGAGTCGTATTTGTGATTTAAATCCTGTCATGTCTGTTGTTAGCCATGAATGAGACCTTGGGTAAGGGACTTGGCCCCGCTCAGCCTATTTCCTGTTCGCTAAAAGGTAGAAAATAATTGTACCTGCTTCAGAGGATTGAAGGGAAGATTAGGTGAGATAAATCCCGGAAAGCATTTAATGCAAAATGACTTCGAAAGAGGTTTATAGCAAGTATTCAGTCAGTGGTGGCTATTGTTAAAATTGTCATGTTTGGTTTTATCCTCCTCCCCAAGGGCCATTTCATTGCTGTTTTATTTATGGCAAAATCCAGGCAGAAGAAGTAGCCTGGGGGCTAAGGTCCTAAGCTCTCAATTCTCAGCCTTCTGTTTCTCTATTCAGTCCTACCTTGACATTTGGCTCTGCGTTGGTCACAACTGGGCTTTTTTTTTTTTTTTTTTTTTTTTTACCTGATCCTTCATCGGTGTGTTCTCTGTTTTCACTTACGCTCACCTTCCAGAGGGTGGTCCATTTGCCATCTGAACGGTGTCTCCTTGTCATCTGATCGTACCAGCAGTGGAGCAAGAAGTAGGATACAATGCCTAGATGCACATTCTCTGCTCCTGACTAGCTGTGTGTGCTTGGCTACGTCACTTAGCTTCTCTGGGTCTTAAATGACTCTTTTGTCTCTTAGTGGTAGCCACTCCTGCGCTGTCTGGGAATATTACCTACAAATTCTCTGTGGTGATGGGGATCACTTCAAACAATAGTGTAAATGAGAAAGCGCTTTGATTAATATGAAGCTGAATATATATATGTATATATACATGAGATGCCAGGTGTAGCAGCAGGGGCATTTGATTGCTTTATTGGCTAGAATATGCCCTGTTGTTTCACTGTGTCTACACACACACACACACACACACACACACACACCTGTGCTTAAAGAGGGGGTGAAACCATGTTTTTCTCAAATATGCATTTTTCGCTTGTTTGGTTGCAGCTTGTGTCTCTGTACATTGGATGAGGGGCTGGGGAAACCATTCTAAAACATATCAGAAGACTTTAACAAAAAAAGCCTTTCAGAAACCAGTAAATCCAGTAGAACCAGTGAATCAAGGGCAAAAGTATCTCCAGACTTCTGATCAGCAATCCCGTTCCTGAATGCTGTGTGACCTTAAGCAGACCATTTAACCTGTCTGGATTTCAGATTACTCAGGGGCAGAGATGGCCCACACAAGCCTCTGCTGGGCCTCGTAGCTTCAGAGTTTTAGAGCTATGGGTATAGGGTGGGAAATGCATGGCGTGCTTTTGCTGTTCTGGCTTTGTAGGTCTTGTGTGCATTTTGCTGTCCAAAAGTATCCAAGCCACATAACCCAGGCTCTGATTTGGTTCAGTTCACTTGAAACAAGGCCAACTGTAATGGTTCAGGCAAGCCACATTCAGTTTGGGGTTGACTCTGGAAATCAAGAAATCTTTTGGATTGCTATCCTTTTGGCCTTGCTATTGCTATTTACCAAGTGAGAGGAGTTAATTGCAGAGAAAAATAATTACCTCCACGGAAGCCTGCCAGATACGCTGTTCTCCGCCTGCGGCCCTAAGCTTGCACTAGGATATTGCTGAAGGCAGTGTCAGTAAGTCTGTGTGTACAAGCTAGAGAGAAGAAAAAAAGTTCCATTTTCCAGCAGCCCAGTTCCACGCTGCAGCCCTGTGCTGGCTGAGCAGGTAGTGTGACCGAAGGGTGGCTACGTATTACCCACGTCTCTTCCCCCAACTTGGCCTCCAGTATAATCTGCCCCTACTACCCGTGTCATGGGACTAAAGTTACTTACCCCTTTAGAACATGAGGCCACTAGGTTGGAGCATGAGAGGTGTCTGCTAACATCTGAACGTATTAACACTGAAAGCCGTTATTGGCCATGAACACCATAAACTGATTTCTTATGGGCCATGGGCCAGAGAAGTCGTGGGTGGCGAAGATCTGTAACCCTAAGCATTGCTAAGGAAGGTGGATGTGAGTGATGGTATAAGGATAGCCTCAGAAAAGCAGGCTCCTTCGAAGAGAGAAGAGGGCTGGACAGGCAAGCAAGGGACTGTGTGGGTTCAGAGGAGGGAGGAGGTGCATCCAGTGGCGGCGGGCAGGGAAACGAGGAAAAGGTCCATGCAGAGACATTGTCTGAGCTGATCCTGGCGATGTGGGTAGGCAGAAATGAGAAGCGTCCTAAACAAAGGGAACTGCGTGGGCAGAGACTCTGAGGCAGATGAGTGCAACGAAGGGCATGCTCGAGAGAGAAGTGCGGGATTCAGAATGTGATAGGAGCACATAAAGGAAGAGCTGGAGGTCGGGAGGTTTATGGGAACACAGTGTGGAGACACCTGGGTGGCGGGCTGAACTGTTGGTCGGATATCTTGTGGGCAGGTAGCTTCTGCCGACTGCTGATCTAAGTTGAGCTCGCTTCTTGGGTGGTAAGTGCAAGCCGTTTAGTGCACGTGGAAAGTTACTCCCCAGCCTCCCACTCTCAGACCACAGGGGACAGCGAGTGTGGGGGTAGAACATTCCACTCGTGGTCAGGAAAGCTGTGCCCAATTAAAGGTCTCTGATGTCTCCACGGGCATATTTACATCTTTCACAAAGTTGTCGAGAGATTCCTAAGAAAATGTCATTAAAGAATCTAGTTCCCAGAAAGAGAAGTCAGCTGGGATACTTAGTCCAAGAAAAGACCATGTTTTAAAGTTGTATTTAAAACAATTAAAATGTCTCCCCTGGCTGGGGACAGGAAGGGGCGCGAAGAGGGTGTGAAGATGGTTCTAAGTCAAAGGTACCAGTCAGGAACGAAAAAGAGGACACCGCTTGCTTGTCATTTTGTACACATGGTAGAAATCGAAAGAAGAATCTCTGTTTCAGTAGATGTATCTTCTAGACAAGTGCTCTACTACAAGTAGATCTAGAATGAATTTGCTATGGTCAGCAGCCAGCCTCCCGTGTTGATAATAATCGGCTCATCTTTGTGCATACACAAGTGAGAGTTGCTAGCAGGGTACGAAATAGATGTGCAACACAATCTCAACCCTGAAGGAATATGTTAGAAAAAAAGAAAGGAGTAATATGTGCTGGAATGGAACAGGTACCAGGTTGCCTCTGGGTAATAGAATTATGAGTCACATAGATAATGGCAGTGAGTATGTTTTTTTTTTTTAACACTTCTCTGTACTTGAAAACTTTTATTTAGTAATCATGTGTTATTTTCATAGGGGAGAAAGGTATTTAGAGGTTGTAGGGGAAAAAAGGGCTAAAAGAGAAGAGACTCCCTTAGCAAATTATTTTTATTTGACTCTGTCACCAAATGAGGAAAAGTTGGGTCCAGGCGAGATTAAGCTGCCTATAAGGTTGAGTTTCTCTTCCTCTCTCCTTCTTAGACTCCATAGTAGCCGGTTGTGCAGTTCACTTTTTTTTTTTTTTTTAAACAGTTCACGGATCCTCGCTCTCCTTGGTTTCCAGCACGTCTTCAATTTATTCTACGGTGAGTATAAATCAATGCTGTATGCATTGCTATGATCATGAGGACTGGGGCTCCTTTATCAAGTGTATCAAGAATAAAATATAAAGTCATTTCTCCTAGAGAAAGCATTTCCATTATAAGGGAATCGTTTAATAGGGAACAAGAGTTGAAATTCACAAACAGCTGTTGATCATAATGTATCAACCAATAAGGCAGGAGCTCACTTTGTTAAAGTGGCATTGTGCTTTGGGTGGTAACTAGTTAGAATGTGTGAAAAGCCTTGGCCACCTGCTGGTAGCCTTAGAAAAGAAAGGCCTTAAATAACTTAGTCTTCTGTCTGCCTCAGTTTCTTTATCTGTGAAGTGGAAAGAATAGCAGCCCCTACTGTGAGGGAGATGACCTTTCACGACAGTATAAATTCCTTGAGGGCAAGGATTTTTTCTGTTTTCATTCCTAGTGCCTAGAGCAAAGCCTAGCATATAGTAGGTGTTCAGAAAATAGGCTTGAATGAAATAAGAAAATGCATGGGAAGCACTAAATACAGTGTGCACAGCACAGAGTAAGCTCTCGAAGGTTGGCTATCATCACTGAGTGGTCTACTGAACAAAAGCCAAATGGAATCGAAAGATGGTGCTGGATTTGTTCAGAGGATTTTGCTTTTTATAGCTCTGTGCATGACTATTTATCTTAAAATTTTTAACTTGGGAATTCCTATAGGAAAAAAATTTTACTAATTAAGAATTGGAAATCCTTTAGCCCTTAATTCCATGGAGGACAGATATTTTAGTAAGTCAGTTTTTGGTAACACTAGGCTCCTGGGCTAGAGACCTCGCGGGACAAACTGTCTATGGCCCCTTAGAAGTTTAAAGGCCATCCTGGAGTCAAGTTAAAGAGACCAGAGCCTAACTGCTCTTTCTTAGGCCGATAGCAAGCACAAACAGACTTGAGTGAGCGCTGACATGCTCTGATTTGAAGGACCTAGAAAGGATCTTTTCTGCTCCGACCCACCTTGCCACCTCCAAACACCTCGTTCCTCAGCCGGTCACCTTGTCCGAAATTTCATCACAGAGTCCTCACTTTCGTTAGTAAGAGGGATTGCCGAAGCCACTACCTACTAAGAAAGCCATAGACGTGGCCTTCTAAATCTCAACTAGTACATACACGAAGTCCTGTCTTCTAGAGGGCAACTCTGCGACATGGGTGCCAAGATAGTACTTTCAAACCTAGATTTACTGCTTTGACAGGATTTACTGGCCCTGTGTGGATGTGACGCTCTGGGCTACACCCCAAGGATGTGGTGCGGGTGGGCAGAGGAGCCTGCTGCTGAAGGAGGAAGCCAGACGCACCCAAGGACACCTCGGGACCTGGGACTCTAGTTCCATAGAGTGGGTGCAGAGGCTACCACAGGCATCACCATCCCCAAGCCCCTTGTTTTCCCAGCGGAGTGCCCGGGGTTTCCCATCAGCGTGGAGCAGGAAGGTTCTTCTCAGAAGAGTGAGAAATGGGGGCCGGCCTGCACCGGCCAGCCTTGGAGGGAAAGAGCATGAATTCCCCCCGCTGTGAGAATTCGGACCTAGGAAGCCATCACTTGCGTTTCCTGGCTGCACTGCCTTCGTGCAGCCCGCTGGAGGCTCTTAGCACCCAAGGCCTTTCGGTCGCTCTTGCTCTGGGTGTGTGGACAGGCAGCTGATGTTTTCATGAAATTTCAAATTATGCTGAGTTGATAAAAATTCACACGTTACCAAAGACCTAATAATAAGTTTCAACTTCATATGTAACTAGACAAGAGCCCCGAGGCCTAATCTTTGTTTTTTTCCTCACTATATGACTTTGTACAAATTATGTCATTATTCCGGGTAGTTGTCAGTTTGTCCTCGCTGTCAGGAAGCCAGTGGTCTCAGAGGTAGGTGCCCACAACTTCTGACATTCCACCAAATCATTGATCAAAGGTTCCCCTATACTGTCCTCTACATGTGCCTTCTCTGAGCATATAGGTTACTTTTGCAGACTTAAAAAAAAATAGGTCTAACATTTGCCTGTTTCCACACCAGAGTAGTCTGCGAATTCCAAACTGTATCTGACTACGTTGCTGCCACCAAGCGTGGACATGTGGTCCCTCATCTGTTATCAGCCACTTGGTAATAATAGAATTCTGAGACTCAGACACCTTGGCAAATGTTAAAGCGAACAAGTTCTCGTTCTAAAAAGAGATTGTTGGAGTTTCGTAAGTTGCCACCAACCCAGACCAAAGAGTCTGTTTAAGAGCTGAGTGTTGTTGAAGGCTCTTATTGGATGATAATAGGTTTTTCCCTGAAATCTCTGTAATTCTTGGATATTCAAGAATGCTCATTCTGGCTGAAAATTGCCTGTGATTTTAATTATAAAGGAAAGAAAAGGCAACAGTTGCTGAGCAACTGCCATGAAGAAATCATGGAGTAGACGTTGCCTTGAAAATGGAAGGTGCCACATCGGGCATTAGACCGGCTTTCTTGGCCGGTAGAGGGCAGGAACTGCTAAATGGAGGGAGGCTCCTAGCTTCACTTAAGAGCTCCCAGAGCAGCAGCTGGGGGTAAGATTAAGAACAGGGGTCCAACCCTGAGACAGTGGGCAGAGTGACAGTGGCAGAGGTACGGGGAAGGGGGGGAGTATTAGGCCCGTAGATAGGAGTGTTTAGAAGTGGGGCTCATCCTATATGGATGGTTCACCCTGCTGACCGACCTCCGTCAGCCGCCCAAGTGTTAGATAGCTGTGACATTCTCACTGTTAACTTTGTCCTTTGGGCCAGACTCAAAAGCCAGGGGCCTTATTTCTAGAAGGCCTCCATAAGAATGTAGCTGTAGTAGAAGAGCGGGGGAATGTGCTTGTTAAGATCCTAGACTCGAGAGCCAGACTACCTTGGGTCCAGTCCCACCTCTCCCTCTTAATAGCTGTGACCATGGGCAAATTATTCAACCTCCCTGTGCCTCAGTTTCCTCATTTGTGAAATGTAAGTGAATAATGTTAGTACCTACCCAAAGGGTTGTTATGAAGACTAAAGAGTAGAAAGGGCTCAGAACAGTCTCTGGCACGCGATAAGCATTCCGTAAATGCTACTTATTACCAGACTGTAAGCAACATGCGGTGAGGGACTTGGTCATGCTCACAGCTGTATCCCAGGTTCTTCAAACAGTGCCTGGCACATAGTAGGATATCAGCAAATATTTGATAGGTGGTGGTAGTGGGCATGAATGGATGAACAGATAAAGAGGGACGGGTGAATATTCCCAGAGAGGGAAAAGGAAGTCCTGAGGACACCTCCCAGCATTTTCCTGAAAGTGTTTCTTAGATGAGAGTGTCCAGCTGTGTGACTTCAGGCAAGATAACCTAACCTCTCTGTGCCTCAGAAGGAATACAGACCTACTCTGTGGGGTTACTGCCAGAATTAAACGATTTGGCCCCCGTGTTCCTAAAACCCAGCTGCTGCTGTTCGAAGCCAGCTGGAGGAAGGACCCTCCTGGAGAGGATCAGGAGCCAGGGCAATGGGGTGAGGAACAGGGCGAAGGGAGACCAGACAGGAAACAGCCCCCACCTGCCCCAGCCGATGGGTGTAGGGTCTGCAGGGTCTAATGAATCATACTGGTAGTTCTGCATTCTGAACTAACATAAAAGTAGACACCAGAGTCAGATGCTGATATTTTAATAATGGGTTTATCACTGGTGAAATTGGCTTAAGACACACATCTAGCACCCAAGGACAAAACAGTCCTTACTGATTTCCACTCGCCTACCTGGCTCCCAAGTCACTGCTCCAACCCTGGGGAAGTGCAAATGGAGGGGTGGAGAGAAGGTGGGAACACTTCCAACATTGCCCAGAATGGGAGGGGTGGTGTCTTCCTTTGTGGGCCCCTGTGAGAACCCAAGGAGAGTGAAAGAAAGGTTCCTCCTGCTGCAGGTTCCCCCTATAGGAGGAGAGAGGTAGTCTTATGGTTGTCTATGGACTGGCTAGCAGGTGGCTGTGTCACCGCAGACACAGGGCCCTGGATGGAAGATTCTGCCAGTCAAGGGCCCACGGGCTTCACCTTTACTTCCCAGAGTAGAAGGAAACTGGGGGACTGGAGTTGGGGCAGCAGGAAGGTGAAGGCCTGTTCTTTCTCACAACCTGGGGAATCAGCAGACAGGCTGATGGGGCTCCCAGCTTCCCTCACTTCGGAGGCAGTGCCCCGGAAACAGGAGAGGGAGGAATGACATGGGCAGTTACCCCGTGAACAGTCCTTTTCCCCCAGCTAGGATTGCCAGATTAAATACAGAACGCCCAGTTAAATTAGAAATTCAGATTGACAACACATAATTTCGGGGGCGCCTGGGTGGCTCAGTGGGTTAAGCGTCCAGCTTCAGCTCAGGTCATGGTCTCGTGGTTCATGAGTTCGGGCCCTGCATCGGGCTCTGTGCTGACAGCTCAGATCCTGGAGCCTGCTTTGGATTCTGTGTCTCCCTCTGTCTGCCCCTCCCTCCTCCTCCTCCTCCTCCTCCTCCTTTTTCTTCTTTTCCTCCTCCTCTCAAAAATAAACGTTAAAAAAAAAAAAAAAAACCAAATAACCTTTTAATATAAATTGTCCCCAGTGTAGCATGGGACATACTTATTTTTATTTGCTAAATCTGGCATCCCTACCCTGGCCCATCCCCTTCACATCACACCTTCTCCTGAGCACCCAAACTTATTATCTCCACACGGGAGCAGAGGGGCTCCTCACAACCAAAATCACAACCAAAAGTCTTCTTAATTTCTTAAAATAATATGCCGTTTGTATTTGGCCGTTCTGATTGGTCAGATTAACTGAACCAGTTTATCCAGAAAAATAACACCAGGAACAAAACTCATAACTTCGGGACTTCTGTAAGCATCCAAATGTGCTCTTCCCCACGGGCTGCGTTGCGCTGTTCTTTGTTCCTCAACTGGTCTAATTTCCCTTATGATTTCTTTACAGCCAGAAGAAAAATGCCAGTCAGAGGTAAGGAACAGTTTGCCAGCCGGATTTCCTCTGTCACTATTATCTGTTGCTTCACCCAGCTCCAGCTGGGAATGGACGCTTTGAGCAAGTAACTCTGTCCCTTGCCGTCTTTAGATTCGCAAGCTGCGGCGGGAGCTGGATGCCTCACAGGAAAAGGTTTCAGCTTTGACCACCCAGCTGACAGCAAATGTGAGTACAGATGCAGGGTGGTAGCCATGGGAGGGGGGGCAGCCACTGCTCCCTTCCGACATTTCCTCACGGCCGCCTGCCCCCGAGCACCATGGAAGCAGTACAGTGTGAAGGGCAGGAGCTTTGAGCATCGTGAGTGTAAACGTCCGCTCCGGCACTTTCTGGCTCTGTGCTTCGGGCAGCTTCTTTCACCTCTGAGCCTGCACGTGCCCCTCTGTGCTGTGGCGGATGGTGACACTTAGCTCTCTGGGTCGTCAGGTGATCAGTTCTGGAATCCATTAAGTGGTCAGAAAAGTTCATTTCCCTTTTCTTCCTCTTTCTGAAAATGTTCATCTTCAGGAGGAAAAAAAAAAAAAAGGCGAAGGCTCCAGATAAATAGCTGACTGTTCTGTAATTACAATATGCACAATTACGTGTTCAGGAAGGGCTGCCAACCAGCATTCAATTCAACAACTGTTTATGTGCCAACTATGCCCCGGGCACTGTGGGTTCAACAGCAGAGCAGACACCATCACTGTCATCTTCGTGTACTTTGGTACAGCAGAGAGACAAAACACTTTTCTATAATAGGCTAACTGTTAAGAGAGAGAGGCAGAAGGTTGTGGGAACATGTAGGAGGCGCACAGAACTCAGTCTGGTGGTGCGGGGGGGAGGTCAGGAAGGGCTTCTTGGAGGAGATGACCTGAGGGATGCTGTATAGGGGAGGATGCATGGGGAGGGCAGCGTTCTACCCACTGCACACATACATGTATTTGTGCAGACGCCCAAGGGGAAGTCTTGGTGCGTTTAGAAAGTATAAGTAAGCTCATTGTAATTAGAATCTATGGCTTGGATATGGGGCAGTGGCGCGGGTGGAGGGGAGAAGGAAGTCAGGAAGAGGCAGCAAAGAAAAGCAAGGGGCAGGTCACATCACACTGACTCCCGGCCGTTAGGGGGAGAGTTTGGGTTTCCTACTGAATCTGTGTGTTTGAAGCAGAGCAGTGTGGTGGTTCGATTTGCTCCTCATGAAGCTTCCTGACTATGGCATGGTTATGGAATTAAGGGGTCCGAGTGGAGGCAGAGACCTCTGGTCTGCAAAGGAGCCCTGCTGAAGAGCTATGAGCCAGGGAGGGCTGAAGTTTAGCAGGCAGAGCCTGCAGTTTTAGGAGGCACTGAGATGTTCCTGAAGCAAGGCTTCCTGCGGGAGCGCGTGGGCCAATCTGAGACCACAGATACATGTGTGGGAGCCTGTCCCAAAGCAGCCTGCACAACCCCATAGTATGCTGGTAAGATGAAAAGCAACTTCAAAAGGTTGTCTTCCTTGGACCAGGAAGCTGAGTCAGTACTCCAAGCAATCATTTGCCTGGAGTTTTTGCCCAGGTAATGCCTGGCTTGAGCCTGAGTCAACTGAAGGAAACTATTTCTCTTAAAATCTGCACATGAAATGCTTCATGTGGTACTTGACCTTAATTAAAAGCTCAGGAACTGGTAACTTCTGTCACCATTGTTCGTTCTCCTGAGTTCTCTCACATTTCTGGGAGTGTTTGAATTTTTTTAAACCCTCATGTACCAGGCCACTGTGTGTTTCGTTATCCTCCTTTGTTTTCTTTTCTGCTTCCACCGTCAGTAACGCCATCAAAAGAACATCAAAGATTGAGATCTGAATTTTGTAGCTTAGAACTTATTTAAAAGAAAAAAAACAACCCAGAGATGTTCCGTGGGTTAGTCTTCATGTGGGTACCATTCGAATCCAAAACCAAACCCCAAACTCACTGAGGCAATCTGGATATAATCCGAATGTGAGATTTAATAGCAAGCCCCATCTCAGGTGATTTTTGGAGCTACTCCCCTGGTTAAGGATTACTGCTCTCCATTGGTGCCCCCTACATATCAAAAAATAGATGAATTGACTTATCAGAAAACTCGGGTTAATTCCTCCAGTGGCCTTGTGTTGCCCAAAGGGCCTTACGCTGGGCCATTTGGAACTCGACCCTCTGCTCCAGAAGACTCAGGGTGAGGTCTCTTACATCATCGTTATTATTCCAAAAGTGTGTTTTGCTCCTCACAAAAGCCATTGAAATCCAGTATTGTTTCAAAGTAAATATTTAGTCTTACCACACACCACCGGCAGCCCTAACGTGTTTTATTGTCTGCCGTCTTTCTCACAGGCCAAGCTGTATTTGTTTTTCTAGGCCAAACTACTCAAAGCCACCTTCTCTGGGTGTTTTTATACCACTCGTGTTTGTTTTCCTGGGAATGTGAGAATGGCACTTGGTAAGAAGGCTGTTGTGTGGCTTTGAACCAGGCTCGGGACGGCCTCTCGGCCTGTGTTTTCACAGTTGCTCGTGACCTAAAGTCGGTCCTTTCTCTCGACAGCAAAATGCAAACCTCTAGCTCTTCAGAGCAAACACGGCTTCTTCTTGAGTTTGCAAAAACACTTCTCAATAGCTAGTCTTCTTGGGTTAGGTTTTTGTCTTTAACTGAACGGAAAGTGCGAGTGCCTACAAGTAGAGGCCTAGGTGGCAATCAAAGAATTAAGATAAATGGAAATTCAGTCCTTTAAATTTAACCTTGGCGTTCCTTTGAAATGGCAAGGTTAACAGTCATTTCTTTTCACCGTCTTTGCCCTGGCCCTGTTTCCTTCATCCACTGTGTAAACTGTCTTAAATTGGTTGGCTTTGCCATATTCTCCCCAGGCATGCTAAAGCGTATCTCTTGATTTCAAGCTGCATCGACATTTTCTCAATTTTTAATGATGAGAGGGCAATGCAGTCAGAAAGAAACTGAGTAACCACTTAATATTTTTAGTATAAGCGGTCCTGCTCCCTGATAACTCCGACAGCTGTTAGAGAAAAGACCCAACAGTTTATGCTGGATATGTCTTCTCCTCACCTGTCCCTGCTTGATGAAGTCTAGTGACCAAGAGCTCTGACTTCTCTCCCATCTCTCCTCTTTCAAGTGACATGTCTGCTGACCCTCTCCACAACCCAGGACAGTGTCCCACCCCTCCCCTGGTTGTTACCTCACTTTTATTCTTCACTGAGCACCTCGGTCCTATGTTCCTCTAGAATGTTACATATGTGGTCAGATCTTACTTCTCCCTCCTCCCCAGATTCCCACTTCCTCTGCCTCCTGTATCTTCCCATCCCTCTCCTAGAGCCCTTTCTTGATCTCTCCCCACCTGGATTCTCATCCTATTTTTTATTGTTTTCCCAGCCCCAAACCTCTTCCTTCCCCCCAAAGTGTCCATTCATTCCTGTGTTTTGCAATTCCATAACAGTACAGACCATTTCCGCCTGTGTTGTTTCACTTAAGGCTCACGATAACCCTGGGAGGAAAACAGACATCGCCCCCATTTTATAGATGGAGAAACAACAGTCAGTAGGATCAGCTCACTTGTCCATTCTTTATTCTCGGTTTTAACCATATTATCAGGATCCTCAGTCAACCAACCGATATTTCACCTGCTGCTGTACAGAGGAAGAGGCTTCATGTTAGGACACAAGCTTGCATCTTACCCTTGAAGAAGGTTGCAGAGAAAGGGGCAGACAGAAAAACATCGCATTTCTCAATTCTAAGATACATGTTTTTTTCCCTACATGTTTAACATGTCTGAAAGTGGGATACGTATTTTTCAAGATGTCCTAGCACTATAGAGAATAGTGGTGTGTCTGATGTCGTGTTCTAACAGAAGCGTATAAAAGTAGAGAGGGGCCTTGGGGGAAAGTCCTAACTCCCTGGAGGAACAGGGGAAGGTTTCTCCAAGGAGGTAGCAGATGGGCCTTTCGGTGACTTTTTATTAACCAGGATTATAACAAGCAAAATAATGCCAACCGCTTTGTTCATCCGGTTTTTGGTTTTTTTTTTAACGTTTTATTTATTTTTGAGACAGAGAGAGACAGAGCATGACCGGGGGAGGGTCAGAGAGAGAGGGAGGCACAGAATCCGAAACAGGCTCCAGGCTCTGAGCCGTCAGCACAGAGCCCGACGCGGGGCTCAAACTCACGGACCGTGAGATCATGACCTGAGCCGAAGTTGGTCACTTAACCGACTGAGCCACCCAGGCGCCCCTTTGTTCCTCCATTTGTACAAACATGCTTGATATGAGCCTCTCCTGTGAGCTTGGCATTTAGTGAACAAAAGTGCCGTAGAGCAGAGGAGCTAGAAATGAAGCAGCAGTCACAGGAGTGCATGTGTCTCTGACGGTGACACCATAATGCACATAGGTCGGCAGTCCACGTGCTTTTGAGGGTGAACGTGAGAGAGCCGTCACGAAGGCGTGAGCTTCCATCTCTTGAGAAGGTTGTGTAAAAATTAGGGAGACAGCAGGGAAAGCACATATGAAGGCCCTGAGGTGGGAAGCAGCATGGGGTTTTTGAGGATGTGAAAAGCTGGAGTGACTGGATCCCAAAGAGAGATGGAGACTGGGGCTCCAAGGGCTGAAGAATTAGGCGGGGGCTAACTCACATGGCCCCGGTGAGGATTGCAGTCCTTAAGACCCAGCACCCAATAGGCTCTCTTGCCTTGCAGGGTGATCTGACTGAGGTGGTGTCTTTTCTCCTCCAGGCTCACCTGGTGGCAGCCTTTGAACAGAGTCTTGGAAACATGACAATCAGGCTCCAGAGTTTGACCATGACGGCTGAGCAAAAGGTAAAGCAAGAAAGGGTGCCTCCCTCCTCCCTGCTTGGGATGAACAGCACACCTAAGAATAATACTCTCTTTGGTTCCAGAGAGTAGTAGAGATTTTAGTGCACTTGAACTATGGGAATTGAATCTTGAAGAGTAGGTCTGTTGAGTGCAAAAGTGACCTAAACGAAGGGGCGGCCCCAGCACCCGTGACCCATCTCACAGTCCTATTTCTACGGCTTCTGTGTGCTTATGTGCCCGTTGAAGATTGATGCAACCTAAATACATGGGACAGAGGTTTTGTGGAACTCCTTCATTCCCTCCCCGCCTGTGCTGAAACCGAGTCGCACTTCTTTGGAGATCGGTCCAGAATGATGGTAGGGTGACCGGTATTTTTTTCTGTCCCCCAGGATTCAGAGCTGAATGAGTTAAGAAAAACCATCGAGCTGCTAAAGAAACAGAACGCAGCTGCTCAGGCTGCCATTAATGGAGTAATTAACACACCAGAGCTCAACTGCAAAGGTAAAGGAAGGAGAGCAGCCTTCTAGACCAACAACCTGCCTGCCCTTAGGAGCCCTCCCCTGACAACACGCGCTGCAGTCTCCCTGCCCCAGGGTGTGTGTCCACGTCAGTCACTCAGGTCCTGGGAGGCAAACACTTTGAATCCAGTAACTCCAGGCCTCCGGGAAGGTAGCTCTTCTGGCTCAGCCTCTTCCCTGCTGTGTCTCAAAAACGGAAGAAAATACGTGTCATCGGCAAAGTGGCGAAGTGTTGCGCTTCGCCTGTGTCCTTATGCCTGAAGCCCTTAACCTCAGTCGTGCTCTGGTATCTCCATATTGACTCGGGCTACCCTGAAGTAGGCATCTCTTGTTTGCCCAGGAAAATCTTCCCGAGCGAATTGCTTCATCCGCGTGTGTCTTGCGGGGAGAAATGGAGTTGTGAGGCGGGGTTACCCTCCACCTCCCACAGCGGTGGCCTTAGTGGTCATGGTAGAAGTAACGGTGATAGCTAGCATTTATGGAACACGCGCTGTGTTCTAAGCCCCTCCGCTCAGTGTTTTCAGTTATTAGTTATCTCGTTCGCTTCCGCAACAACCTTATGAGCGCAGTGCTGGTCCTCTCTGCATCGGGCTGCTTGAGTCACTTCCAGAGTATAAGATGCAGAAGTGGGACTGGAACCCAGGTCTCTCTGACTCTGACACCAGTGCTCTTAGATTTCGTTCTGTGCTTGTGCAGAAAACTGGCTGCAAATTTTATTTCGGTGTCACTGCTCTTTCAGACAGCGTGATTTCTGGCGTCACCGTTATTTCAGCTGTCAGGCCTCCTGAAGAGTAATGACAGGATCGAAATGGGAGGGATTGGCAAGAGCCGGCCAGCCCGAGGAAGCGCAAGGGGCATTCCAGGAAGAGGGAATAGTACACGTTAGGACCCCGAGATGAGATGGGCTCGGCATCTCCAAGGAGCCAAAAGAAGGCTCGTGAAGCAGGAGCGTACAGAGCAGAATGGGGCTCGGGGTGGCCTGACAATACAGGTGACTTGTCACGGTTCAGAAACAGGATTGGGTGCCTGTCTCAAGCTTGAGAGAGCTGGTGTTAGGGGGGGATTGTCTTGAAGCCTCCCCTGACTTCTGTTTGATGAAGCGGATAGAATGGGCCCTCATTGAATTGACTAAAGGGGGCGTAACTTCCACCTGCTCAAGGATCTTCAAACCAGCTGCTGAGGGCAGAAGGTGGTGTCTAATGGGAAATACTCGGGTATGTGTGGATTCAGGTATAAAAGCCATTCCCTGGGACAAAGGACTGGGCTCCAGGCAGCAGCTGCTGATCTCCTGCCTTGGGTCTCCAGGAAATGGTACCTCCCAGTCTGCAGACCTCCGCATCCGCAGACAGCACTCCTCTGACAGCGTCTCCAGCATCAACAGTGCCACCAGCCACTCCAGTGTGGGCAGCAACATAGAGAGTGACTCGAAGAAGAAGAAGAGGAAGAATTGGGTGAGTGTGCATCCCAAGACTTCCGTGGGTCCTAGCAGACCAGTGACCCGCCCCCCACCCCCCACCCCCAGAAAGAGCCCAGGCTCGCTCTTAACTTCAGAGCATAGGCCTTTGAGAGCGGGTCCAAAGAAGCCTATGGATAGGTTTCTACCAAATTCAGTGCTGTGCTCAGCCAAACACCAGGACTTACGAAACCACCACCACCTTGTAGTTTTTCTGTTTCATGAGACTTTACGTGGCATACTCATCTTCCATTTCATATACATGTTGTGTCGTCATCATCCCATGTTATAGCCACAGAGTTCCAGGCACTAGAGCAAGGGTACTCTGCAGTGGTTTCTTCTTAGCTATTCTGGGGTGGAGGGTGTGTGTTACCAGTTATCCCGTCATCATTGATAATCCTTATCTGCTTACTGACAATTGACTGCTGTGACAGCGTTAAACCAACTTTTCTCTAAACAATTTTTGACCGCGTCCTGTAAGTAAAAGTGTCATGGTGTAGGGGCGCCCTGGTGACTCAGTCCATTAAGCATCCACTCTTGGTTTTGGCTCAGGTCATGATCTCACAGTTAGTGAGTTGGAGCCCCGTGTCAGGCTCTGCACTGACAGTGAGGAGCCTGCTTGAGATATTCTCTCTCTCTCTCTTTCTCTCTCTCTCTCTCTCTCTCTCTCTCTCTCTCTTTCTCTCTTTCTCTCTCTCTCTTTCTCTCTCTCTCTCTCTCTCTCTCTCCAAGAAAGAAATAAACATTAAAAAAAAAGTGTCACAATTTAGATGTTAGGAGTTAGGACAAGGTTTTAAACTGGAGAGTTGTACTTCAAAACACTGAGTTTGATAGACCCAGTTTCCAATACATTGTTTCTCCATGTTTCCATAATCCCAATGAACTGCTTGAATTTCTGTGCTGTGGTGTCTGGAGAAGTTTTTTTCCCATTCTCCTGGAAATATTTCACACGCCCGCCATTTTTTTTTTTTAAGTAAGCTCTACCCCCACCATGGGGCTTGAACTCACCATCCTGAGATCAAGAGTTGCACAGTCCACGGACTGAGCCAGCCAGGAGCCCCCTACCCACCCAGTTTTGGTTGTGTGGAGGCTGTGAAGTTCTGAGACATTTGCTGCCCCCTGTCTTCAGCACAGGGATACCCCAGATTGATCTGAAGGGGGCTAGTGCTCAAAGGGCCCCATCTGTCAGTGCTGACCGCATCGTGTGTTCAGAGTAGCTTCAACGTCCTCATTCATCCCACATACTTCTCCCTCATTTCGTGTTATCTTGGATGGGTGGCGAGGTCTACCAATAGAGGAGTTGAGGTTTGAGTGATTTCGGTTATTGATCGCTTGCGCTGGAAGACTGTAAGGCCGGTTCAGTGCAACCCTGTCCTAATGATTAAATTTTTTCTTTGTTACTAACGGCTTTCAGTCAACTCCTTCGCCGTGCCTTTTAGAGGATTAACGTATGTTGCTGTTTCTAATATATTGTTGGTAACTATGGTCTGACTTGATTGTCAAGGTGATGAGAGAGAATTCTTTTCTATGAAAAACAGTGTATATCCATTTTCTCCAATTCAAAAAATAAAACATATTTATTTGCTTTAAGACAGTTCCAGGTTATCGGTAGAATTGGGGAGGATGGATAATTGACACTCTCAGATCATCCCGAAGCTTAATTCCGTCTGATCTTTGCAATCTCCTCTTCCACCCGGCCTTTTACCACAGGGAGAGGCAAGGATTTAGGTTGATGGCTTGTGTACTAGATCCTTCTGTTTCTATAACTGGAAATACGGTGAAAAGCAGGAAACGGGAACTTGATCAACCACACGCTGGACATGCCATTCGTTATGGATGAAATCCTGATGGGTAAAAAAAATCCCATTAATTATTTCAGAATGGCCTGTTTCTGAATTCTTTAATGGCTAAGAAAACCTCCAGGATGTTTTCAGAAGGAATGAAGGATTTTAGGAAAAAGGAAATCCCTTTTTTAAAAGACCTTTTTTTAAGACAAAACTTAACTTTTCGGCTCTAGAAAATACGTGCTTGTGGCTTTCAGAGAAGACCCTACACTTTAACTCTTGATTCTCATTAGAATAAATACTCTCGTTGGACTTTTCAGATTCGTCGCATGATGTGGGGAATTTGTGAGGTACCAGTTCCCTGTACCCAATATGGCTAATGAATTTCTCACAAATACCCACTGTTTGAGTAGTAACCAAGGTGGGTAGTTCCCTGCTTGTTCTTACGCGTATGCCAGGATAGCGGGAACTCCTGAGGAGATCTTCCAAAGGGCTGCGTTGGGGCCTAGTGCAGCAGTGAAGCCCTTCTTGCTGAGAGAAGAAGACACAGACATGCCAAAAACAAGTTAAGGCGCAGAGAGATGGCTGATAAAAGACACAGGGTGAGAAGCACAGGAAGGTGAGGGCCGTCATTTCAACTAGACAAAGAAGCTGGAAGAACTCGGACTATAGGGCCTTCCAGAAGCACTAGTCCTTGCCTTTCCTCACGGAGGAAGATGCCCCTAATGCCCTGAAAGATTCACGTTCTTACCAGAAACCTCCTGTGTGTGTGGTGTTTATCATTAGCCATGTCGTGTCTGAGAAGTCCGAAGCTTTCCCTGTCACTGGCTTTCTCTGTTAAAAATTGTCTTTTTTCCTTCCCCTCCCCCATTTTTGCTTGCGTTTTCCCTGGCAGGTCAATGAGGTAAGCAAGACCACCGTTAATATCAGATACCAAGCTAACCCATCCATTGATATGACTAATCTCGCCCGCATCCGCCACCATGTCTGAGCATCCTGCTTTGTTGCTGTGTAACCTCATCCTCCCGACATCCATCTGCTGAGCCAGGCTCTGTCTTGCTGTTGGCATCTAGCCTCGAAGCAGGAGTAGGCATGGAATGTCACCCACAGGTCCAGTCCTTTGAGCTGTCAGCACCAGATAACTCTTCTTCCCTTACTGCACTGATTCAAGAGAGCTGTTGGGAACCTCTGTCATTGGTTGGGGGGTGGGGGGGGAGTCATGGGAGAATTAATTGCTCTTTTGTCTGCATGTCTCTGTGTTGCCGAGGCCTGGGTGTTGGGTGGCAGCCCGTGCCAGGCTGACAGTCTCGGATATTCAGTTACGCAGCTCCTTCAAGCAAGCCTTCGGGAAGAAGAAGTCCCCCAAGTCTGCATCCTCTCATTCAGACATCGAGGAGATGACAGATTCTTCGTTGCCTTCCTCGCCAAAGTTACCACACAATGGCTCCACGGGTTCCACTCCGCTGCTGAGGGGCTCTCACTCCAACTCCCTGTAAGTCTGTCTGTCAGGGACACACGCTGGGCTGATGATGCCTTTGGCCTCTAGGAACTCCCTCAAACTGGAAGGGCTAGGTGTCCTGTTAGGATATGTCTGCCCCTTGGGGTCTTGTATGTCGTGTTTCATAGGACTGGGCATTTTCCACCAATGTTTCAGGACTGGAGAGGTTGAAAGAGAAAGGAATCTTCCGTTGTCCCAGTGGCGTTGCTGTAGCAGCCATGAGCAAGTTGCTTAACCTCTCTGTTGACGTTGTTTTATTTGCCAAAGTAGGATAATGGTTCTTGGCTACTTATCCCGTCCTAAGGATTAAACGAGATAAATGGATGGGAAAGAACTACAACCATCTTACCGGGAGGAAAGATGGTGTTACGCGTGTTCACAGTTTTTGCTGAAGTTCCAGGTCATTTTCGTGACAGAGCGTAAAGAGATGATGCCATCCTTCTGTGATCAAAATTTGGTGTTGACTTTTTTCTCCAAGCTCAACACTCAGCATTTGGAAGTTAAAAAAATGGAGAAAGGCTCGGTGACAATTGTCTTTACCAAAGGGTTCTATCTTTGGTAAAATGATTCATCTCCATGAACTCCGCTAGTGAATTCACATACAGTGCAGTATTGGTTTCAGGAGTAGAATTCAGCGATTCATCATTCACATACAACACCCAGTGCTCATCACAGCAAGCCAAGTGCCCCCCTTAATACCCATCCCCCATCTAGCCCATCTCCCATCCACCTACCCCTGTCGACCCTCTGTTCTCTATCGTCAAGAGTCTCTTGTGGTTTGTTTCCATCTCTTCTCTCCCTCCCTTCCCATATGGTCATCTGTTTTGTTTCTTAAATCCCACCACGTATGAGTGAAATCATAAGGTATTTGCCTCTCACTGATTGGTTTATTTCACTTAGCATAATACATTCTAGCTCCATCCACGTCATTACAAGTGGCAAGATTTCATTCTTTTTGATGGCTGAGTGGTTTACTGATTAACTGAAATCTACGGATAGTAAATTTTAGATGAGTCAGTTTGTACAGAGCTCCTCGGGAGCGCCGCTGCTCCTGTTAAGTGAGATAGGCGTTTGCTCACGTGACCTTGGCTTCTCTGCTATTCCCCTTGGCAACTAGGTAGGTAGAAGGGAAGAGTCGCCAACCTCCCGTGATTTCCACTGAGCACCCACTGATCATTGCTCCATCAGAGGTATAGGGAGACAGTCCTGTGCCCCATCTAATAACAGAAGGCCCAGACTCCACAGACAGAAGTGCGTCAGGAATGGCTTGGGGTGGACAAGTGGGGACCCAGGTGTCAGCTCCTGGAGTAGTGAGAAAGATTACCCTTGCCCCATAGGACTGCATTCCCTTAGAGACCATGAGTATACCAGGCCAAGAGTGAAAGACCTGGAGCTCGTGTGGTTTGCGGTACCGTTAGTAAGATGAGCCAGTACCCAGGAGAAGAGAGCTGCTGTGGCTGGGGTCCAAACAGCCACTGAGCTAGGGTTGGACAAGGGAGTGGGTCGTTGTAGACACCTCAGTTTCCTCATTGGGAAAAAGGAGGTTAATTACATCTGCTTCCCTGGATCCTCGTGAGGGCCTAGTCAGACACTGTGCCTAAAGGGCCTCCTTCCTCTTCTCCTTCAGTCTCAGGAAGCCAGGTATGTGGTGCTGACTGTAAGTCCGCTTAGCCATCCAGCCGCCGGAGCTGAAGACAGCAGCACCTGCTGATGACAGCAGCCTGCATAAGTGTCCGAAGGCCAGCTTACCAGATGGGTGCATGCCCTGTGAGCAGGGGGCTCGGCCAGGTCTTTGCAGCGCACCAGCCACGTGGTCACCGTGGAAGACAGAAAGTGGAAGACAGGAAAACAGCCTAAGGCCTTGACTTTTTAGCAGTCCCACCACCCATGAAGTATGGCTCTGTTGGGGGGTCTCCGTTTTACTCAGATTAGCAGCTCCACTGAGGACAGGGCCACAGTGCGTCTAGGCCCGTGTTCTTGTGTAAAGAATTAGGTAAATGCCCAAGAGTGTGAGTCCTATTTGACCCGCTAGGTGCCTCAGAAGTTAATAAGAGGCCAGTTGCCTGTGACACACATGCCATCATCCCAGAGCACCTCAGTTTGTCTGACCAGGAGAAAAAGGAACTCGCCTGTTCCTTATTTGTGGTTTTAAACATTGTATGTAACAACCCATGTAAGCGGGGCACAACTCTAGATGTTCTGAAGAGGCCTAAGGTGATGCTCACCAGAGTCCCACCCCTAGGGATTAGGGACCAGCGGGGACACCACCCAGTGTAGCTGTTTTACTTCTGAGCTTCTGCTCTGGCTCTGTGCCAGTCACCGGTTACAAGGACGTACAAGACGGATAAAGTTCAGTTCTGGTAGACCAGGGCGAAAAGCAGACATCAAACAAGTAAATCTGAATAAACTAGAAAACAGCTCAGGGTTAGGTTAATGCTAGGAATTAAAATAGGGTGTTGGGATACGGAATACTACAGCAACTGTAGACAGAATGGTCCGGAAAGGAGGCGACATTGCAGCTGAGATCTTCAAGACAAGAGGGACCGTTGGTTAGTTCTGGTCAGTGACCCTAGCTGCTGTAATACATGGAGTCCCAAAGCTCAGAACCCAGTTCTGGGTCGGGCAGCCTGCGCGGAAGACTCCTTCCATCTGGATCCAGCCATCCCACTGGATCTGAGTCTTTGACTGAGTGCTCTGTGTCCAGCCAGCAGGTGAGGTGGGGGAGGGGAGAGAGTGCAGGGGTTTCTAAGAGGGGTTTCTCTTAGAGAGTTTTATGGGCCAGACCTAGAGGAGGCACATGTCCTCTCTGTCCACAGTCCACTGAACAGGGTCATCCCACCCACAAGGGAAGAAATGAAATCTCCGCACCCAGGAGGGAAAGGAAATAGACTGTGGGGAGCAGGGCAGCCTTGGCCCCAGATAGTGTAAGGAGCCTCAGGTGGAGACTGGGAACAAGGGATGGCCAGTGTGTGGCCAGTGTGGCTGCGGCATGGTTAGGAAGTAGGAAAGTGGTAAGAAAGGAGGCCATGGAGATAGGCAGGGCCAGACCACGGGAGACTTTGAAGTCAAAGTAAATTTGCATCTGCTTCTATGTGTGATGGGTTATCAGCCGTTGGAGAGGTTTCTTTTGTTTGTTTGTTCTTGAAGTTTATTTAAGTAATCTGTACACACAATGTGGGGGTTGAACTCACGACCCCGACTTCAAGAGCCACTTGCTCTAGCGACCGAGCCAGCCAGCCAGCCCATTCACTGGAGAGTTTTAAGCAGGAATGTAAGATCATCTGAATTCATGTTTCACAAAGATCAGTCTCCTTTCTGTAGATAAGGAATAGAGAGGAAGGCCAACCACATAAGAGGCCAATAGCACTCTCCTCCTCATCCTCCCCACGATGGCCTGGTTCGTGTCCTTTGAGCGCTCTAATCACACCCCCTTGCCCTTTCTTTGTTCTCTGCCTGGTACACTCTTCCTCTAGATATTCTCTTCCTTCACGTCTCTGTTCAGTGTTACCTTTTCAGTAATGCCTTGTCTGTGCACCTTGTGTAAAATAACGCCCCCATGACCGCCAGCACTCTCCATCACCTCCCTTTCCCCTGTTTTATTTTTTTACCATGGCACATACCACCACCTGACGTGTAGATTGCCCCAGGTTATTTGTTTTTTGTACCACCCCCCCCTCCGCCAACACACACACCGCCACCCAAAAATCTACAGTATAAGCTGCATGGAGGTAGATACCATTGGATTTGTAGACGTTCAGATCGTAGGTGAAACACATGGTAATTCATAGCACAGGTGAGTTTAAGATGTGTTCAAGAAGAAAGTTGACAGCACATGGTGATGTGGAGTGTGAGGGCAAAGAGAAGAATAATCCTTGAATATTCCTAGATTTGCAACTTGAGTACCTGGGTATGTGAAGGTATTGTTTCTTGAATCGGTAAGAGGTGCAGATGGGGCAGAGTGGGGGGAGCATCAGGAGCTCTGGTTTGGCTATTTGAAGTCAGAGCTGCTCAGGAGGCATCCACATGGACATGCCAACCAGCCTGGGACTCCTGGAGGCGTAGATCTGGTGGACATGGGCTCATAGGTGGTATCGAAAGCTGGAATCTGGAGCGTTCTCTACGGGGTTGAATGGAGATGGAAAAGAGCCAGAGGGCCAAGGACTGAACTTTGGGTGCTCTGAAGAGAAAGGAGAGCAGCCAGCGAGATGAGAAGAGGTGGGAGGAAAACAGAAGCAGAGAGAAGAAACTTCTGGTAGCAGGGTCAAGTGCTGCTGGGCGGCCAGGGAGGATGAGGAAGAGAAAGAGAGGATGCCGCACTGGGCTGTGCAGCGCTCCCAGCGGCCACTGCGAGAAAGCTCCCTCCAAACCACTTTCCCCGGAGGGATCGGGTGGGGCAGACTCTGGGCACTGCTGACCTTCTCTGACATTCCACAGCATCCATGCACACTGGAGATGTTTGTTTTGGGTCTGGTTTTCCAAAGGGTGGGCAGAGAGCAAATGCTTCTTTCCAACCTTGAAGGGTTTGTAAGAATGTGCAAATCTAGATGTGAGAGGAAGTTCAAAGAAGAAACTCGAGGCAGAGAAGTGGAGGGTGGGGTTGGGGGCTCAGAAAAGTTCCTACCCTGTGGGCGAAAGGAATGGTAACGTGGGAAGGCAGTGTTTCCCATACTGGAGGCATTTAAAATTAGGTATGCCACCAACCCTGCCTTTGGGCCAAGACAGTGGAAATATGGGAGTATCATGTTAGGGACTGAGTAGGAGAAAATCTACATCAGGTTGCTTCAAGAAGTAGTCCGTGAAGTGGATGAGTATGTATTGAGTGCCTGCTGGATATAATTCAGGAGCATGGGCTCTAGAGTTACGTAGACCCACCAGACTTGATCCTGACTTTGTCATTTTGGGGAGCGGGGAGGCTTGTTGTTGTTTTTTAATGTTTATTTATTTTTGAGGGAGAAAGATCATGAGCAGGGGAGGGGCAGAGAGAGATGGGGACAGGGGATCCAAAGTGACCTCTGTGCTGACAGCAGAGAGCCCAGTGCAGCACTCACACTCACGAACTGTGAGATCATGACCTGAGCCAAAACCAAGAGCCGGGCACTTAAACAACGGAGCCACCCAGCTGCCCATGATTCTGTCATTTTTAATGGGCCTGTTAATATCTCTAGGACTCCCCCCCCCCCCCGCCCCTTTTAAAAGGAGATCATGGCAATACCTCTTCAAGGAGTTGTTAGTAGATGTAGTAAATTAAATAATACGCTTCACATGCCTGGCATAGTCGTTTGTGTATTCCATATGAATTTACTGAGCACCTGTTACATCTGATCAGTGTTATCAGACACCAGAAATGATGCAGAGAACCCTGGTCCTGGAGCAGCCAGCCATGTAGGGGGTAACCTGTTGAGTGCAACCAAATTATCAGAGATGTACAAAGGTCTAGCATGGAAGGAACCAAGGGGAAAAGTGCTGTCCTGGGCAAGAGGGATAGATAGAAACTAAAACCTAGCTGGGGCTGCTGCAGAAGAACTTAATTTTCAGGGCACATAGCCGACTCAGTCAGTGGAGCATGACACTCTTGATCTTGGGGTTGTGGGTTCAAGCCCCACGTTGTTGGGTGTAGAGATTGCTTGAAAACAAAATCTTTAAAAAAAAAAAAACCCTTAATTTTCAACATCTCTGTGCTAAGTAGGAGGACATCCCCTCTCATTGGCCAAGCTTCGCAAAGTAGCTCATGTGATACAGCCCACAGAGGTGGGTGCTGAGGAAGTCTTGTCTGTCTTGTTGAGGAAGCTTCTGGGGAAAATGTACAGATCATGTGAAGGAGACTGGGGCAAAATGCCTTGCCCTGGAGCGCCAGACGCACCCGACTGATGGTGTGAATGGAGGCTAACTGTTCTCTACAGTGAATTGGAGCCTTCCAAGTCTGTGCAGGGCGTGGTTTAGCGAAGCCTGGAGTGTCACAATGGAATTTTGCTCAGACTTTACTCTCCATTTAAACCAGGAACCCGTACTCCTCTCTCAAGAAGAAACTAGTGTTTGCAAGCTCCCACTGCAAACCTTGCAAACCAGAAAGGCATGACCATTTAGTTAAACCTTACAAGCTATAGCCTACTCACAGCACAGAGAGGGGTGAGGGTTGGGGGAGGGGCAAGATCTGATTTCTAGAGACATTTTCTAGCCCTCTTAGTCCCAGATCTGTTGGCCTCGGTTTGTCATGGGTATAGAATGGGAATGATCATAGTATTTTCAGGCATCAGAGTTTTTAGAAGATTTTAAAGCCAAGAAACTCCCTTGGCTACTGACAACTTTTAAAAGTAGGGTGTGGTTTTCCTCTCTTTGCATCCCTCAAATGAAAACCATTCAGGTGTAGGTCAAGAAAATAACAACAGAACAGTTTGGCTATTCAGGTGTTAAATTTTTCTCTAGTCCTTTCTGCCCCCCAAATACAATTACACTTCTTTCAACGATTATAAATGGTTTCCCCCTGGCAATGAACACTTCCACACCCTCAACCCGTTTTACAGGTCAGGCTTTTTTTGGCCTCAGATCCAGAATTTGGTCTTGGAGAGCAGGCTGCACAGTTATTTCTGCAGAGACCACATGTTCATCATATCTTTCAGAGATAATCAGCTTCAGCTTTGTAACTTTAGGAACATGTCTTTTTTTTTTTTTTTTTTTTTTTTTTTTTCCCCCCAGTCTTCAGTCCAAGAAATGTCAAAGCTTCTTATTCTGGATCACTCCTCACCCCAGAACCAATGATCTTTGAAATCACCGTCCTTTTTTTTTTTTTTTTTTTTTTTTTCATAGAGCCACCTTTTCTAACATGGAGATTTGGTCTTCCACTTAGTGCTGACCTGCCAGGTATCTGAACAGCAAACCTGACTAATCACATAGGGAACCCAGCCTAGAAGGTGATAATGGCATATGGGTGGAAAGGACGACACTGAAAAATGCTGTTGCTCAATTTTCACCTAAAACTGGCTTCTGTATCCTATCACCCTGTCTGCTGACTCTCCACGATGTTTCCCTTCCTTGCTGAGAGCTTCTGAAGCAGTGTGGATGGGTGGGGGAAGGAAGGAATGTTGTTCTCTCAAGACACTTTCAAAAGACTGGGTTTCAGAATGTGACCAAAAATAGACTAACTCCCTCCACAGGAATCTTTAGGTTACTTTCATTTGGGGGCAAATAAAAATCACTCCTCAGCTTTCTGACCTTAGAGTGTCTAATCTTTAAAACAGACAGTTGACCTTCCTTCTCTGAGTGGGTTCAGATCTCAAGGAGCCTGTGGTGTCATTAAAGGGGCCCAGCTGGGTACACATTGGTGGGGGGGGGGGTGGTTTCAAGCCCCAAAGGTTACTACTCCCTTTGGCCAGCTCCTGCTTATCCCAGATTATTGGAACTTTGTCGAAAGGCACACCAAAGCCATTCTGAGTGCCAGAGCTCTGCAAGGGAAGATGGTAATACAATCTGTGAATTTCAGGTGCTTTGATCTTATTGCCTCCAGGAAGCACTGGGAAGATGGTTAGACAGGGTCACTGCTGCACAGACCTGCTGATGGACGTGGACCAGTGGTCAGTGGAGGACTGGAGGGAGATGAACTCAGAGCTGTTCTCATCAGTAACACCCACCCCCCTTCCCTAGAATTTCAGAGTGCATGGATAGTGAAGCCGAGACAGTCATGCAGCTCCGAAATGAGCTGAGAGACAAGGAGATGAAGCTGACAGACATCCGCCTAGAAGCCCTCAGCTCCGCACACCAGCTCGACCAGCTCCGGGAGGCCATGAACAGGATGCAGGTGAGCCCGGGAGCATGGGCTGGGCCCAAGGCTGTCTGGGGAGGGAGTGGCAGGAGGCTGCTCTCTGCCAAGCTAGAGCTGCAGACTGTTGCAGCCCTCTGCTTTCCTAGCCTCTTTCTCTCTTTTCTCTTTCTTTTCCAAAGCAGCGAGGCTCCTCCTCTTTTCATGTCCTCCCGGATATTGCCCAAAGATGAGTCTTTTCAAGGTATAGGAGGAACCATGCATCTCCCCTTTGTGTAACTTTCAGCGGCTCTGGCATTGGCTCTTGCAAGTTGATTTATTTATTTTTGAGAGAGAGCGAGCTGGGGAGGGGCAGAGAGAGGAAGAGAAAGGATCCCAAGCAGGCCTTCGCACTGCCAGCACAGAGCCTGACATGGGGCTCGAACTCACAAACCGTGAGATCATGACCTGAGCCCAAACCAAGAGCCAGATGCTCAGTCTACTGAGCCACCCAGGCACCCCCCTTTTTGCTCATAATCTACTACCCACCTATTCACAGTTCCACTTTCCAGACTCAACTCAATGGCCAGAGGGAGCCCCTGCTCCCTTTGGCTGCCCAGGGATTTCTGTTTCATCTAGTCCCCTCCACAAGGATCTCTTTCTGCACATCTGAATTGGACCCTTTCCTCAAAGTTGAGCCTCTTACTCTGCAAAGTTTTCCCAGGCCCTGCATTCTGGAAGCATTAGTGCCCTCGTCTGAATTCTTATAGATTTGTTCTTACAACCCCTTGCCTTCCATCATGGATTGGAAGGCATTTGGGTCTTTTAGCTTTTTTTTTTTTTTTTTTTTTTTTGCATCCCTTTCTCAGGCTGTAGCACCCATGCTTTGCACATAGTAGGGTTTTCTCTAAATATTCATAAAAATGAAAGAGCCCTGTGGGCTCTGCCGAACGGGACCTCACTGGAGGACAGCATTTTTCCAAAGGGGGTTCCATGGAACACTTGTTCCAGGAGAGGCTCAGCGAAAGGAGAACTCCTTGATCAACTGTGTTTAGGGTTGCTACACGTTGTGTGCCCCTCTGAGCTCCCCAGTGCAGAGGAGTTCATAAAGCCTCTGAGTCCTGCAGGAAAGACACCTGTCAAGCCCAGAGTCACTCAAACCTCTTAGATTGTAGGCCCCTTTTTCACTTAGGACTCGGGCAGCAGACTCTGGGAAACATTTCTGAGTTCTTTTCAGAGGCCATCTCTCCGAAAGGATGGCCCTTGCCCTGCCAGACAGGTCTTGTATATATGCAAACAGCAAGCACAGCCGAATCTCTCTGGCAGTGTGACTGACGGCCTCGGCTGGGGTACCCACTTGATCCCTGCAGGGAACCTTCCGATTCCTCCTCCAGAATAAGGCTCGTCTGCGTTACCTCCACCTAGTAAGTGAACCTCTCCCTTACTCTTCGCAGAGTGAGATAGAGAAGCTGAAAGCTGAGAACGACCGGCTAAAGTCGGAGTCTCAAGGCAGCGGGTGCAGCCGGGCGCCCTCCCAGGTGTCGCTCTCCGCCTCCCCTAGGCAGTCCATGGGCCTCTCCCAGCACAGCTTGAACCTCACCGAGTCAACCAGCCTGGGTGAGTGGCATCACGGGACTGGGGGCAGGTCGGGGCCTGCAGCTGGCACTCCACTCTCCAAGCAAGAGCCCCGAGATAAGCAGGTGAACAGATCAAATGGAGAGGCAACAGGCGTGTGTGCACTTGGGGTGTGTGTGTGTGTCTGGGTGTGCGTCTGCTACCAACATGAGCCCAGCCGTTAGACTGCTGTCATGCTTTGCTCCAGTGCCCCGAATTCTCCAAGCCACACGCTTGGATCCTCTCGTCCACCATGTTGAGTTCCGTTTGATCCATTTGAAGAGGCTGTGACCTGCAAGCCGAATGCTGCATAGAAACCCCGTAGTAGCAGGTCCCAGTTGGGGCAATGGCTTGGTGTACGTACGGTCTTCCCGCCTTCAGGATGGATTCCAGGCCGGCACCGTAACTAGCCAACACGATCCAGGTTTTCTTTGTAAGCATATTGAGGCTGACGCTTTGATTTCTTACCCATGATGCTGCGTTGCTGTCGTTTTGGTTGAGCCTCTGCCTCGCACTTCCATTTGGCAAGGTACATCGTCAGCCTGCTGGCTCCTCGGTCGGTCCACCGTTGGTTTCTGTGGTTGCATTCTCCATTCCGCCCTCCCCCCTTCCCCGCACCCCGACACCTGGTTTGTCCCGCTGCCGTGCGGACAAGCAGCGGGGGTGTCAGGAAGCCGGCTTTGCTGTCCCCATGTGCCTAAGGCTGTTGATGTTTTCCATTCGCAGACATGTTGCTGGATGACACTGGTGAATGCTCGGCTCGGAAGGAAGGAGGCAGGCATGTTAAGATAGTTGTCAGCTTTCAGGAGGAAATGAAGTGGAAGGAGGTTAGTTGGATCCCTTTCCCTGCTCTGCTTGTCCCTTCCCCCCCAGGTAGAACTACCTAGCTTAGTGATGTCATCGTCAAACCAGATCACCTCAGCACCTGAGGTGATCTGGAAGTACTACTAACCCCTTCCTTCACTAACCATAATCCCCAGCAGCATCTTGACACAATTAAAGGGAGCGAACGGCTCTTCCCTCCCTCTCGTGTTTGCAGAGTCTAATAAAGGGTACTAAAAATATTCCCCTGCTGCCTTTCCACGGAACCAACTAAACGCTGCCATCAGTCAGAAATGGCCTTTCTGAGGTCATGTGTTCCTAAAGCACTTCTGAGGCAGCTAAGCACCGTGAGCACAGAAGGCACAGAAGCAAACTGACCAATCCCAGCTGACCCGAGAGCACCCGTTGTGCCCGGTGTTCAGAGACTGCGGAGAACGTGGGAGACTGAGGTGGCCCGGTGACACACGTGGCTAAAAGTGAAGCCAGCGGGGCGTCCTGACTCCCCGAAGCTGAGGAATCTCAGTTTTCTGAGGAGTTTCTGTTCTCTTCCAGAGTCTGAGGAGGCCACACCCGCACTAGGGACTATTTTGGGGTAGGGGTGGGGGTTGACAAAGTTCATTTTTAGTCACTGATTAAATCCAAATGACCATCTCATATAAGTGGAGAAAGACTTCACAAGTCGCTATTTCAAGTCCTCTTCAGTTTTTTGTTGGATGTTTCTTAGCATTCTCGCCAACACACTATTTGTAGTCTCGGAGTGCTAGGGAACCCACAGTGCCCACCGAAACAAAGCGTGTGCGGCCAGGCTTTCTTTGCCAGAGGATTCCGCTGTGTGGCTGGCCCTTGAGTCTTACGGGAGGGGATAGGCCCAGAGTTTGGAGCTGCCAGCGATTTTCTCATCATCTAGCCTAAAACAGATCCGATACATATAAAGAGCTCCATTTTCAGAGCTTGACTAGTGATAGGACTATCAGGGGAAAATCCATTCTTGGAACATTCTTGTAAAAAAAAAAAAAAATCAGGGGATACCTGTGGATTTGCATCATTCTCATGGTCCTCAACATGAACAGGTAAATTGTACATTTCACAAAAGTTTGAGTCCCTCTTAAAAATTGGATCACCACAGCATCCAGATGAAGTTGGTTGACCAGATGATGTCACCTCAGTTTACAACTGAGAAACATAATGTCTGAGCATCACTTACTTAAGATTACAAGGGAGCTGGGGAGGCCAGATCTTCTCACTGCAAGGCTGGTGCTCTTTTCTCTGATGGTTTTGCCTAATTGCCACATATGCCACTGTCCCCACCCCCTGCTGCCACCCTCATATTTCTGTATCCTTATGAGCACGTCAGATCTAAGAGTTTAAAATCCAACAAAACGGAATGTTCTATTAGTTTTTTACTGTTGTGATTAGTTAGCCCTGACCATGCAGAGCCCTGTGCACACAAATTCAAAAGAAAAAGAGTATTTTTTTATGAACTTCCCAGAGTTTTGTTTTCTGAATCGAGTATGTTTTAATTAGCAGAAAAGCAATACACGTTCTTAAAAAGAAGACAAAAATTGAACATACTCTATCCTGAGGGAGTTTAAGATTTGGCAAGGAGACAAACTTGACTTACAAGTAAGACGTAGATACCTAAAAATAAACAAGTATAGAAGATATCAATATATAAGTTACGTACGGAACCACTGAAGCATGTCAGCTCTGAGCCTGGTGGATTAATCATTGAAGGCTTCTTAGAAGAGGTGAGTTTGCAAGCAAGGTTGGGAAAGGGAGAGATGGCAGATAGGGGAGGGGAAAGCATTCCAGGCAAGGGATGTGATCTACGCACCTACACAAGGTATACCTTTGGTAGAAGGTCCTAGATTCCAGAGAGGAGATCCTCTTTTCCTGACCCACGGATTGGTATTTTTGCAGTGGGGCGCGGGAAGATTTAAGACCATTGCATTCGATCTAAGTTGTAATCTGGTGTTAAAACAAATAGGACTTTTATTTCCCTCTCAAACTATTGGTGGAGTTCTAAGGCAATCTGAGTCCTTGCTAACGTGTGTCAAAAAAGATTCACCTGTTTTTCCCCTGCATACATTTCCTTACCCTTAGGATTCCAGACCACACCTCTTTCTTATTGGCTGCATTGGAGTTAGTGGCAAGACGAAGTGGGATGTGCTCGATGGGGTGGTTAGACGACTCTTCAAAGTAAGTGTCTAAGAAGACAGCTGCAGTAGTCTGCCTGACGTGGGCGCCTGGGCTCAGGGAGGGAAGGGGCGGTTTGTGTCCCGAACCTGGCCACTTCTTGGGCCTGCTCCCCACCCCATCCTTGTGTTGCTGGGACTTGTCCCCTGGCACTCAAGTAATAGGAAAATGGTAAGTACAGACTGATGATTGCCCACACTGTTCTCGGATACCCTTGGCAGTGATTGGCCAGCCAGCGAGGGTCATCTCCCCAGCCTTGATCGAGTATTTGAGCCTCTTGTGGTGAGCTGCTTATGTTCAAATTCTCCCTTCACCTTAGAAGCGTGTCCTGTTGAATACGCTTTGGAGTGAGTGCCCTGTGGCCAGAGCTAAAACGTCAAATTTCCATTCTTCATTTCGGGAGGATTTGACCTGACTTGCCCAGCATCCTTGCCAACACTGCAGAGTCTGTGATCTGTGCTTCATGTAACATTAACATCTCATCAATGGCCAGAGTCAAAGATGTCGGCATAGTTATTTTTGTAGTTGTTCTGCTGGAGTGGGTGGGTGTTTGTCACAGGAGAGATAACTAATGAGTCCTGAAGTGAACCTTCAATCACAAGGTGGTTTTGGAAGAAGCTTTTCATACATGTTTTTTCTATCGTTCTGAAGTGAGTCAGCAATCCTATGTGTTCATTAATCATATCCCCTGAGCAATAACGGTAACCTATATTTTTGGTGCTAGAGGTCATGCTAACATAACCCCAATTTATCTTTCAGGCCTGTGAGGAAGGTCCTATTAGTTTCCCACTTAAAGAGGAGGAAAGTGAGGCTCAGATCACGTCACTTGCCAAGGTCGTGGACCTAGAAGTCAACCATGTTGGTCTAATTGAGCTGGTCTGACTTCAAAACCTGACTTAACTAGTATACTCCAGTCTTGTTCTAGCATCTGGTTTCAGGTGGTTTCACACACAGGAACTTCTGTTCTCTGACCAGAGATCATTCCCCATCTTGGCAGGCTGCAGAAATGTGACTGGGCAAGAGATGTGAATGGCTGAGGGCAACCCACTCCTGCTGCCTAGAGCCAAAACCTTAATTCTGCTGATGGGCAGTCGGGGACATCCTTGGATCAAAACGACCAACAGGTTGGGCTGAAAAGAGCCTGTTGGGGCATCATATGTGAAGAAATGAGACCATTAAAGGTAGAGAGGCCTGTTACCAGTATTTCACATCAAGTCATTGTCCAGCCACCACCTAGCCCACGGACCTTTGGTCCAAGTTCACTGACCTAAAACCTTTTGGTCACTCACCTCAGAGGGAACACCTTCCAAATTAAACCCAACTTTTCCTGTTTAAAGATCAGGAGCTGTTTTTTTTCTTGCAGCCCCGGGGCTTGTTCCCTTTGTCATCGGTGTAGTCTTTGTTCTGAGCCAAGGAAAGGGGCCAGTGGAGGGATTTCTTGTCAGAATTACTTTCTCGTGCATTTTCCAGCACTATTCACAGGCCCTGGCACCTTAAGGACTTCAGCTGAACTGACGCAACGCAGCCTAAGTTTTCCTTGCTTGGTTCATCCAGACTAAACGTTCACGATTGTGTTAGGGCTCCCCCCACATCACTAACCAAATAAATCTGTACTTTAAGAGGCCTGTGATACTTGGGAATCATCCCCATGGAAAGCCAGCTCTTCTCACCTCGTTCCACAGCTCGGTTTCAACCCAGGCGTCAACTGAGAAAGAAAATGACCATAAATCACCCAAGGAAAACATGAGTCATGGGCAGATTCTAGCCACATCTTTGATAGGGTCTTGATTTTATTCTTCCCAGGAGTACATCATTCACGTCGACCCCGTGAGTCAGCTGGGGCTGAATTCAGATAGCGTTCTGGGCTACAGCATTGGGGAAATCAAGCGCAGCCATACCTCGGAGACCCCCGAGCTTCTTCCCTGTGGCTATCTGGTCGGAGAGAACACGACCATCTCTGTGACTGTCAAAGGTAACTCGGCCGATTGTGGAGGTCGGAGTTTTCAAGAATTGAGCTTTTGTCTTGTGACTTGGCAAAACATGGTTGGAAACCATGGCCACAGTTTTGTTTGCACATGTGTGTGGGGGAGGGGGGGTTGGTTTCTCCTCCCCTACCCCCACCCCACTGCAACCGCAGTCATTCTTACCTAAGCAAGTTGAACGGTTTTTAGGTTTTTCAACCACCACCGGAAACAAACAATTTTAGTTTATTGCCGAAATTATATAACAAAACGTCCCATTAGCCTTCTGACTCTAAGATGATGGAATCTTAATAACCCTGCTGAAGTGGAGCTCCACCAATACCAGTGGACTCCTCTTGCCAGCTAGCCTTGGACGTGGTCCCATTCTATGGATGGGAGCCACAATCTGCTCTAGAGGCATTGCTCAGAGCACTCTGATGAAATTTCTGAAGCTCTTGCCCACACACAGTGCTGCTGGTGCTTCCGATTGCCTCATCACCTCGGATGTTAAGCCCCAGGCCAAAGTGTATTCCGTGGAACTCTAGGCCCACAAAGTATCTTGTGGGGGAAAAAACAGTATAATGGCCAAATAAGCCTAGAATACTACATCATTGTACCCATTTGGATGTAGGGGCAGAAAGAGAAGAATGTGCTGGTGCACTGACTCTATAATTTAATACACTAACTCTTGCCGTTAAAAAGGCTGTTTAATCCAGTCTGACACCAATGTATTTGAGTGCAACCCCCTTTTTTCCCTGTATTTTATGAACCCACAAAGAATAGATCAATAAACAGTATATGAGGCTCAGCATTCAGGTTGTCCCATTTCTTAATTCCCTGGAAGGCACAGCTCTTGACTGGAGTTTTAACAGTGCACTTTGGGGGTGGTTTGATGCAAGCTTTGTTTCCTGGTTGCAAGGTTTTCCAGAAGCACCTCACCATTCCTTATCAGCAAAAATCTATATGCTTGCTCTGATGATGGCGAGCTGTCTGTTACTACTCCTTGAGCCTCACCCACAACCTTCTTATCTGGCTAGCAAGCGAAATTGCACAAACGTGGTCTCAGGCTGTAAATGACAGAAACCTACCCCAAGCTAGCTTTATCAAAAAAGGAAACACACCTGGAAAATCCTGGAATACGCTTCAAACACTGCTGGATCCAGGTATCCCAAGAGTGCCATCAGAACCAGACCCGCCTCAGCCTTGCATATTATCTGAGTTCTCTGCATGTGGCTGCTAAAATGGCCCTGGTAGCCCTGATAAATCCTTCTGGCTTGGGATTCACCAAGAAAGAGAATGTCCTTCTGGAAAGGTATGACAGAAAATCCTTACAGGTGATTCTGGCCCACCTGGGTCAAATGGCCATCACCGAACCAGTTATTATGACCAGGGAGATGGTTTGGCCCAGCCTGGCCCCACGTTCGCCCCTTGGTGGCTGAAGGTGCTGGGTCGGCCCCTCTTGAACCACCTTGAACAAGCCCCCCATGAGAAAGACGAGTCCTGCTATAAGGGGCAGGAGGAGGGGGGACCAGGCACACCAAAACAACGCTTCAAGGAAAGCCTCTTATGTCACCGGTTCAAGCCGTGTCTCATCCACGCTGGTGAGCACACGTCGTCACTTGTAGGCGACAGCTACAGGCATTGAGGGGCGAAAGAAGTGATCCGCTGCAGGGACCAGACCTTTGCACAGACAGTGACAAGGCGGTCTGCCGCAGTGGAACGTGCCACCCCACCACAGAGCCCGGTCTGCCACTGTCAGCACACCAGGTTGTTCAACATCTCGAGGCATCAGCTCAGGTTTATTTACTTAATTTACTTTTATTTTTTAGAGAGAGAGTATGAACAAAGGAGAGAGGCAGAAGGAGAGAGAGAGAGAATATCAAGCAGGCTTCATGCTCAGAGCAGAGCCCGATGTGGGGCCCAATCCTACAACCCTGGGATCATGACCTGAGCCAAAATCAAGAAGAGTCAGACGTTCACCCGACTGAGCCACCCAGGTGCCCCAGCTCAGGTTTATTTTTAAGTGACACCTGACTCTTCTGTTTTCTGGTGGTACTCGAAACTTACGCCTTCAAGGCATGATAAACCACGCAAGGGTTTGAGCCAAGAGGTCCGTGGGCTGTGGATAGTCCACCTAAGTGGTACCAGAGGCAGGGATGTGACTGAGCATGCCTGAAGTGAGTTCATCTGCAGAATAGTCACTCCCAGGGGGTTTTAGGGCAAAAGACCAAAAGAGCAGCCTATATGTAGAGAGAGTTGTTTTTGTGGGTTTTTTCCTCCCTTACTATTAAGTTTAGACGAGAGACCTTACACTCTGCACTTCGCATCAAGTTTGAGCCAGTATAGATTACACTGAACTCAGTACCAGGAAAGTCTCGGGCCTATACCCAGAAGCCAAGTCATTCAGGAACCTCCACCTTGGTCATTCTGGAATAGTCCCTTGCATTTAGGGACTGTTCTCGGTTAGGGGAGGATTAGAGGTAAGCATATAAATGCATTTGAGGGGTCTGTTTGCAGTGAATTATTATGTGGAAGGAAGACGCTATTATAAAATCGAGTAAATGGGGGAACCTGCCTGGCTCAGTCGGTAGAGCATGTAACTCTTGTCACAGGTTGTGAGTTCAAGCCCCACACTGAGTGTAGAGATTACTTAAAAATAAAATCTTTAAAAAATAAAATAAGAAAGAATAAATGCTCTTCTTTTTTTTTTCCACATACGTATACTGGTTTTCTTGAGGTGAGTTTTAACAGAATTACCTTAGGTTTCAGACAGGTAAACTTGGATGGACCTTCTTTTGAGAATGGTATCAAGACAATAACTCTTTTTAAAAAGCCAACAGCGGGGCGCCTGGGTGGCTCAGTCAGTTAAGCGGCTGACTTCGGCTCAGGTCATGATCTCGCGGTCCGTGAGTTCGAGCCCCGCATCGGGCTCTGTGCTGACAGCTCAGAGCCTGGAGCCTGTTTCAGATTCTGTGTCTCCCTCTCTCTGACCCTCCCCCGTTCATGCTCTGTCTCTCTCTGTCTCAAAAATAAATAAACGTTAAAAAAAAAAAATTATAAAAAAAAAAAGCCAACAGCCCTGATTGGTGGAGATGTCTCAGGTAGGAGAAGGGAAGAATGCATTTCCTCTTGACTTTGAGACTCAGAGGTCTTAGCATCGTAGCCTTTGCCTGCCGATCATCATATCCCCGAATCAAATTGCATTTCTTTGTTTTAAAGATGAAAGCGTTGCTGCCTTTGTGGCGTATGTGAGTGTGGGCAGCAGTGGCACGCGGGAGCAAACAGGGTGACAGGGCAACCCCTGGGGTCCTGGCAGACATGGGAGACCCAGGTTTGGTTTGGGCAAACCCCAGTGGATAAATCCAGACAGCCAAGCAGAGCCCAGTCTTAGGAACTCTGCAGAGGACAGACGGGGGCCCAAGGGCCCGGGTGTTAAAGTTGAGTCTGCGTCCAGCCAGGGGCTGGAGCACGTGGTACTCGTGATCAGAGAGCAACGGCCACTTGTGCCCAGCCTGCCACGTACCTGGGTGGGCAGCGGTCTCCAGACGAGTGGCCGCCACAGAAAAAGATAGGCTGTCCCAGGTGGCAAGTGCAGAGCTTCCCCGGGGCTTCAGACACTTCCCGTCCCTCTCCAACGCAGGGCTCGCGGAGAACAGCCTGGACTCGCTGGTGTTCGAATCCCTGATCCCCAAGCCCATCCTGCAGCGCTACGTCTCCCTGCTGGTGGAGCACCGGCGGATCATCCTCTCCGGCCCCAGCGGCACCGGGAAAACCTACCTGGCCAATCGGCTGTCCGAGTACCTGGTGCTTCGGGAGGGACGGGAGCTGACAGACGGCGTCATCGCCACCTTCAACGTGGACCACAAGTCCAGCAAGGTGAGGCGGTCATCCAGAGGCTGCTGTTTGGCCCCTTCAGAACTGTTGATGCAGAGCGCCTAGATGGCTCGGCCGGTTAGGCGTCCGACTTCGGCTCAGGTCGTGATCTCGCAGTTCATGGGTTCGAGCCCCGCATCGGGCTCTGTGCTGACAGGAGCCTGGAGCCTGCTTCTGATCCTGTCTCTCTCTCTCTCTCTGCTCTTCTCCTGCTTGTGCTCTGTCTCTCTCAAAATGAAATAAACATTAAAAAAAAGAAAAAAAGAACTGTTAATGCCACTGCCACCCTGATGGGAAATCAGCATTTCCTCTGTGTTCTCCCTTGGTGGTTATGAAAGCCTGGTGAAGGAAGTCACGGTGGGGGAGCAGAAAGGAAGGCTTTCATCCACAGCTTCAGTGAAAAGCGTCATCTGTAAGGCGAGCTGGCTCATTCCTCACTCGTCCGCTATGAGCCGCGTATGAAGCTCAGTGTTAGTAGGTCTTTAGGTTCGCCCCCAATGCATCTATTGTAGTTTACCAAGAACTTGTCACGTGCCATCTCGGTGCTGTCGTTTCTCCCAAATGTAACCTCTTCAGGAACAGCGATGACACTAATAATAACAACAGCTCACATCACACACTGCTTGCCATGACCAGCAAACTGACTGCCTTACAGCAGTATCCTCACAGGAGAGGGTGTTGTTACCTTGGTATCACAGAAGAGGAACCTGAGGCTTGAGGCAAGTGGCCATGTGCCTAGGACCCCTTGAATGGTACAGGGCAGTGGACTAGGGCTCAAGTCGGAGTCTTAGACTCTAGAGCTAGCAGATGGGCTCAATCCTGCTTCATGGGGACCAGTGGAGACGTTTAGACCTAGGCCCGGG